>NC_133620.1:187687433-188017850 GCF_048593235.1 Sminthopsis crassicaudata
GGCTTTCCCCCTGGGGATTAAAAAAGCCTGAAGTTTTTTTTTGTTTTGTTTTGTTTTGTTTTTTTGTTTTGTTTTTTTATTATTATTATTATTTTTAAGTAACTATTTCCATATGATGAAAATGCAAGATGGGCCAGAATAGGTGAGATGTAGTTCAGCATGGGGGTAGCCCTAAATTTTCTGAACAAAAGAGATATGTGAGATCATCTGAAAGAATGAAATTAAATGTTATTGGGGATTATGGAGTTTTGAAATAATGTGTGAAGATAATTAAAAATCAATTAGAGTTTACATATTATATTGGCATTTTTATTCACATCTTATATTGGGTATTTTATACCACATACCAGAATTAATTTCAGTGCATATGTGGTCTGACTACAAATAGTTATTTTATAAAAAACATTTCATTGCATGAAATGGAAAAGTTTGTATTTCTCAAATAAAACTAAATGAATAATAAGATAAGATCAAGTAAAATTATTTATATCCAGCAGCAAAAATATAGCTTAATATTCAAAAAAATAAGGGACTAATATGAATATTATAGAACTAGAACTATTCTCTGGTAAGTTCCTTGCCCTGAAGTCAGACACTATAGGTTTTAAAAATGAGTAAAAAATCAAAAGGGTGATAAATAGCTTCTATAGAGAAAGAGTGCAGGTTTTCAATCCAAGGAGACTAATAGCAAACAGTCTCCAGACAATTGTTGGTCCCCAACCCAAAAGGCTCTCCTAGAAGACACTATTAAAATTCTTAAAAGAGAGGTAGAAAAAAGATGGGGAAAGGAAAGAAAAGCTATGCAAAAAAGTAGCAACTTCCTGAAATGTGATTTGGAAAAGATAAAAACTCCCAGGAAGTGCAGGGAAACAAAATTTGTGAATTGGAAAAGATAAAGAACTCCCAGGAAGGTAGGATTTGTGAATTGGAAAAGATAAAGAATTCCCAAGAAAGTAGGATCTGTGAAATGGAAAAAGAAAATAACTCACTTTAAAAAAATAGTGAAATGGAAAATATTCCATAGAGCAAAACAACTTATTTAAAAACTCAATTGGACATATACAAAAAGAAGTAAAAATGCTAATGAAGAAAATAACTCATTAAAAATCAGAACTGAACACATAGAAATGAATGATTTATTGAGACATCAAGAACCAGTCAAGCAAAACCAAAAAAATGAAAATTTAGAAACAAACAAATAAACAAAACATTAAATATATACTTGGAAAAACAATAGGCCTGGAAAATAGATCTAGGAGAGATAATCTGAGGATTATTTGACTTCCTGCAAATTATGATGAAAAAAAGACCCTAGATACTATTTTACAGGAAATAATCAAAGAGAACTGCCCAGATATAATGGAACCAGAAGGTAAATTAGGCATTGAAAGAATTCATCAAACAGCTACTGAAAAAGACCCTAAAATAAAACTCAAAGGAATATTGTGGCCAAATTTCAGAATTACAGACTAAGGAAAAATTATTAAAAGCAGCCAGGAAAAAACAATTCAAATACCGAGGTGCCACAATAAGGGTCACTCAACATCTCACTGCCTCCAAATTAAAGGATTGAAGGGCCTGAAATCTGATATAACAAAATGCAAAAGAACTTGGAATGCAGCAAGAATAAACTACCCAGCAAAGCTGAGCATTTTCTTCCATGGAAGAAGATGGACATTTAATGAAACAGATGAAATCCATTTGTTTCTAAGTAAAAAAAAAAAAAAAAAAAAAAAAAAAGGTCTAAACAAACAATTTGATCTTGTGGATATACATAAAGACCACATGTATAATTTGACTTTACTGATATAACATAAAAAATGGAAATAGAAATGGAAAGGGGATAGTGTCAGAAAAAGGGAAAAGGGGAGATAAAAAGGGGGAAGCCACATCCCACCAATAGGTAAATGAAACCTATCACATCTGAGGGAATTTAGAGAGGAACATTGTGTGAATCTTACTTTCATTAGAGAAAATAATTGACATATTTGTTTTACAGAGAATCTTCTCTCACCTCATTAAAAACCGAGAAAGGAAAAGGGAAAAGGAAAAGAGTAATAAGGGAAGTGTACAAGAAAGGAGAAGGGATTCAAATGGAGGAGTGAGTGATCCTAAAGAGGGAGAGCTGTGTGACACAAGTGAGGCCCATAAGTTTAATACTGGGGAAGAGGGAGAAGGGGGACAAGAAAAAGAAAAGCATAATCTGGGGATAATAAGATAGCAGGAAATACATAATTAGTCATTTTAACCATAAATGTGAATGGGTTGAACTCTCCCATAAAGTGAAGGAAGATAGCAGACTGAATCAAAAGCCAAAATCCTATTACAATATGTTGTTTACAAGAAACACATTTAAAGCAAAAAGATGAATACAGAGTAAAGGTAAAAGGCTGGAGCAGAATATATTACGTTTCAAATGAAGTCAAAAAAGCAGGGTTAGCCATCCTTAATTCAGATCAAACAAAAGCAAAAATTGATGTAATTAAAAGAGATAAAGAAGGAAATTATATCCTGCTAAAGGATAGCATAGACAATGAAGCAATATCAATACTGACCATATATGCACCAAGTGGTATAGCATCTAACTTCCCAAAGGAGAAGTTAAGAGAGTTATAAGAAGAAAGAGACAGCAAAACTATAATAATGGGAGATATCAACCTTGCACTCTCAGAATTAGACAAATCAAAGCACAAAACAAATAAGAAAGAAATTAAAGAAGAAAATATAATATTAGAAAAAGTAGGTATGATAGATCTTTGGAGAAAATTGAATAGTGACAGAAAGGACTATACATTCTTCTAAACAGTTCATGGAACCTATATAAAAGTTGAACATATAAAGGTCTCAAAATTAAATGCAGGAAGGCAGAAATAGTAAATGCTTTCTTTTCAGATCATGATGCAATAAAAATTACATTCAACAAAAAGTTTGGGGTAAATAGACCAAAAATAATTGGAAACTAAATAATCTCATCTTAAAGAATGATTAGTGAAACAGCAAATTACAGACACAATTAATAATTTCACTCAACATAATGACAATGCTGAGAGATCATGCCAAAATTTGTGGGATGCATCCAAAGTGGAAATACAGGGAAATTGTATATCTTTAGAGGCCTACTTGAATAAAATAGAGAAAGAGAAGATCAATGAATTGGGCTTGCAATTTAAAAGGCTAGAAAAAGACCAAATTAAAAACCCCCAATCAAATACTGAGCTTGAAATTTTAAAATTTAAATGGGAAATTAATAATATTGAAAGTAAATCAACAAAACAAAACAAAAAAAAACTATTGAATTAATAAATAAAACAAAGAGTTGGTTTTATGAAAAAAAGTAAAATAGATTAACTTTTGGTAAATCTGATTAGAAAAAAGAAAGAGGAAAATTGAATTGTTAGTCTTAAAAATGAAAAGGGAAAACTTTCACCAATGAAGAGGAAATTAGAGCAATAATAAGAAGTTACTTTGCCCAAATTTATGACAATACATTTGATAAGCTAAGGGAAAGGGAAGACTATCTCCAAAAATATAGGCTTCCCAGAATAACAGGGGAAGAAGTAAATTGCTTAAATAGTCCCATTTCAGAAAAAGCAATAGAACAAGCTATTAATAAACACCCTAAGAAAAAAATCCCAGGACCAACCAATAGGATTTACATATGAATTCTACCAAACATTTAAAAACAATTACCCCAATGCTATATAAACTATTTGAAAACAATAGGGAATTAAGGAGTTCTACCAAATTCCTTTTATGACATAGTACTGATATCTAAACCAGGTAGGCTGAAAACAGAGAAAGAAAATTATAGACAAATCTCCCTAATGAATATTGATGCTAAAATCTTAAATGAAATATTAGCAGAAAGATTACAGAAAATCATTCCCAGGATAATACACTATGACCAAGTAAGATGTATACAAGTCATGTAGGGTGGGTTCAATATTAGAAAAACTATTAGTAAAATTGACCACATCAATAACCTAATTAACAAAAACCATATGATCATCTCAATAGATAGAGAAAAAGCATTTGATAAATCCAACATCCATTCCTACTAATAAATGGACTATTCCTTAACATAATAAGGAGCATATATTTTAAACTGTCAGTAAACATCATATGTAATTGTGATAAACTGGAGTCATTCCCAATAAGATCAGGAATGAAACAAAGTTGCCTACTATCACCATTACTATTCAATATTGTATTAGAAATGCTAGCTTTGGCAATAAGAGTTGAGAAAAAGATTAAAGGAATTAGAGTATGTAATGAAGAAACCAAATGATCACTCTTTGCTGACGTATGATGGTATGCTTAGCTAACCCCATTGCTATTAAAAAGCTATTAGTAATAATCCTCACCTTTACCAAAGTTATAGGATAAAAATAAACCAACATAAGTCATTAGCATTCTTATATATCACCAACAAAATCCAGCAGTTAGAGTTACAAAGAGAAATTCCATTTAAAGTAACTACTGGCAGTATAAAATATTTAGGAATTTCTCTGCCAAGAAAAAATCAGAAACTATATGGGCAAAATTACAAAACACTTTCCACACAAATTAAGTCAAATCTAACTAATTGGAAAAATATTAAATGCTCTTGGATAGGGTGAGCAAATATCATAAAGATGACAATACTACCTAATCTATTTATTTAGAGCTATACCAATTAGACTCCCCAAAAAACTATTTTAATAACCTGGAAACATAAAAACAAAGTTCATATGGAAAAACAAACGGTGAAGAATTTCACAGGAATTAATGAAAAAAAAAAAAAAACTCAAATGAAGGTGGCCTAGCTGTACCAGATCTTAAATTGTATTGTAAAACAGTGGTTACTAAAACTATTTGGTATTGGGTAAGAAATAGATTAGTTGATCAGTGGAATAGATTAGGTTCAAAAGGACAATAATTTTGATAATCTCGTGTTTGACAAACCCAAAGGCCCCAGCTTTGGGATAACAACTCAATGTTTGAGAAAAGTTGCTAGGAAAATTAGAAATTAGTATGGCAGAAACTAGGCATTGACCCACACTTAACACCATACAACAAAATAAGGTCAAAATGGGTTCATGACCTAGGCATAAAGAATGAGATTATAAATAAATTAGAAGAATATATGATAGTTTACCTCTCAGACCTGTAGAAGAGGAAGGAATTTATGACCAAAGTAGAACTAGAGATCATTATTGATCACAAAACAGAAAAAATTGATTATATGAAGTTGAAAAGTTTTTGTACAAACAAAAGTAATGCAGACAAGATTAGAATGGAAGCAACAAACTAGGAAAACATTTCTACAATCAAATGTCCTGATAAAGACCTCATTTCCAAAACATTTGGAGAATTGACTCTAATTTATAAGAAATTAAGCCATTCTCCAATTGATAAATGGTCAAAGGATATCAACAGACAATTCTCAGATGTAGAAATTGAAATTATTTCTAGCCCCATGAAAAGATGCCGCAAGTCATTATAAATCACAGAAATGCAAATTAAGTCAACTCTAAGATACCATAAAACATCTGTCAGATTGGTAAAATGACAAGAAAAAATAATGCACAATGTTGGAGGGGATGTGGGAAAATTGAGGCACTGACAAATTGTTGGTGGAATTGTGAATACATTCAATCATTCTGGAGAGCAATTTGGAACTATGATCAAAAAGTTATCAAACTATGCATACCCTTTGACCCAGCAGTGTTGCTACTGGGTTTGTATCCCAAAGAGATCTTAAAGAAGGGAAAGGGACCTGTATGTGCAAGAATGTTTGTGGCAGCCCTCTTTTTAGTGTCCATAAACTGGAAAGTAAGTGGATGCCCATCAATTGGAGAATAATTAAATAAATTTTGGTATATGAATATTGTGGAATATTATTGTTCTGTAAGAAATGATCAGCAGGATGATTTCAGAAAGGCCTGGAGGGCTTTATACGAACTGATGATGAGTGAAATGAGTAGGACTAGAAGATCATTATATACTTCAACAACAATACTATATGATGATCAATTCTGATGGATGTGGCCCTCTCCAACAATGAGATGAACCAAACCAGTTCCAATAAAGCAGTAATGAACTGAAACAGCTACACCCAGCGAAATAACTCTGAGAGATGACTATGAACTACTACATAGAATTCCCAATACCTCTATTTTTGTCCACATTCATTTTTTATTTCCTTCACAGGCTAATTGTATACTATTTCATAGTCCATTTCTTTTTGTACAGCAAAATAGCTGTTTGGACATGTATACATCATATATTTTACTTATATTTTAATATATAACCTGTCATCTGGGGGAGGGGGATGAAGGGAGGGAGGGGAAAAGTTGGAACAAAATGTTTTGCAATTGTCAATACTGAAAAATTATCCATGCATATATCTTGTAAATAAAAAGCAATAATAAAAAAATAAAAATAATGCATGGCTAAAAATAATTAGAAAAATAATAGTTGTACTCTACAATGTATAAACAGACTTTCAAAAGAGTTATGAAGGAGGATTTCACAAAATATTTTGAAAAATAACCACTAAGTAGCATAGTGGGTAGATAAGTGTGAACTCTGGAGTCAGAAAGACTCCTCTTGATTTTAAATCTGTCTTCAGTCACTTACTATCTGTGTGACCCTAGGTAAGTCAATTAAATCTGTATGCCCCAGTTTTCTTATTTGTAAGATGAGCTGGAAAGGGAAATCACTTACTAATCTTCTCCAAAAAAAACATGGAATGAGGTCACAAAAAATCTGGTAACTCTGAAAACAAAGTTTAGCTTCAAAGTGAACTTTACAATTATCATTGATCAGATGATCTTAAGGAGATTTTCATTATGTCTCTCTTTCTTTTATATTCCTTTGCCTCCTCCTTTTCTTCCTCTTCTCCCTCCTGCTTCTCCTTCCTTCTCTCTCTTTCTCTCTTCTTCTGTCTCTGTCTCTCTGTCTCTCTGTCTCTTTCTCTCTGTCTCTTTCTTTCTCTCTCTCTCTCTCTCTCTCTCTCTCTCTCTCTCTCTCTCTCTCTCTAACTCTCTTTTTCTCTGTGTCTCTGTTTCTCTCTGCCTCTCTCTCTTTTTCTTCCTCATGTTTTTTTTTCTCTTAAAAATAGATTATCCTATTTCTCAGGATGGATGTGGAGCACTTTTCTCAGACCCTATTCCATTGATGATCAGCATGGACGTTTCACCTGCTCCATTTTTTAGTCGGACTTATTTGCTCCATTTTAGAAATTTGCTTCCATTTCCTCTCCCGCACTCAATGGTTCATGGAAAAACAAAACAAAACAAAACAAAATACTGGAAAAAAGAAATCAATTTTTGGAGCTCTTACGTATCACAAGTTAGTAGCACTGACTATTTGGATGAGATTGATTGATAGATTTCAAGCTTTAGATAGCAAGGACTGTCTGCATCCCAACAATCTAGCACAGTGTTTGACACTTTCTAGAACTTAGTAAAAGTTTCTTAAATTGAAACAAATGCTTGTCCATTTGCTTATTCAAATAATTTGCCTTTTTTCCTTTTTTGATTTATTTTAATTAATTTTTTATTTCTTTAAATTAATTTTTATACTTATAACATTTTCTTTGACAGTACATGTTCATAGGTAATTTTTTTACAACATTATCCGTTGTACTCCCTTCTGTTCCAAATTTTTACCCTCCTTCCCTCCACCCCCTCCTGTAGATGGCAGGCATTCCCATACATATAGAATATTTTATAGTATATCCTAGGTACAATATATATGTGCAGAATCGAATTTTGTTGTTGTTGTTGCAAAGTAAAAAAAAAAGTGTATTCGAAAGCTAAAAATAATCTGGGAAGAAAAACAAAACAAAACAAAACAAAACAAAACAGTGCTCACAGTTTATACTCATTTCCCAGTGCTCCTTTTCTGTATGTAGCTGATTCTGTCCATCATTGATCAATTGGAATTGGATTAGCTCTTCTCTATGTTGAAGATATCCACTTCCATCAGAATACATCCTTATATAGTATCATTGTTGAAGTGTATAATGATCTTCTAGTTCTGCTTGTTTCACTTAGCATCAGTTGATGTAAGCCTCTCCAAGCCTCTCTGTATTCCTCCTGTTGGTCATTTCTTACAGAACAATAATATTCCATAACATTCATATACCATAATATACCCAACCATTCTCCAATTGATGGACATCCATTCATTTTCCAGTTTCTAACCATTATGAAAAGGGCTGCCACAAACATTTTGGTACATACAGGTCCCTTGCCCTTCTTTAGTATTTCCTTGGGATATAAACCCAGGAGTAGCACTGCTAGGTCAAAGGGTATGCACATTTTGATAACTTTTTGGGCATAATTCCAGATTGCTCTCCAGAATGGTTGGATTCTTTCACAACTCCACCAACAATGTATGACTGTCCCAGTTTTCTCCCCTCCCCTCCAACATTCATAATTATTTGTTCCTCTCATCTTAGCCAATCTGACAGGTGTGTAGTGGTATCTCAGAGTTGTCTTAATTTGCATTTCTCTGATCAATAGTGATTTGGAACACTCTTTCATATGAGTGGAAATAGTTTCAATTTCATCATCTGAAAATTGTCTGTTCATATCCTTTGACCATTTATCAATTGGAGAATGGCTTGATTTCTTATAAATTAAAGTCAATTCTCTGTATATTTTGGAGATGAGGCCTTTATCATAACCTTTAACTGTAAAAATGTTTTCCCAATTTGTTACTTCCCTTCTAATCTTGTTTGCATTAGTTTTGTTTGTGCAGAAACTTTTTAATTTGGTGTAATCAAAATGTTCTATTTTGTGATCAGTAATGGTCTCTAGTTTTCCCTTGGACCCATCTCCTTTCTCTTCCACAAGTGTGAGAGGTAGACTATCCCATGTTCCTCCAATTTATTTATGATTTCATTCTTTATGCCTAAATCTTGGACCCATTTTGATCTTATCTTAGCATGTGGTGTTAAATGTGGGTCTATGCCCAGTTTCTGCCATACTAATTTCCAATTTTCCCTGCAGTTTTTGTCAAATAATGAATTCTTATCCCAAAAGTTGGGATGTTTGGATTTGTCAAACACTAGATTGCTATTTTTATTCATGATCTTGCCCTGTGAACCTAACTTATGCCACTGATCAACTAGTCTATTTCTTAGCCACTACCAAATGGTTTTGGTGACTGTTGCTTTATAATATAGTTCTAGATCAGGTACAGCTAGACCACCTTCATTTATTTTTTTTTTCATTACTTCCCTTGAAATTCTCAACCTTTTCTTGTTCCATATGAATTCTGTTGTTATTTTTTCTAGGGGTCATTAAAATAGTTTCTTGGGAGTGTGATTGGTATAGCACTAAATAAATAGATTAGTTTGGGGAGTATAGTCATCTTTATTATATTCGCTTGGCCTATCCAAGAGCACTGAATGTCTTTCCAATTATTTAAATCTGAGTTTATTTTTGTGGCAAGTGTTTCATAATTTTCCTCATATAATTCCTGACTTTCCTTTGGTAGATATATTCCCAAATATTTTATACTATTGACCGTTATTTTGAATGGAATTTCTCTTTGTATCTCTTGCAACAGCATTTTGTTGGTGATATATAAAAATGCGGAGGATTTATGTGGATTTATTTTGTATTCTGCAACTTTGCTAAAATTCTGAATTATTTCTAATAGCTTTTTATCAGGGTCTTTGGGGTTCTCTAAGTATACTATCATGTCATCTGCAAAGAGTGATAGTTTGATTTCTTCATTTCCTACTCTAATTCCTTGAATCTCTTTTTTGGCTCTTATTGCCAAGGCTAGGGTTTCTAGTACTATATTGAATAGTAATGGTGATAGTGGGCAACCTTGTTTCACTCCTGATCTTATAGGGAAAGGTTCTAGTTTTTTGCCATTAAATATGATGTTTACTGATGGTTTTAAATATATGCTAGTTATTATTTTAAGAAATAGTCCATTTATTCCTATACTCTCAAGCGGTTTTAGTAGGAATGGATGTTGGATCTTATCAAATGCTTTTTCTGCATCTATTGGGATGATCATATGGTTTTAATTAATTTGATTATTAATATGGTCAATTATACTAATAGTTTTCTAAATATTAAACCAGCCCTGCATTCCTGGTATAAATCCTACTTGATCATAGTATATTATCCTGGGGATGAATTTCTGAAGTCTTTTTGCTAATATCTTATTTAAGATTTTAGCATCAATATTCATTAAGGAAATTAGTCTATAGTTTTCTTTCTCAGTTTTTGATCTACCTCGTTTAGGTATCAGTACCATGTCTGTGTCATAAAAGGAATTTGGTAGGACTCCTTCAATCCCTATTTTTTCAAATAGTTTATATAGCATTGGAGTTAGTTGGTCTTTAAATGTTTGGTAGAATTCACATGTGTGAATCTGGTCCTGGGGATTTTTTCCTGGGGAGTTGATTAATAGCTTGTTCTATTTCTTTTTCTGAGATGGGACTATTTAGACTACTTACTTCTTCCTCTGTTAATCTGGGCAAGCTATATTTTTGAAGGTATTCTTCCATTTCATTTAAGTTATCGAATTTATTGGCATAAAGTTGAGCAATGTAGCTCCTAACTATTGTTCTAATTTCCTCTTCATTAGTGGTGAGTTTTCCCTTTTCATTTTCAAGACTAACAATTTGCTTTTTATCTTTCCTTTTTTAAATCAGGTTAACTAAGGGTTTGTCTATTTTGTTGGTTTTTTCATAGAACCAACTCTCAGTTCTTTTACTTTCAATTTTATTAATCTCACCTTTTAATTTTAGAATTTCACATTTTGTGTTTGTCTGGGGGTTTTTAATTTGTTCCTTTTCAAGCAATTTTAGTTGTAAGCCCAATTCGTTGGCCCTCTCTTTCTCTATTTTATGCAAGTAGGCTTGTAGAGATATAAAGCTTCCCCTTATTACTGCTTTGGCTGTATCTCACACATTTTGGTATGATGTCTCATTACTGTCATTTTCTTGGGTGAAGTTATTAATTATGTCTATGATTTGCTGTTTTACCCAATCATTCTTTAGTATAAGATTATTTAGTTTCCAATTATTTTTTGGTGTATTTTCCCCTGGCTTTTTATTAAATGTAATTTTAATTGCATTGTGGTCTGAAAAGGATGCATTTACTATTTCTGCCTTACTGCATTTGATTTTGGGGTTTTTATGTCCTAGTATATGGTTAATTTTTGTATAGGTTCCATGAACTGCTGAGAAGAAAGTATACTTCTTTCTGTCTCCATTTAGTTTTCACCAAAGATCTATCATATCAAACTTTTCTAGTATTCTATTTACCTCTTTGACTTCTTTCTTATTTATTTTGTGTTTTGATTTATCTAATTCTGAGAGTCCAAGGTTGAGATCTCCCACTATTATAGTTTTGCTGTCTATTTCTTCTTGCAGCTCTCTTAATTTTTCTTATAAGAATTTAGATGCTTCATCACTTGGTGCATATATGTTTAATATTGTTACTGCTTTGTTATTGATGCTACTCTTTAGCAGGATATAATGCCATTCCTTATCTCTTTTAATTAGATCAATTTTTGTTTTTGCTTCATCTGAGATGAGGATGGCTAAGCCTGCTTTTTTGCATTTGCCTGAAGCATAATAGATTCTGCTCCACCCTTTTACTTTTAGTTTGAATTTATTACCCTGTTTCAGGTGTGTTTCCTGTGAACAACATATAGTAGGATTCTGACTTATGATCCAATCTGCTAACTGCTTCCTCTTTATGAGGGAGTTTACCCCATTCACATTTATGGTTAGAATGACTAATTCTATATTGCTTGCCATCCTGTTAACCCCTGATTATGCATTTCTCCTTTCCTTCCCTCTTACCCCCCTCTCCAGTATTAAACTTGTGAACACCACTTGCTTTTCACAGCCCTCCCTTTTTAGTATCCCTCCCTCACCTTAAAGTTACTTCCCTTATTTTACCCCTTTTCCTCACAATTTCTGTATTCCCTTCCCCTTAGCTTACTTCTTCCCTCTCACTTTTCATTGAAGTTGAAGAATTTTCACCATAAATCTAATATGTCTATTGATATACACTATGTTCATCTCCCTCCTTTCTTTCTCTCAGATATAATAGGTTACCTTTGCCTCTTCATGAGATGTAGTACCATCACTTTACAAGTTTTTTATGATATAATTTCCTTTCCACCTCTAATTTCCAGGACAAATTATACATATGTTCTTTACATATTTTTTGTAACAGAAGTATAGTTCTCAAGATTTCTTTGTACCTTTTTAGAGATCTCTTGAGTTTTGTATTTGAAGATCAAACATTTTATATAGGTCTGGTTTTTTCATCAAGAATAGATGGAATTCATTTATTTCATTAAATGTCCATCTTCTTCCCTGGAAAACAATGCTTATTTTTGCTGGGTAAGTTATTCTTGGCTGCATACCAAGTTCCTCAGCCTTTTGGAATATCATGTTCCAGGCCCTTCGTTCTTTTAATGCGGATGCTGCTAGATCCTGGGTTATCCTTATTGTGGATCCTCCATATCTGGATTGCTTTTTTCTAGAAGCTTCCAGTATTTTATCCTTTGTCTAATAGTCCTTGAACTTGGCCACTATATTTCTTGGCATTTTGATTTTAGGGTTCCTTTCAATAGGTAATTGATGAATTTTTTCAATGCCTATTTTACCCTCTGTTTCCAACACATCTGGGCAGTTCTCTTTGATAATTTCCTCAAAAATAGTGTCCAGGCTCTTTTTTTCCTCACCTTTTTCAGGGAGTCTGATCTTTGTCAAATTGTCTCTCCTGGATCTGTTTTCCAGGTCTGTTGTCTTTCTGATAAGGTACTTGACATTCTTTTCAATTGTTTCATTTTTCTGGTTTTGCTTGACTACCTCTTGGTTTCTCCTTGAGTCATTCATTTTTACTTGTTCGCGTCTAATTTTCAATGATGTATTTTCTTCACTCACTTTTTTTTATATCTTTTTGTAATTGTCCAATTGAGTTTATATCTTCTATGGAATTTTTTTCCATTTTGTCCATATTGTTTTTTAGAGAGCTGTTTTCTTTATCCAGCTCACTAATCCTGTTTTCCTTGGAGTTGTTTACCTTTTCCATCTCACTAATCTTGTTTCTCAATGATTTGATTTCTTTATCCACTCTGTCTTTAAATGTGTGGGATGACTTCTCCAGGCTTTCTTGCCAAGCTTCCCATTTCTCTTCTAGCTCTCTTGTGAGAGCCTTTTTGATTTTCTCTATGAGATTCTTTTGTATTGAGAAGCAGCCCATATCCCCCTTAGGGGATTCCTCTGGGAACAGTCTGTTTTTAATCTCCTCAGTGTTTGAAGTCTGCTCTCTCTCCATACAGAAGCTGTCAATGGTTAGAGCCCTTTTGAATTTTTTGTTCATTTTGTCAGAGTGGGAATCAAAGAAAACAAATTGACAAGAGAAACAATTGGTCTGTTTTTGGAGGGCATGGGGCTGGATGGTATTAATGGGATTGCTCTACAGACTGGGGTGGAAGGCAGCAGCAAGTCACTAACAGGACAGCAATGGCTGCACTAAGTCTGTGCTCTGAGGCTTTGAGAACATGCTGAGTCAGTCCAGATGGGGATTGGGGGTGGCAGGGTTCTGTTAGACACTAGCTTTCCAGGGTTTTAATCTTCACCTCCGGTGTTTATACTGTCTCTGGTGATCCTGGCTTGCTGCCAAGATGGAGTATCCACAGTGGGTTAAAAGCCTTTTTTGCATAAACAGCAGAGATAGCACCCCTCCCTCTCTGACCTGAGCTGTGTGAGCTGCCTGTCTTGCTCTGGCTTACCTGCCTTCAGTCTTTGCCCAGTCTGATTGACCCTCCCCCAAGCAAACACAGACCTTTTTTGGTGAATTTCAAGGATGTCTTCTCTTGGTGATTATTTGTGGATTTCTTTCTAGGTCAAGCATTAACTCTGAGGCTTGTCACGAAGTAAGTTCTGAGAGCAAACGCTGAGCTCAAGCACCTGTCTGCCTCCACATCGCCATCTTGGCCGGAAGTTCCTTTTTTTTTTTTTTTTTTTTTTTTTTTGCTAATAACCAGTAGTGTGCAGAAAACTTTGAGGTTCAGTGTTCCCATTTGTAAGTACTGGATTTTCAAGGAAAGCCTTTTTGGGAAATAGGTTTTCTATCTCTAGAACATGTTCTGTGCAGACAACTATGAAAATCTAGTATATTAGATTTCTGAACACAGAGATAAAACTACCTATTTCTTGAACAACTTGATAGGCCTGTGAAGTTGAATATAAATGAGTTTTCAACTAGTTCAAGGCATTTTTTCATTCTTCTCAAAAATATTGTCTTGGGAGTTTTTACATTACTATCATCTATTTTTAGGACTCTACAACCTCCCAGAAACTTAAAACTTACTATAATCCCTAGAATCCAATGCAAGAGGCATCTTTCTCTGATATGAGAATAAAGACATCTTATATTCTATACACTACAAAATATGAACAACACTAAGTCTGGGTTTGTTTTTGTTACCTTGCTTTTAAGCAATAATGGATGAAAATACAAAATATTCTTTTTTTAAATTGTTGAAAAACTTTTTTATTAATTTTATAATTATAATTTTGACAGTACATATGCATGGGTATTTTTTTTTACAACATTATCCCTTGTACTCACTTCTGTTCTGAATTTTCCCCTCCTTCCCTCCACCCCTCCCCCTAGATGGCAGGCAGTCCCATACATGTTAAATGTGTTATAGTATATCCTAGACACAATACATGTGTACATGTGTACAGAACAAAATTTCTTGTTGCACAGAAAGAATTGGATTCAGAAGGTAAAAATAACCTGGGAAGAAAGACAAAAATCCAAACAATTTACCCTCATTCCCCAGTGTTCCTTCTCTGGGTGTATCTGATTCTGTCCATCATTGATCAATTGGAACTTAATTAGATTTCTCTTTGTTGAAGATATCCACTTCCATCAGAATACATCCTCATACAGTATCATTGTTGAAGTGTATAATGATCTCCTGGTTCTGCTCATTTCACTCAGCATCAGTTCATGTATATCTCTCCAAGCCTCTCTGTATTCATCCTGGTGGTCATTTCTTACAGAACAATAATATTCAAATACAAAATATTCTTGTTCATTCCTTAGTTTAATTTGCAAGATTATTCTTATATGTATAAGTTCTTTAAAAGAGGAAATTGATATAGCATTAAGGATTTCTATACTCTCTCCTCAAGGATAATTTTTTTTATTATATATATATATATATATATATATATATATATATATATATATATATATATATATATATATATTTTATAATATTATCCCTTGTATTCATTTTTCCAAATTACCCCCCCTCCCTCTATTCCCTTCCCCCGACGACAGGCAATACCATACATTTTACATGTGTTACAATATAGTCTAGGTACAATACATGTGTGTGAATATCATTTTCTTGTTGCACAATAAACATTAGAATCCGAAGGTACATGCAACCTGGGCAGACAGATATTAGTGCTAACAATTTTCATTCCCCTCCCAGTGTTTCTTCTCTGGGTGTAGCTACCTCTGTCCATCATTGATCAACTGGAAGTGAGTTGGATCTTCTTTATGTTGAAGATTTCCACTTCCATCAGAATACATCCTCATACAGTATTGTTGTTGAAGTGTACAGTGATCTTCTGGTTCTGCTCATTTCACTCAGCATCAGTTGATTTAAGTCTCTCCAGGCCTCTCTGTATTCCTCCTGCTGGTCATTTCTTACCAAGCAATAATATTCCATAACCTTCATATACCACAATTTACCCAACCATTCTCCAACTGATGGACATCCATTCATCTTCCAGTTTCTAGCCACAACAAAAAGAGCTGCCACAAACATTTTGGCACATATATGTCTCTTTCCGCTCTTTAGTATTTCTTTGGGATATAATCCCAGTAGTAGCGCTGCTGGGTCAAAGGGTATGCACAGTTTGATAACTTTTTGGGCATAATTCCAGATTGCTCTCCAGAATGGCTGGATTCTTTCACAACTCCACCAGCAATGTATTAGTGTCCCAATTTCCCCACATCCCCTCCAACATTTATCATTATTTGTTCCTGTCATCTTAGCCAATCTGACAGGTGTGTAGTGGTATCTCAGAGTGGTCTTAATTTGCATTTCTCTGATCAGTACTGATTTGGAACACTCTTTCATGTGAGTGGATATAGTTTCAATTTCTTCCTCTGAGAATTGTCTGTTCATACACTTTGACCATTTATCAATTGGAGAATGGTTCGGTTTCTTATAAATTATGGTCAGTTCTCTATATATTTTGGAAATGAGACCTTTGTCAGAACCTTTGTTTTTAAAAATATTTTCCCAATTTGTTACTTCCCTTCTAATCTTGTTTGCATTAGTATTATTTGTACAGAAACTTTTTAGTTTGATGTAATCAAAATCTTCTATTTTGTGATCAATAATGATCTCTAGTTCTCCTCTGGTCATAAATTCCTTCCTCCTCCACAAGTCTGAGAGGTAGATTATCCTCTGTTCCTCTAATCTATTTATTATCTCCCTCTTTATGCCTAAATCATGGACCCATTTTGATCTTATCTTGGTATATGGTGTTAAGTGTGGATCCATATCTAATTTCTGCCATACTAATTTCCAGTTTTCCCAACAGTTTTTTCCGAATAATGAATTTTTATCCCTAATGTTGGAATCTTTGGGTTTGTCAAAGATTAGATTGCTATAGATGTACCCTTTTTTGTCCTTTGTATCTAATCTGTTCCACTGATCTACCGGTCTATTTCTTAGCCAATACCAAATGGTTTTGGTGACTGCTGCTATATAATATAGCTTTAGATCAGGTACACTTAGACCACCTTCCTCTGAGTTTTTTTTTCATTAGTTCCCTTGCAATTCCTGACCTTTTATTCTTCCACATGAATTTTGTTGTTATTTTTTCTAGGTCATTAAAATAGTTTCTTGGGAGTCTGATTGGTATAGCACTAAATAAATAGATTAGTTTGGGGAGTATTGTCATCTTTATTATATTCGCTCGGCCTATCCAAGAGCACTGAATGTCTTTCCAATTATTTAAATCTGATTTTATTTTTGTGGCAAGTGTTTTGTAATTTTTCTCATATAATTCCTGACTTTTCTTTGGTAGATGGATTCCCAAATATTTTATACTCTCAACATTTGTTTGGAATGGAATTTCTCTTTGTATCTCTTGCTGTTGCATTTTGTTAGTGATATATAAAAATGCCGAGGATTTATGTGGATTTATTTTGTATCCTGCCACTTTGCTGAAATTTTGAATTATTTCTAGTAGCTTTTTAGCAGAGTCTTTGGGGTTCTCTAAGTATACCATCATGTCATCTGCAAAAAGTGATAGTTTAATTTCCTCATTTCCTACTCTAATTCCTTGAATCTCTTTCTCGGCTCTTATTGCCGAGGCTAGCGTTTCTAGTACTATATTGAATAGTAATGGTGATAGTGGGCAACCTTGTCTCAAGGATAATTTTTAAAGAAAATTAATCAAAATGACACTCTTATATTTATACTTAAAATTAAGTCATTGTGATTTTCTTATTAAACTAGAATCATTTTATTGTCATTTTGTTTCACTTATTGAAAAGTTTTAAGTCACTCAGATAACTGAATCCTTTATCATCTAATAAAAATTTTGCTTGAAATATCAGTGTATAAAATCCATTTTCCACTGAAATTAAAGGAACAAAAGCATTTGCTTTCTTCAGGAGTTTTGACCAAAGTAACATTTCAAAAATATTTAAGGGAGTTTGGTTGTTTTATTTGATTTTATTTTCATTGCATTAATTTTTATATCAGGAAAATAAATTGTGTTTTGATTGATTAAAATGAAATATTTTTCTACAGTTGACAAAGATTACATAAGTGAATAAACAAAAGATATATTAATCTGATAATGGATTATTTTGAAATATAATCTAAAATTATGATCCCTGCCTCTGCAATTTTACTTTGTATAGAAAGTCAGTATTGTTAGGTCATTTCAATTGTGTCTGATTCTTTGTGACTACATTTTGGGTGTTTTTTTTTTTTTTCTAAGCAAAGATAGTGGAGTACTTTGCTATTTCCTTCTTTAGATCATTTTTACAGAGGAAGAACAATGTTAAATTATTTGCTAAAGTCATATAATTAGAAAGGCACTAGAAATTAAAAAAAAAAAAACTACCAAAATATGATGAATATATCTTCTAGATTAGGTTAAAAAAATCACCCTTAAATTTCTTGTATCTTGTATTTTATCAAGGATGATGTTAATTAATGATGTCTTCATTGTGCTTATTAACTCTGATAAGTCTGGGTTCCTACATTTGATAAATGACTATTCTAAGGAGTTCTATTGAGTAATAAATGGAGATACAATACTAGTACTACATATATGTTGGGTTAAAGTATAACATTAATACAAATATAGAATTGTAACCCTGTATTTGTAAATCCAAATATATATTTGTAGCCTGTCTACTCAGTTTAATCAACTAAAATGAAGATAATAATAGTGCCTACCAGAATTGTCAAGAGGATCAAAGAGAAAAAGTTTGTGAAGTACTCAGTTTAGTTCCTAGAATCCAGTAGGCCCTTAATAAAAATTTTATTATCTTCTCCTTTCCCCTTAAAAAGAAATATAAAATTAACTCGAGTTGTTATTTATTTGTTCTATTGCTAGAGGTATGAAAAAAGTTTGGTATTTACTGAGGACAAATTAGTAAATACAAGTATTTGTTTGTTAAAATATCTTATTAAAGAGGCAATATATTTTAGAAGATGTAGAGCTGGCCTTGGACACAAAGAGCACTAGGTTCAAAACCTGCCTCTGAAATATAGAAGCGAAATGATCCTGAGCAAGGAGTCAGTGCTCTGGAGAACTTTCTTTTTTCTTTTTTTTTTTTTAATTTTATTTATTTATAAATTTTTTGACAGTATACATGCATGAGTAATTTTTTTTAAACATTATCCCTTTTATTCATTTTTCCAAATTATCCCCTCCCTCCCTCTACTCTCTCCCCTTGATGACAGGCAATCCCATACAATTTACATATGTTACAGTATAACCTAGATACAATATATGGGTGTAAATACCATTTTCTTGTTGGACATTAATTATGAGATTCCAGAGGTATAAGTAACCTGGGTAGATAGACTGTAATGCTAACAGTTTACATTCAATTCCCAGTGTTCCTTCTCTGGGTGTAGCTGTTTCTGTCCATCATTGATTAACTGGAAGTGAGTTGGATCTTCTTTATGTTGAAGTTATCCACTTCCATCAGAATACATCTTCATACAACATTGAAGTGTAGTGATCTTCTGGCTCTATTCATTTTACTCAGCATCAGTTGATATAAGTCTCTCCAAGCCTCTCTGTATTCCTCCTGCTGGTCACTTCTTACAGAGCAATAATATTCC
Organism: Sminthopsis crassicaudata; assembly: GCF_048593235.1. NCBI lineage: Eukaryota > Metazoa > Chordata > Mammalia > Dasyuromorphia > Dasyuridae > Sminthopsis > Sminthopsis crassicaudata. The sequence continues at coordinate 187,706,826 of NC_133620.1, forward strand.
ATAACCTTCATATACCATAATTTACCCAACCATTCTCCAATTGATGGACATCCATTCATCTTCCAGTTTCTAGCCACTACGAAAAGAGTTGCCACAAACATTTTGGCACATATAGGTCCCTTTCCCCTCCTCAGTATTTCTTTGGGATATAAGCCCAATAGCAGCAATGCTGGATCAAAGGGTAGGCACACTTTGATAACTTGTTGGGCATAGTTCCAGATTACTCTCCAAAAGGGCCAGACTCTTTCACAACTCCACCAACAATGTATTAGTGTCCCAGTTTATATATATATATTTGACAAATATGTCAAATATGTTAAATATTTATATGTCATATTTAAATATGACAATAAGATATATATATATACATATACATATACATATACATATACATATACATATACATATATATATATATACATATACATATACATATACATATACATATACATATATATATATATACATACATATATATATATATATATATATATATATATATATATATATATATATATATATATATATATATATATATATATATATATATATATATATATATATATATATATATATATATAATATATAACCTTTAGGTCCATACTTATCTAAATTGCCAAAAATTAAGTGATAAGGTTAGACAAAAAAAATACCTGGAATAAAAAAATCAAGGGAATCATTTTTTTTTTTTAATATGAAGGAAATTGCCCTGATTATACCAGATTGCAAACTGTATTATAAAACAACAATCCTCAACATACTTTGTTTGTATCCATGAAATAAATAGTGGATTATTGGAATATAACATATAGTAGTACATGGCTATAGTAATCTAGTATTTGAGGAACTCAAAGATTGAAATTTGGGACACAATAATTTGGGGCTTTTGGTTCTACTCAATTCACTTAGCATCAGTTCATATAAATATCTAAAGGACTTTTATGAAATCCTGCTGATCATTTCTTATAGAAAATAATATTCCATAACATTCATAACATATCAACTTGTTCAACCATTCCCCAACTGATGGGCATCCACGTCACTTGTCACTACAAAAAGGGCTGCACATATGAGTCCTTTACTCTTTTTAATATCTCGTTATGATATAGACTCAATAGAAACATACTTGGATCAAAGATTATACACTATTTGATAACTTTTTGGACATAGTTTCATATTGCTCTCCAGAATGATTGGATCTTCACCAACAATATATTTATGTCCCAGGTTTCCACATCTCCAACATTCATCATTAACTTTCCCTTTTTCATCTTAACCAATCTGAGAGGTATAAGGTGAAAATAATAGTTGTTTTAATTTGCATTTTTTTCTGATTAATAGTGACTTAGAGCATATTTATATGATTAGAAATTGTTTTAACTTCTATATCTGAAAATTATCTGTGTATATCCTGTGACCATTTATAAATTTGAAAATGGCTGGTATCTTATAAATTTACCCAATTCTCTTTATATTTTAAAAATTAAACCTTTATCAGAACTTTTGAATGCAAAATTTCTTTCCATTTTTCTGCTTCACTTGAAATCTTGGCTACATTGGTTTTTTTGTACAAATATTTTGTAATTTAATATAATCAAAATCATCCAATTTGCATTTCATAATGTATTGTACTTCTTTGGCCTTAAAGTCCTTCCTTCTCCACAGATCTGAGAGATAGACTCTCCTTTGTTGTTCTAAATTTGCTTATAGTATTAATCTTTATGTCTAAATCATGAACCCATTTTTACTTGGTTTAGGGAATTAGGTGTTGGTTAGTATTTAGTTTCTGCCATACTATTTTCTAATTTTCCCAGCAATTTTTGTCAAATAACAAGTTGTTATGCAAGAAGCTGGGGTCTTTGGGCTAATCAAACACTACATTGCAGTGGTTATTTCCTATTATCAGTGAACCTAACCTATTCCACTAATCAACCACTTTATTTCTTAGCCAGAACCAAATGATTTTGATGACTGCTGCTTTATTTAAATTACATATAATTTAGATCTGGTACATATAGGCAACCTTCATTTGCATTTTCCCCATTAATTCCCTTGTAATTCTTGGCCTTTTGTTCTTCTAGATGAACTTTGTTATTATTTTTTTAACTCAATAAAGTATTTCCTCAGCAGTTTGATGGTATGGTGCTAAATAGGTAGATTAATTTAGTAGAATTGTCATTTTTAATATATGTGTATATATATATATATATACATATATATATATATATATATATATATATATATATATATATATATATATATATATATATATAATATTAGCCTACTTAAGAGCATCGGATCCGATTGTTTAGATCTCAAATTATTTGTGTGCAAAGACTTTTGTAGTTGTGTTTATATGATTACTACTTAAGTCTTGGCAGGTAGATTGCCATATGCTTTATATTATCTACAGTTATTTTAGATGAAAATTCTCTTTGTATCTCTTCTGATTGAACATTGCTGGTAATATAAAGTAATGCTGATAATTTCTGTGGATTTTTTTGTACCTTGTAATTTTGCTAAAGTTGTGAATTTATTTCTAGTAGTTTTTTAGTTGATTCTCTGGTATTCTCTAAGTATGTTATCATGTCATCTATGAAGATTGATCATTTTGTTTTCCCATTACCTACTTTAATTCTTCTAATTTCTTTTTCTTCTCTTATTGGAAAAGCTAACATTTCTAATGCAATATTGAATATGAATGCATTTTCGGCCAAGATGGTGGTGTGGAGGCATACAGCTGCTTGAGCTCTGTGTTTTCTCTCAGGACGTACTTTATGACAAGCCTCAGAATTAATGTTTGACCACAAAAGAAACCCACAAACACTCACCAACAGAAGACATCCTTGAAATTCGCCAGACAAGATCTGTGTTTGCTCATGGGAGGGGACAAACATACTGAGCGCAGACTGAGGCCAGGCAGCAAGAGCAAGGCAGGCAGCTCACACAGCTCAGACTGAAGGGGGGAGGGGTGCAATCTCTTCCATTTCTGTGAAAAGACTTTTACCCAGTGTGGATGTTCTGTCTTGGCAGCAAGCCAGAAGCAGCAGGAAGGGTGTAAACACCAGAGGTAAAGAATAAAACCCCGGAAAGCTAGTGTCTCTATGGACCCAGCCACCCCCACCCCTACCCTGAGTGACTCAGCATGTTCTCAGAGCCTCAGAGCCCAGATGCAGTGCAGCCATTGCTGTCTTGTTAGTGCATCCCTGCTGTCTCCTGCAGTCTGGTGAGGAAGCCTGGTAACACCATCAAGCACCATACCCCCAAAAAAACAGACCAATTGTTTCTCTTGTCAATTTGTTTTCTTTGATTCCCACTCTGACAAAATGAACAAAAAATTTAAAAGTGCTCTAACCACTGACAGCTTCTGTATGGAGAGAGAGCAGACTTCAAACACTGAGGAGACTAAAAGCAGATTGTCTCCAGAAGAATCCCCTAAGGGGGATATGATCTGCTCCTCAATACATAAGACTCTCATAGAGGAAATCAAAAAGGCTCTCACAAGAGAGCTAGAAGAGAAATGGGAAAAGGAAAGGGAAGCTTGGCAAGAGAGTCTGGAGAAGTCATCCCACACATTTAAAGACAGAGTGAGTAAAGAAATCAAATCATTGAGAAATAAAATTAGTGAGTTGGAAAAAGAAAACAGCTCTCTAAAAAATAAAATTGATGAAATGGAAAAAAAATTCCATAGAAGATATAAACTCAATTGGACAATTACAAAAAGATATAAAAAAAGTGAGTGAAGAAAATACATCATTGAAAATTAAAATGGAACAAGTAGAAATGAATGACTCAAGGAGAAACAAAGAAGTAGTCAAGCAAAACCAGAAAAATGAAACAATTGAAAAGAATGTCAAGTATCTTATTGGAAAGACAACAGACCTGGAAAACAGATCCAGGAGAGACAATTTGAGAAAGATCGGACTCCCTGAAAAAGGTGAGGAAAAAAACAGCCAGGACACTATTTTCCAGGAAATTATCAAAGAGAACTGCCCAGACGTTTTGGAAACAGAAGGTAAAACAGACGTTGAAAAAATTAATCGATCACCTACTGAAAGGGACCCTAAAATCAAAATGCCAAGAAATATATAGTGGCCAAGTTCAAGAACCATCAGATGAAGGACAAAATACTGGAAACTTCTAGAAAAAAAGCAATTCAGATATGGAGCCACAATAAGGATAACCCAGGATCTGGCAGCATCCACATTAAAATAATGAAGGGCCTGGAACATGATATTCCGAAAGGCTGAGGAACTTGGTATGCAGCCAAGCATAACTTACCCAGCAAAAATGAGCATTGTTTTCCAGGGAACAAGATGGACATTTAATGAAATAAATGAATTCCATCTATTCTGGATGAAAAAAACAAGATATACACAAAATGTTTGATCTTCAAATACAGAACTCAAGAGATCTCTAAAAAGGTAAAAAGAAATCTTGAGAACTATATTTCTGCCACAAAGATATGTAAAGAACACATGTATAATTTGTCCTAGAAACTAGAGGTGGAAAGGAAATTATATCATAAAAAGGGGTAAAGTGGTGGTACTACATCTAATGAAGGGGCAAAGGTAACCTATTATATCTGAGAGAAAGAAAGGAGGGGGATGAACATAGTGTGTATCAATAGACATATTCGACTTATAGTGAAAATTCTTCCTCTTCATTGAGAAGTGGGAGGGAAGGAGGAAGCTAAGGGGAAGAGAATACAGAAATTGTGAGGAAAAGGATTAAAATAGGGGGAGAAACTTTAAGGTGGAGGAGGGATACTAAAAAGGGAGGGCTGTGAAATGCAAGTGGTGCTCACAAGTTTAATACTGGGGAGAGAGGTAAGAGGGCAGAAAAGGAGAAAAGCATAAGCAGGGGTTAACAGGATGGCAAGCAATATAGAATTACTCATTCTAACCATAAGTGTGAATGGGGTAACTCCCTCATAAAGAGGAAGCAGTTAGCAGACTGGATTAAAAGTCAAAATCCTACTATATGTTGTTTACAGGAAACACACCTGAAACCAGGTGATACATTCAAACTAAAAGTAAAAGGGTGGAGCAGAATCTACTATGCTTCAGGTGAAGCCAAAAAAGCAGGGGTAGCCATCCTCATCTCAGATCAAGCAAAAACAAAATGAGATAAGGAAGAGCATTATATCCTACTAAAGGGTAGCATAGATAATGAAGTAGTAGCAATATTAAACATATATGAACCAAGTGTTGCAGCATCTAAATTCTTAAAAGAGAAATTAAGAGAGCTGCAAAAAGAAATAGACAGCAATACCATAATAGTGGGAGATCTCAACCTTGCACTCTCAGAATTAGATAAATCAAACCACAAAATAACTTGAGAAAACCCTAAATGTGTCCTCCACAAATATCCATGTTTCATACAGTTCTTTTTTCTGTAGTTCTTTCTAAAATATTATTTTCTCATTCATTATTTCTCTACTCTACCTTTCTATTCCAAACTTTTATTTTTTTATTTATTGCCAATATCATAATTTACTACTTTAATATCTTTCTGATCATTATCAAATTAAAGTTTCTTATTTGCAGTGTTTGAGATCTTCCTTCTATCTGATTTCTGTATTATTGCATTGATATATATTATGTCATCTCTACTTTTTTCTTTGTGCTTTACTCTTAGAATTAAAAATTAGTGAAAGAAAAATGAGAATTAAAGAATTATTTATTGGAGAAATTACCTAATACTAAATTGTATATTCCATTTTTATCTACCCTCCCCAAGAACATTCTCATCACATATGCTATTCATTCTCATTTCTGCTATCCCATATTTGCGCAAATCGGGTTTCCAATTGTACTTAGGAATTTAGGTTTCTGTTCTTCAGAAACAGGGTGTTTTCCCTATAAGAACACAAACCTTCATGCAGAAATGTTCTCTATGTTCAAATTTTCCACACATTAAAACTGCTGTAAGCTTACACTAAAGGGACATAACTGTTCCTCACTGAAAGTACTTTTTTGTAGAACTCTCTCCTCTTAAAGGGTTGAAAAATTTCAATTTTATTCTTCTTATTTTAACCATTCCCTTCTACCACTTCTATTTTCTTTCTCTTGTTAAATGACCATTTGAAGTATATGCCCCTCATTATTCACACATGGACTTGATTCAGGTACATACTTTCTCTTTTGTCATTCACTTCTTTTTTCCCCACATTTAGTTACTGTCCTGTACTATAATTTTGGCCCATAAAATACAATAAACCATTTGTAAATATGGGATTGAGTCTATGAAGTTTCAAAACTGTACCTCCATCATTACTTCTCATCTTTAAATCTGTTTTCATATATTTATCCCCCTATGTAATTGAATATATCTATGTATCTATCTACATATTCATATCTTTTTATTTCTATCTATATGTCACTTATGTCTCTCATGTTCTTTTTTTAAGCTTGTAGTTTATAATCTTGTTTTTCTTATTCTTTTTTAAAAAGATTCTATAACCATAGGGTAATTTATTTTACTTTTCCTCTTTTATATTTGTATTTATTTATTTTTCTTATATTTCTATTGTTGTCTTTGCAAGTTAAATACTCAGTATGTCATTTTGTCTTGTTTTGTTTTATTAATTTTTTCCAGAAATAACTCAAATATGTTTTATTTTACATCTGTTTTTTCATTGACGATTCCTCTTGCCATTCCTTTAGACACACTGAATCTACTCAAACTTGTCTCCTACCCTGTTTAGCGTTTGGTTCATATGGTTTTCTGCCTTGAATTAATTGAATTTCATACTACCGATTTTGAAGTATAACTTTTTGGGGAAGAGTATCTGAAGCCTAATTCTCTAACTCAGGGACTATTCTAGGCAAAAAAAAAAAAAAAAAAAAAAATATATATATATATATATATAATCCACTCCCCTCTTTTGGTCCACTTCTAAATAGGGATTGTGTAGAATGAATATTTTCTGCTTATTGTAATTAAGTGGGAGACAGGCAAGAAGTGGAGTATGCTGCCAGAATGTTTGTAATAAGGAGGGACTTTGGGATAGGTTATAGATAGGTATATACAAATTATGCCCTCTTTTTCCTTTGAATATTGTTCTAGCATGGAGGCAATGGGGGAGGGTTTCTGAGGAACTATTATTATTTTTCCTTCATCATGTTGTTTTAAAAAAAATAGTTTCCATGTTAGACTTATTTTCTATTCCAGCAAATTCAGCTATCTTTACTACATTACATTTGTACTTTGTACTTTATACTCAATTGTATAAGCCTCACTTTTTTTTTTTTCCAGAATTGGGTAGGATTAGTTGAGTTGGTGGGGATTAAAGTTTTCTATCACATTTTCATGTGACCAAAAGCTCTTAATTCCCTTTGTTGATGAAGAATTGATCCAGATGAACATTTTCACTTTTTGTTTCCTCCATCTTTTAAAAGAATGAAATTATCATTATGTCAAGTAAATAAATAATTGTTATAGTTTGGGCTGGCAGAGAAATGCAGGTTTCCTGACACTAATAAATCAAGTTTCCATGTTAGACTTGTGATCATAATTAATTTCTTGTTTTGTGAAGTAATATGCAATATCCTCTGATAACAATATATGGTTATTCTTCCATTGATATTTAGCCATATGTTCACTATACTTTATATTTTGTGCATAAAATCTTCTGTCATGAGAAGGCAAAGTGCTGAATAAAGAGAGCATTGGATTTTTCAGAGGACCAGATTGACCTTTTACAACTTCTTCCTTTTACTACTCAAGTCATTTTAGGGAAGTGAATTCACATTCTGGAGCCTCAAATTCCTGATGGACAAAATGAAAATAGTGAACTAAATGGCTTTTAAGATCTTTTCCATTCTAAATTTATAATGCTGTCATATATATACACACAAGACTGATGGGGGTTGAGGTCCCTTTAAGATTCCTTTCTAATTGCCCAACCCATGGCTGACCTTGATTCACAAATCCTGGTCAAAGGCACCCTTTGAATATTCGGTCCTAGCCCCACTATCAGCTCAGCTTCCCCCAGCTCTCACCTGATCCGATTTAACTGAAAAGCCCTACCTCCCAAAGAACTTGGGTATCACCCATCATCTTCTAGGTATAAAAGAAATGAGCCAGAGTGCTCTTTTTGCAGGATCCCTCCCAGCCAACACATGGTATCCTTCCAGCCATGTAAAGGTTCCTGCCCGCCCAGCGGCCACCTCTGGCCCTGGCTTCTTTCTAACTGAACTTTACTTCCAAATTTCTACAATAAACCTTTTATTTATCAATCTAGGTTTTCAGGCCTGTAAATTCATTTACAGGGGACACTGTGCCTCATGGGATTATCTATGTGCCGAGAAATGGGGTTCCCCCTTTCCTTTCCCTCATTAACTCTATCACCTTTTTCCACTTGAATTTGTCATACCATTACAGAGTCTATCACTATCATTAATTTCATAACACCACTTCTCAGTGACTATTATGAGATAAAACTACCTTCCTTACATTGAAATCTTTGCTTGAACAGGTTTATATAAATCTCAAAAGCTACAGGTTTTTAGCACTTAATTCTTTCTTTAATTTATTCTCCTGTGAATTATTCTCCTGTCTTTACTGCTTTTCTATTTCATATATTATGGATATTTTATTGTATTTGATTGATATGTTAAGTAAGAAATTGTCTCCTTACTTTGCAGTTTTAATTCCCTTTGATTACACTAGCAAGACTCTGGGAGCATACATTCAATTCAGACAAAAACATTATTCCTATTGCTTAGTACAACTAAAATTAGACCCCCCTTCTGTCCTCATTGTCTGATTTTTTGAATTATTTATTTTTTAATGATTTCCCTCCCTAATATCAAATTTCCATTCATGATCTTTGTCTATAATACATGTTCCATGTTTGTTCTCTCAATGACCCTAAGACAAGGAAAAACTTGCAAAAGAGATTGGCTTTGCTTCTTCCTTGACACATGTTAACATTGAGTTTGAAAATGTAAATTTGATGCTTTATGTGCTTATTTACCTTTCCTAAGGATTATTTTGTTTGATATAAATTTGCATATCAAATAGTATGTTCACTTCTGTGAACTCTTGGTATGAATGATTCATATTTCTCATTGCTCTTGAAGATCCATTTGTTTTAGTTATGGATTATCTTTAGCTTTGCAGGATGTTATTTTGGGAGGCAAACCAATTTCCTTTGCTTTAAAAAAAATCATGTTCCAACTGTTCACTTTCATTTTTCATGTTTGATGAATAGTCTTAGATGTTTTATAATTTTCCACTTTATATCTGAAAGTCCCTCTCCAAAATGCTTATAAGTTTCTTTTTTTGTAAAAACTCTAGAATTTCTAAATATGTTTGTGCAATTTAAACATGAGATTATTTTTTTTTCTGTCATGAATTTTTTGATCTCTTTGTTCTCTATTTCCAATACTACTGGGAAATTTTCACCAAAATATTTTTGAACTATGTTGTTCAGATTTTTCAATTGATATTGCATTTTGGAAGACCAAAAATTAGGTAATTTTTATATTTCTTCAAGTTCAAATTGCCTGACTTTTTTGCATCATTTTCAGTTTTTCTATATATTTTGATTTTGATCTAATGTTTCTTGTTGTACCACTCTATTTTTTCGCATCACGTACCTGTTATCTCTTTTTTTTTTTTTCGGTGGCCACTGATTAAAAAAAAAAAAAAACAGTTTCCTTTTTATTCTAAACCTTTAGTTCTATAGTTGAGATCTATGCAACTTTTTGATTAATTTTATAGTTATAAATTTTTTGACAGTACATATGCATAGATTCTTTTTACATTATCCCTTGTACTCCCTTTTATTCTGAATTTTTCCCCTCCGTCCCTCCACCACTTCCCCTAGATGGCAGCATTTTCATACATATTAAATATCTTATGGTATATGCTTGGTAAATATATATATATATATATATATATATATATATGTGTGTGTGTGTGTGTGTGCAGAACCGAATTTTGTTGGTGGTGGTGTTGAAAAGGGAAGAATTGTATTCACAAGGTAAAAATAATCTGGGAAGAAAAACAAAAACAAAAACAAAAAATGCTGACAGTTTACACTCATGTCCCAGGTTCCTTTTCTGGGTGTAGCTAATTCTGTCCATCATTGATCAATTGGAATTGGATTAGCTCTTCTCTATGTTGAAGATATCCACTTCCATCGGAATACACCCTCATAACAGTATCATTGTTGAAGTTTATAATGATCTCCTAGTTCTGCTCGTTTCACTCAGCATCAGTTGCTGTAAGTCTCTCCAAGTCTCTCTGTATTCATCCTGTTGGTCATTTCTTACAGAACAATAATATTCCATAACATTCATATACCATAATTTACCAAATCATTCTGCAATTGATGGACATCCATTCATTTTATAGTTTTCTAACCATTAGAAAAAGGACTGCCACAAACATTTTGGCACATACAAGTCCCTTTCTCTTCTGTAGTATTTCCTTGGGATATAAGCCCAGTAGCAGCACTGCTGGATCAAAGGGTATGCACAGTTTGATAACTTGTTGGGCATAGTTCCAAATTGCTCTCTAGAATGGCCGGATTCTTTCACAACTCCACCAACAATGTATTAGTGTCCCAGTTTTCCCACATCCTGGGGATGATTTTCTAAAATCTTTTTGCTAATATCTTATTTAAGATTTTAGCATTAATGTTCATTAAGGAGATTGGTCTATAATTTTCTTTTCAATCAACCTGGTTTTGGTATCAGTACCATGTCTGTGTCATAAAAGGAATTTGGTAGGACTCCTTCAATCCCTATTTTTTGAAATAGTTTATATAGCATTGGAGTTAGTTGTTCTTTAAATGTTTGGTGGAATTCACATGTAAATCCATCTGGTCCTGGGGATTTTTTCTTAGGGAGTTGGTTAATAGTTTGTTCTATTTCTTTTTCTGAGATGGGACTATTTAGAATACTTACTTCTTCCTCTATTAATCTGGGCATGCTATATTTTTGAAGGTATTCTTCCATTTAATTTAAGTTATCGAATTTATTGGCATAAAGTTGAGCAAAGAAGTTCATAACCATTGTTCTAATTTCCTCTTCATTAGTAGTGAGTTCTCCCTTTTCTTTCAAGAGTAAGAATTTGATTTTTCTCTTTCTTTTTTTTTAATCAGGTTTACTAAGGTTTGTCTATTTTGTTGGTTTTTTCATAGAACCAACTCTTCGTTTTATTAAGTAATTCAATAGTTTTTTTTACTTTCAATTTTATTAATCTCACCTTTTATTTTTAGAATTTCAAGTTCCATGTACGTCTGGGGTTTTTAAATTAGTTCCTTTTCAAGCAATTTTAGTTGTAAGCCCAATTCGTTGACCCTCTCTTTCTCTATTTTATGCAAGTAGGCTTGTGGAAATATAAAACTTCCCCTTATTACTGCTTTGGCTGTATCCCACAAATTTTGAAATGATGTCTCATTATTGTCATTTCCTTGGGTGAAGTTATTAATTATGTCTATGATTTGCTGTTTTACCCAATCATTCTTTAGTATAAGATTATTTAGTTTCCAATTATTTTTTGGTGCATTTTCCCCTGGCTTTTTATTAAATGTAATTTTAATTGCATTGTGGTCTGAAAAGGATGCATTTACTATTTCTGCCTTACTGCATTTGATTTTGAGGTTTTTATGTCTGAGTATATGATCAATTTTTGTATAGGTTCCATGAACTGCTGAGAAGAAAGTATACTCCTTTCTGTCTCCATTTAGCTTTCACCAAAGATCTATCATATTAAACTTTTCTAGTATTCTATTTAACTCTTTGACTTCTTTCTTATTTATTTTGTTGTTTGATTTATCTAATTCTGAGAATGCAATTTTGAGAGCTCCCACTATTATAGTTTTGTTGTCTATTTCTTTTTGCAGCTCTCTTAATTTCTCTTTTAAGAATTTAGATGCTGCATCACTTGGTGCATATATGTTTAATATTGATACTGCTTCGTTATTGATGCTACTCTTTAGCAGGATATAATGCCATTCCTTATCTCTTTTAATTAGATCAATTTTTGTTTTTGCTTGATCTGAGATGAGGATGGCTACCCTTGCTTTTTTGGCTTCACCTGAAGCATAGTTGATTCTGCTCCACCCTTTTACTTTTAGTTTGATGTATCACCTTGTTTCAGGTGTGTTTCCTGTAAATAACATATAGTAGGATTCTGACTTTTAATCCAGTCTGCTAACTGCTTCCTCTTTATGAGGGAGTTTACCCCATTCACATTTATGGTTAGAATGACTAATTCTATATTGCTTGCTATGTTATTAACTTCTGCTTATGCTTTTCTCCTTTCCTTCCCTCTTACCCCCCTCTCCAGTATTAAACTTGTGAACACCACTTGCATTTCATAGCCCTCCCTTTTTAGTATTCCTCCTTCACTTTAAATTTTCTCCCCCTATTTTACTCCTTTTCCTCACAATTTCTGTATTCTCTTCCCCTTAGCTTCCTCCTTCCCTCTCACTTTTCAATGAAGTAGAAGAAGTTTCACCACAAATTGAATATGTCTATTGATACATATGTTCATCCCCTTCCTTTCTTTCTCTAAGATATAATAGGTTACCTTTGCCTCTTCATGGGATGTAGTACCATTTACTTTTTTATGATATAATTTTCTTTCCACCTCTAGTTTCTAGGATAAATTATACATGTGTTCTTTTCATATTTTTGTGGTAGAAACATAGTTCTCAAGATTTATTTTTACCTTTTTTTTTTTTTTCACCTTAAAAGATCATATATTCCAATCCCTTCATTATACAAATCGCAAAACTAAGATGTGGATTAGGAAAGTGACTCGTCCAGGATCACACAAGTAGTAAATACCAGAAATGTGATTCAAATGTGAGATCCGGACTTCATAACCACTTTCCTGAGAGATAATTCATTATGGGACAAATGAGGGCGGCATCACACAGCACCTGGAACAGACCATGAAGTGACAAATGGATAAATGGAGATGCAGCAATCCTTATCGGAAAGAGGTTTTAAAAATCAGGAAGACATGGGGTAAAGTCCTGGCTTTGATAATATTGTGCCGGCATCTACTTCAGTGACTTAAGCCACTTTCAAATTGCAATTTGTAGAAGAGCTGAAATCGGCATCAGAGAAGTGGGTTTTTACACTCTTGAGTTCCTCGTACTGACAGAACCACAGATGTGGATCGAAGGAAAATGTAGACATCAACACCCACTGGACTAATGTAGGAGTCGTCTCTTTTGGGGGGAGGAGGTCAGATTGGTGGAATGGACCAGAGAAGGTGGAATTGGAGTGGCAGAGACCAGGCTGACTACAAAGTTTGGAGCTGAATTTGCTGTTTGTCTTTTCCCCATGGATTCACAGTGCTAAGCATATTGCCTCAACACAGTAAGTGCTTAATTAAGGTTGCTGGAGGGGAGGTAGGTACACTCAGTAGAAAGAGCCTTTTGGAGGAGACTAAATGCAGCGATAATCTGTCCCACATCCTCTGGAGACAAGGTAGGTTTTGCTGTTTGAAGTTGGCACCAGAAACTGTTTTCTCTGGTTTGGAACAGGTTCCACCTCTAATTTCCAGGACAAATTATGCACATGTTCTTTACATATTTTTTATAATAGAAGTATAGTTCTCAAGATTTCTTTTTACCTTTTTAGAGATCTCTTGAGTTCTGTATTTGAAGATCAAACATATTGTGTAGATCTTGTTTTTTCATCCAGAATAGATGGAATTCATTTATTTCATTAAATGTCCATCTTCTTCCCTGGAAAACAATGCTCATTTTTGCTGGGTAAGTTATTCTTGGCTGCATACCAAGTTCCTTAGCCTTTTCAGAATATCATGTTCCAGGCCCTTCATTCTTTTAATTTGGATGCTGCCTGATCCTGGGTTATCCTTATTGTGGCTCCTCCATATCTGAATTGCTTTTTTCTAGCAGCTTCCAGTATTTTTTCCTTCATCTGGTGGTTCTTGAATTTGGCCACTATATTTCTTGGCGTTTTGTTTTTAGGGTTCCTTTCAGTAGGTAATCGATGAATTTTTTCAATGTCTATTTTACCCTCTGTTTCCAAAATGTCTGGGCAGTTGTCTTTGATAATTTCCTGAAAAATAGTGTCCAGGCTCTTTTTTTCTTCATATGTTTCAGGGAGTCTGATTATTTTCAATTTGTCTCTCCCGGATCTGTTTTCTAGGTCTGTTATCTTTCCAATAAGGTACTTGGCATTCTTTTCAATTGTTTCATTTTTCTGATTTTGTTTGACTACTTCTTGGTTTCTCCTTGAGTCATTCATTTCTATTTGTTCCATTTTAGTTTTCAATGATGTGTTTTCTTCACTCACTTTTTTAATATCTTTTTGTAATTGTCCAATTGAGTTTATATCTTCTATGGAATTTTTTTTCCATTTTATCCATTTTATTTTTAGAAACCTGTTTTATTTTTTCCAGCTCACTTATCCTGTTTTCCTTGGAGTTGTTTAGCTTTTCTAATTCAGTAATTTTATTTCTTAATGATTAGTTTTCTTTATCCACTCTGTCTTTAAATGCATGGAATGATTTTTTCAGACTCTCTTCCCAAGCTTCCCTTTCGTTTTTCCCTTTCTCTTTTAGCTCTCTTGTGAGAGCCTTTTTTATTTCCTCTATGAGATTATTTTGTATTGAGGAGCAGATTATATCCCCCTTAGGGGATTCCTCTTGAGACAATCTGCTTTTAGTATCCTCAGTGTTTGAAGTCTGCTCTCTCTCCATACAGAAGCTGTCAATGGTTAGAACCCTTTTAAATTTTTTGTTCATTTTGTCAGAGTTGGAATCAAAGAAAACAAATTGACAAGAGAAAAAATTTGTCTGTTTTTTGGGAGGATAAGGCTGGATGGTGTTGAAGAACTTACTCTACTGACTGAGGGAGACAGTAGCGAGGCACTAACAGGACAGTGATGGCTGAGGTGCGTCTGCATTCTAAGTCTCTGAGAACATGCTGAGTCACTCTGGGTGGGGATGGGGTTGGTTGGCCAGGTCCAGAGAGAAGCTAGTTTTCTGGGGTTTTATTCTTTACCTCAGGTGTTTACACCCTCTCTGCTGCTCCTGGCTTGCTGCCAAGATAGAACATCTACACTCGGGTTAAAGTCTTTTTGCAGAAATGGCAGAGATCACACCCCTCTCCCCTCAGGTCTTAGCTGTGTGAGCTGCCTGTCTTGTTCTGGCTGCCTGCCCTCAGTCTGTGCCCAGTCTGTTCAACCCTCTCCCCAGCAAACACAGACCTTCTTTGGCAAATTTCAAGGATGTCTTCTGTTGGTGATTATTTTTGGGTTTCTTTTCTGGTAAAGCATTAATTCTGAGGCTTGTCATGAAGTAAATTCTGAGAGAAAACACGGAGCTCAAGCAGCTGTCTGCCTCCAAGCCGCCATCTTGGCTGGAAGTATAACTCTGCAACTTTTAATTGTACACTATGTTCATTTAAAAAATTCATTTACCTTCTAAATTGAGGGGCTTATTGAAGATTTCCTAATCAGTTCTAGATTTAGGATTTTTTTTTAAACTTTCTACTCTCCCCCTTACCCCATTCCTTTCTGGAGACATCTAACTGGATTATTCTATTCCTGGTCATTTTTTCATTTATGAGATATTTTCTGTTTATTTGTTTGGCATTTCTGCTGTTTTTGTATGTCACATTGTCATGAGAATTTGGTTGCTCCACTGTCCTGTTCCTCTTGAGTTCTTTTATTTTACATATTGTATATCTTGTTGTATTGCAGTGATTAAAAGGATGTGGGCTTACCCAAGGCCAGTTGATCATTTTATTAACTATATTTGTAATGCTTTTGATCCCCTTAAATAAATAATGGTTCATTGTATATCAGGAAGTAAATGATCTTATCCAATAACCACCTATTTTATTAATATATCACTCAAATTAATCATCTCTTTCAAATGATATTTTTTATTTTCAAATTTCATCCTCAAAAATAAAAATCAATAAATGAAATATCTTGAATATATTAACACATTTCCAATCATTTTTTCTGTTGTAAGGCAACTACTTATGTAAGAAAAAAAAATCAGCAGCATTTCATCCAATTCTTCTTTTTTGAACTTGAAATGATCATCACTTACTAAGTTCCCTCCTTGTTTTTTTTTTTTTTTTTGAAGGAAATAAGATAAATGTAGTTTATCAAGGGTAAACATCTTCAGGATAGGAGAGGACACTATGTTATAAGTACTTTGAAGATGAAGAGCAAATAGGGAATTTTCATGGAGAGGGCACAAGTAAGTGCTCTTACTACTTTATTATTTTGCCTCTGGGAGAGGAGTATAGAGTACTTCACAAAAAAAGCAATATAATATCCCAAGAGAAGGTGAATCTAATTGTCTACAAACATAAAGTAATA
Source organism: Sminthopsis crassicaudata (assembly GCF_048593235.1). NCBI lineage: Eukaryota > Metazoa > Chordata > Mammalia > Dasyuromorphia > Dasyuridae > Sminthopsis > Sminthopsis crassicaudata. Next base: position 187,723,166 of record NC_133620.1, read on the forward strand.
CAAATGGCTAATAGTTTTATGAGAAGAGAAAGAACACTTGGAGGAATGACTTTTAAAAGGATAAGATGGGAACAATCCTTGCAATATCATTAATATAAGAAAATTTGCAATGAGAAAACTCCAACACAATTGCAGGTTAGTATCTTTTCTTAAATTATAGTCTTAGAAAGTTCTCCAGGGGTGGAGCCAAGATGGCAGAGAAGATACATGCGATTTTGTGAGCTTCCTTCTTCCCTCAATGCCAATTAGTTAAATTAGCCTCAAAAATAACGCTGGACTGATAGAAACCACAAGGACTGGAAGCACGACTTACCAGCTGAAGAGAATCTGGAGTTTCAACAGAAAAGGTCGGTTCCCAGGGGAGGAAAAAAAAAGAGGCCAGCACAGAAGCTTGTGTGCTAGCACACTGCACTGATCGGGCTGTGCAGAACTCTGGGATCAGAGAAGCCACTGAGATAGAAGAATATGGCACAGGCTAATAGCTCTTCTCTGCTTATAAAACAGCAGTTCAGAAGAGAAATCAAGCCACTTTAAAATATAAAGCAAGATACTAGAACCACCCCAATCTGGAAGTGACCTAACAGATCTCAGCAAGGTTGTGAAGCCAGCTTCTGCTGTCAGGGGCTTCACCTTGGGGTAGTTAAGACCTTGAAAAGCAGGGACACGGCCCAAGGCAACATCTAATTCACATAGTGCCTGGCTCGGCTGGAGGCTGTGGAACCCAGCCTAGGAAGTGCCAGAGAAATGGAATCTTTGAAATAGGGACTGTGGTTTCTGGGCAGACACTTCCAGTTTGAGTGCAGGGGCTTTTCACATCAGCTGCTGACATCCACGCACCATGTGATGCATTGGCTGGGCTTTATGTCACCTTTACTGTTCAGTCTTAAACCTCAGGGAAGTCTCTAGGACACACAGCGGGGGTCCTTCACTGGGCAACCCTCATAGCTCAGCCACAGCCGAACTAATCTCCTCTGAGGCCCTTCCAGGGAGGGGGAGGGGAACTCCCTCCCAGAGCTCTCTTTTAGCTCAGGCACAGGAGCCGCAGCATCCATCTGGTCTGGGAGGAAGCTGGTAAAGAAATAAATAAATAATTTCTTACCCCATGGACAGATCCCAAAAGATTTTTTTAAATATGAGTAAAAAGCAAAAAAGAACTATTGATTCTTTCTACACAGAGAAAGAGCGGGTATCCAATCCCGAGGAAGTTAATAGCAGAAAGTCTGCAGATAACAGCCTTAAGGGGAACGATACTTGCGCCCATCACATAACTCTCTCCTAGAAGAGACTATTAAAAATTAAGAGAGTTTGAAGAAAAATGGGGAAAGGAAAGAGAAGCTATGATAGAGAATAACAATGTTATGAAATTTGAGTTGGAAAAAATAAAGAATTCACAGGAGATTCAGGGAAACAAAATTTGTGAATTAGAAAAGGTTAAAAAATCACAGGAAAGTAGGATTTCTGAATTGGAAAAGATAAAAAAATCTCAAGATATAGGATTTCTGAATTGGAAAAAGAAAATAATTCTCTAAAAAAAATTAGGGAAATGGAAAAAAATTCAATAGAGCAAAATAATTCATTTAAAAACTCAATTGGGCATATACAAAAAGAACTAAAAATGTGAATGAAGAGAACCCAAGAATCAGTCAAACAAAGCAAAAAAATGAAAAGCTGAAGAATAATCTATAGGCCTGCAAAATAGATCTAGGAGACATAATCTGAGGATCATTGGACTTCCTGAAAACTATGACCAAAAAAAGAGCCTAGATTTTATTTTACAGGAAATCATCAAAGAGAACTGTCCAGAGATATTAGAAACAGAAGGGAAAATAGGTGTGGAAAGAATTTATCGATCACCTTCTGAAAAAGACCAAAAAAAAAAACAAAAAAAAAAACACACACACAAAAAAAAAAAAACTCCACAAAATATTGTAGCTAAGCTGCAGAATTACCACACAAAGGAAAGAATATTGCAAGCAGCTAGAAAAAATCAATTCAAATATCAAGGGGCCACAATAAGGGTCACTCAAGATCTGGCTGCCTCCACATTAAAAATATTGAAGGGCCTGGAACCTGATATTCTGAAAGGCAAAAGATCAAAGATTGCAACCAAGAATAAACCACCCAGCTAAGTTTAGCATTTTTTTCCATGGAAGAAGATGATCATTGAATGAAGTAGAGGAATTCCATATGTTTCTAAGAAAAAAACCAGACTTAAACAAAAAATTTGACCTACATCCACAAGACTGAAGAGAAACAGAAAAAGGTACACAGAACCAAAATCTCTGTTGTGGATATATAGAAAATCTGCATGGATAGTCTGATTTTGGTGATATAAAAAGGGGGGAGTAGTAAAGGGAAGGGTGTAGTATCAGAAAAAGGGGAAGGAATGATAAAAAGAGGGAAACTACATCCCAGGAAGAGGCATAGAAAATATACCATATCTGAGGAAAATTAGAGAGGGGGAGAAACATTGTGTGAATCTTACTCTCATCAGAAGACGCTCAAAGAATAAATAATTGACATATTTGTTTTTCAGAGAATTCTCTTTCACCTCATTAAAAGGTGGGAGAGGAAAAGGGAAAAGAAATAAGGGAATAAGGGAAGGGACTTAGAAGCAGGGGGGAGGGATACTAAAAAAAAAGGGAGGGCTGTGTGTCACAAGTAGGGTCTATAAATTAAATATAGGGGAAGGGGTTCAGAGGGGTCAAGGGAAAAAACATAATCTGGGGATAATATGATGGTAGGAAATACAGAATTAGTAATTTTAACTGTAAATGTGAATGGGAAGAACGCTCCCAACAAACGAAGACGGATAGCAGACTGGATCAAAAGTTAGAACTCTACAATATGTTGTTTACAGGAAACACACTTAAAGCAGGGAGATACATACAGAGTAAAGGTAAAGGTTGGAGCAGAATCTATTATGCTTCAGGTAAAGCCAAAAAAGCAGGGGTAGCTATCCTTATCTCAGATCAAGCAAAAGCAAAAGTTGATCTAGTTAGAAGAGATAAGGAAGGAAACTATATCCTGCTGAAAGGTAGCATAAACAATGAAGACATATTAATACTAAACATATATGCATCAAGTGGTATAGCATCTAACTGTCTAAAGGAAAAGTTAAGAGAATTGCAAGAAGAAATAGACATTAAAACTATAATAGTGGGAGATCTCAACCTTGCACTCTCAGATTTAGACAAATCAAACCACAAAACAAATAAGAAAGAAATTAAAAAAGTAAATAGAACATTAGAAAAACTAGGTATGATAGACCTTTGGAGAAAACTGAATGGTAATAGAAAGGAATATACTTTCTTCTCAGCAGTTCATGGATCCTATACAAAAATTGACCATATATTAGGACGTAAAAATCTCAAAATTAAATGTAGGAAGGCAGAAATAATAAATGCCTTCTTCTCAGATCACAATGCAATAAAAGCTACATTCAGTAAGAAGTTAGGGGTAAATAGACCAAAAAGTAATTGGAAACTGAATAATCTCATCTTAAAGAATGACTGGGTGAAACAGCAAAGTATACAAACAATTAATAATTTCACCCAAGATAATGACAATGATGAGAAATCATACCAAAATCTGTGGGATACAGCTAAAGCGGTAATAAAGGGAAATTTTATATCTTTACAGGCTTATTTGAACAAAAAAAAGAAAGAGAACATTAACAAATAGGGCCTGCAACTTAAAAAGCTAGAAAAAGACCAAATTAAAAACCCCCAACCAAAAATCAAACTTGAAATACTAAAATTAAAAGGAGAAATCAATAATATTGAAAGTAAAAAAAACTATTGAAATAATAAATAAAACCAAGAGTTGGTTGTATGAAAAAGCCAATAAAATAGATAAACCTTTGGTAAATCTGATCAGAAAAAGGAAAGAGGAAAATCAAATTGTTAGTCTTACAAATGAAAAGGGGGATCTTTCCACCAATGAAGTGGAAATTAGAGAAATAATGAGTTACTTTGCGCAACTTTATGCCAATATATTTGATAACTTAAGTGAAATGGATGACTTTCTCCAAAAATATAGGCTCCCTAGATTAACAGAGGAAGAGACAAATTGCTTAAGTAGTCCCATTTCAGAAAAAAGAAATAGAACAAGCTATTAATCAACTCCCCAGGAAAAAATCCCCAGGACCAGATAGATTTACATATGAGTTCTACCAAATATTTAAAGAACAATTAACTCCAATGCTATATAAACTATTTGAAAAAATAGGGGATGAAGGAGTCCTACCAAACTCCTTTTATGACACAGACATGTGGTACTGATGCCTAAACCAGGTAGATCAAAAACTGAGAAAGAAAATTATAGACCAATTTCCTTAATGAATATTGATGCTAAAATCTTAAATAAGATATTAGCAAAAAGACTTCAGAAAATCATCCCCAGGATAATACTCTATCATCAAGTAGTATTTATACCAGGAATGCAGGGCTGGTTTAATATTAGGAAAACTATTAGTATACTTGACCATATTAATAATCAAATTAATAAAAACCATATGATCATCTCAATAGATGCAGAAAAAGCATTTGACAAAATCCAACATCCATTCCTACTAAAAATGCTTGAGAGTATAGGAATAAACGGACTATTTCTTAAAATAATAACGAACATATATTTAAACCATCAGTAAACATCATATGTAATAGCGATAAACTAGAACCTTTCCCTGTAAGATAAGGAGTGAAACAAGGTTGCCCACTATCACCATTACTATTCAATATGGTGCTAGAAACGCTAGCCTTGGCAATAAGAGCCGAGAAAGAGATTCAAGGAATTAGAGTAGGAAATGAGGAAATCAAACTATCACTCTTTGCAGATGACATGATGGTATACTTAAAGAACCCCAAAGACTCTGCTAAAAAGCTGTTAGAAATAATTCAGAATTTTAGCAAAGTTGCAGAATAAAAAATAAATCCACATTAATCCTCAGCATTTTTATAGATCACCAATGCAATCCAACAGAGATACAAAGAGAAATTCCATTCCAAACAAATGTTGAGAGTATAAAATATTTGGGAATATATCCACCAAAGGAAAGTCAGGAATTATATGAGCAAAACTATAAAACACTTGCCACAAAAATAAAGTCAGATTTAAATAATTGGAAAGACATTCAGTGCTCTTGGATAGGCCCTGCGAATATAATAAAGATGACAATACTCCCCAAACTAATCTATTTATTTAGTACTATACCAATCAGACTCCCAAGAAACTATTTTAATGACCTAGAAAAAATAACCACAAAATTCATATGGAAGAATAAATGGTGGAGAATTGCAAGGGAACTAATGAAAAAAAAAGTCAGATGAAGATGGTCTAGGTGTACCTGATCTAAAGCTATATTGTATAACAGCAGTCACCAACACCATTTAGTATTGGCTAAGAAATAGACCGGTCAATCAGTGGAACAGATTAGATACAAAGGACAAAAAAGGGTACATATATAGCAATCTAGTCTTTGCCAAACCCAAAGATACCACCATTACAGATAGAAATTCATTATTTGGGAAAAAAACTGTTGGGAAAACTGGAAATTAGTATGGCAGAAATTCGATATGGATCCACACTTAACACCATATACCAAGATAAGATCAAAATGGGTCCATGACTTAGGCATAAAAAATGAGATCATAAATAGATTAGAGGAACAGAGAATAGTCTACCTCTCAGACCTGTGGAGGAGGAAGGAATTTATGACCAGAGGAGAACTAGAAATCATTATTGATCACAAAATAGAAGATTTTGATTTCATCAAACTAAAAAGTTTCTGTACAAACAATATTAATGTAAACAAGATTAGAAGGGAAGTAACAAATTGGGAAAATATTTTTAAAGTTAAAGGTTCTGACAAAGGTCTCATTTCTAAAATATATAGAGAACTGACTCTAATTTATAAGTAATCAAACCATTCTCCAATTGGTAAATGGTCAAAGAATATGAACAGACAATTCTCAGATAATGAAATTGAAACTATATCCACTCATATGAAAGAGTGTTCCAAATCACTACTGATCAGAGAAATGCAAATTAAGACAACTCTGAGATACCACTACACACCTGTCAGATTGATTAAGATGACAGGAACAAATAATGATGAATGTTGTAGGGGATGTGGGAAAACTGGGACACTGGTACATTGTTGGTGGAGTTGTAAAAGAATCCAGCCATTCTGGAGAGCAATTTGGAACTATGACCAAAAAGTTATCAAACTGTGCATACCCTTTGACCCAGCATTGCTGCTATTGGGATTATATCCCAAAGAATTACTAAAGAAGGGAAAGGGACCTGTATGTGCCAAAATGTTTGTGGCAACTCTTTTTGTTGTAGCTAGAAACTGGAAGTTGAATGGATGCCCATCAATTGGAGAATGGTTGGGTAAATTATGGTATATGAAGATTATGGAATACTATTGCTCTGTAAGAAATGACCAGCAGGAGGAATACAGAGAGGCTTGGAGACACTGTCCTCAACTGATGCTGAGTGAAATGAATAGAACCAGGAGATTGCTGTACATCTCAGTACTATATGAGGATGTATTCTGATGGAGGTGGATATCTTCAACTTAGAGAGGATCCAGCTCACTTCCAGTTGATTAATGATGGACAGAAATAACTGCGCCCAGAGAGGGATCACTGGGAAGTGAATGTAAATTGTTAGCACTACTTTCTGTGTACCCAGTTTATTTGTACCTTCTGATTCTAGTACTTGATGTGCAACAAGAAAATAGTATTTGCACACATATATTGTATCTAGGTTTTATTGTAACACATGTAGAATATATGGGATTGCCTGTCATAGGGGGGATGGAGTGGAGGGAGGGGGGTATAATTTGGAGGGATGAATACAAAGGATAATGTTGTGGAGAAAAATTGCTCATGCATATATACTGTGAAAAAAAATTCTAAAAATAAAAAAAGAGTCTATGGGGGAAAAAAAAAGAATCTATGGAAATATCAGAATTGCCCATTCAGTTGTAAAATTTTATGTATTATTGTACAGGCAAAGATCTACAAAGGATAATACATGAGGGTGAATGTTCAGTCAATAAATGTGATTCTTCTCTTCCTTTCATAATAAAATTAACTGCATAATTTTCAAAAAAAAAAAAAGAAAAAAGAAAAAAAATCTCTCAATAATTTTTTTCACTCATTCATTAAATAAATAGTTCAGAGTGCCTAGTATGTGTCATTTGCTAAAGAGAAAGAAATTATAAATCCAAAGCAATCCCCAGAAATGGTGTCTGTATGCAGAAAAAGAATTAAGGAGACTGAATGTAAATCAACACATGCTATGTTCACCTTTTTCTGTTTTTGTTTTTTTTTTTTTTAATCTCTCCCATGGTTTCTCCCTTTTGCTCTGATTTTTCTGTTCTAACATGATTCATAAAGCAATGTGTATTAAAAATAAAGTAAAAATTATTAAAAATATAAAACTTTTTTAATTTAAAAAAGATATATGTAAGAATGAATATATACTTTCTTTTTTCTTTTTTTTGCAATTAAGTAAAACATATCCATATTTGTCATTTTGTTTAAGAAGACTTGAACAAAAGAAAAAAAGAAAAAAAATGTAGTAAGCATTATCTTTCTAAAATTAACAGCAAGTATTATTTATAATGAAGAGAAGCCAGACACATTCCCAAAAAGATCAGGGGTGAAACAAGGATGCCCATTACCACCACTATTATTCAACATTGTACTAGAAATGTTAGTTTTAGTAATAACAAAAGAAAAATAAATAAAGGAATTAGAATAGGCAATGAAGAAATAAAACTATCATTCTTTGCAGATGATATGATAATATACTTAGCAAATCCTAGAAATTCATACAAAAACTCTACTGGAAACAATTCACAGCTTTAGCAATGTGGCAGGATATAAAATAAAGCTACATAAATCGTCAGGATTTCTACTTATTACTGACAAACCCCATTAGCAATAGATAGAAAGAGAAATCCTATTTAAAATAAATGTATACAAAATAAAATACTTTGGGGTCTACCTGGCAAGACAAAGCCAAGAACTATGTAAACACAATTACAAAACACTTCTCACAAAGTCGGAGCTGAACATTTGGGAAAAGATTAGTTGCACATGGGTAAGCCAAGTTAATATAATAAAAAATGATAATTCTGCCTAAATTGGTCTAATATTTGGTGAATCCCCAAACTCAAGCTTCTGGAATAAGAACTCACTATTGGACAAAATTTTGTGGGAAAACTAGAAAATAATATGTCAGAAAGTCAGCATAGACCTACATCTCATATTCCATACTAAAATAAGGTTGAAATTGGGTCATGATTGTACAAAAAAGATAATAACATAAACTAATTAAGAGAACAAGTGACAATTTACCTATCAGATCTTTGGAGAAGGGAGCTATTTATGACCAAAGAAGAACTAGAGATCATTTTAAAAGGCAAAATGGACAACTTTGATTACATTAAATTAACAAGGTTTTGCACAAACAAAACCAACAGAAACAAAATTAAGAGGGAAGTGTGAAACTGGGAAAAAATCTTTAGAGCAAGTGTTTCTGAGAAAAGTCTCATTGCTAAAATATATAAAGAATTTTGTAAATTTATAAGAATAGAAGTCATTTCCAAATTGATAAATCACTAAATATATTAATAGACAATTTTCAGATAATGAAATTAAAGCCATCTACAATCATATGAAACAATACTCTAACTTACTATTGTTTAGAGAAAAGCAAATTAAAATAATTCTCAGGTATCACCCCACACCTCTTAAATTAGAAAGTATAATAATAATTGTAAGAGGGTACATGGGAAACCTGAAACATTAATGCATTGTCCATGCTGTTGTGAAATGGTCTAACCATTCTGGAGAGCAATTTGGAACTATGGCCAAAGGGCTATAAATCTGTGCATACCTTTTGGGTCTACTTCCCAAGGAAATCATAAAGGAGGGGAAAAGAATACACATGTACAATATTTGTAGCACCTCTTTTTGTGGTAGCAAACGATTGGAAATCAGTTGGGGAATAGCTGAACAAGTTGTGGAATATTATTGTTTTATAAAAATGAACAAGCTGATTTTAGAAAAGCCTGAAAAGCTTTACAGGTACTGATGCTGAGTAAACCCAATAGAACCAGGAATACATTGTTCAGTATAGTAGCAAGAATGTGCAATGATAAACTATTAAAACTTGGTTCTTCTTAATAGTTCAGCGAACCAAAAATAATCTCAGTAGGCTTTGGACATAAAATACCTTCTATATTCAGAAAAAGAACTAAGGACTCTGAATGTAGATCAACACATGCCATGTTGACTTCTTTTTTTAATCTTTCCTATAGTTTTTCTCTTTTTCTCTGATTTTTCTCTCCCAATCTGATTCATAAAATAATGTATATTAAAAATAGATAAATTTTAAAAAGAAATAATAAGTAGGAAGATTTCTGAAAATAAATTCCTGGGAAGGTTTATATGAACTCAAAAAAAACTAAATGAGCAGATACAGGAAAATATTGTGTACATTGATAACAACATATTAAGGATAACAACTGTGAAAGACTTTCCTACTGTGATCAGTACATTGATCTAAGAAATTTCAAAGAACCCCTGCTGAAAAGTGCTAACCACCTCAATTAGAAGTGATGAACTCTGAAGGTAGATTGAAATGTATTTTTTCTACTTTCTTTATTTGAGGTGTGTGAGTTTGTGTGTGTGTGTGTGTGTGTGTGTGTGTGTGTGTGTGTGTTTCCTCTGCAACATGGCTTATATGGAAATAACATTTTGTATGATTTCACATATAATCATTATCAAATTGTCTTTTCAAGAAAGGCAGAAAGGACAGACAGAGACAGAGAGAAAAAGAGAGAGAGAGAGACAGGGAGGAAAAGAGAAAGAGGGAGAGAAAGAGATAGGAAGGGGAGGAAGGAGGGTGAATTATGACATTTATTTAAATAAAAATATTCTTAAAAAAGAATGAATGAAACCCTTTTACATTGAAATTTGCCACCAAATAGCATTTATTTTATCCTTCACCTCAGAACTTAGCCCCAAATTCTCAAGAGGGCAAGTTGAATTGCAGGCATCTTTTATATAATCCTAACTATAACTTTTGTAATTACTTACCCCTGAATGCAAGGAATTCTTCAGATTGATCAAGATAAAAAGCATTATCCAGAATATTTCACTGAGGAGAAAAGATTGTCTGGGACCAGGAAGGAGAACACTTTCTTGCTAATAGTGAACGAAGTAAAAGAATGGAATTATCCTATATTAGACATCTCAAAAAGCAACAACAACAACAACAACAACAACTCCAAAACAATAATAACAAGAATCATTATGTGTAGGAGGCCTGAACTCTGGAGAATTATACTTGAAACAAGGATACTTACAACAAGGTGTTAACTCAGTAGAATTAATGAGATGATGGTTCTTTAGTATATATATACTTAGTACTTAGAATAGTGATGTAATGCTTCTCTAGATCACACATATTCACTATGCTCTAATGATGTAATTATAATAGGACATTTAAGGGCTGAGAGGACTGGAAATGAGACATTCCATCTTTGACCATCCTCCTGGTGTTTCTCTTGCCTCCTGCACTACTTCACTAAGATCAAGAATGAGTCAGACTGTGACAGACACAGATTGTGAAGGAGACAATAAAGACTTCAGACTCTATTCCTTTTTATCCTAGTGGTGACTATCTTGATGACACCAAGGCCCATCCAAAGGACCTCCAGAAAGCTAGCCCAGACATTACAATTCTGGTAGTATAGTAAACTACTTGATGTCTTTCTCTCACTTTATATACCTAATAGTTCAGTGGAGTACATTATTTAAATATACCATTACAGACTGGGTTGGAGAATGCAATCTTCTGCATGGTAAGAGTTGCAAAAATCTTACCCTTTCCCACAAAAATAAAAACAATGACTTTGAAAATATTGAGAATTTTTTATAAGGCTTTGATTTCATCTTTAAGGAAAAAATATATTTGTTTTATATATGTTATTTTGGACATTGATTGTTTTCTCTGTTTTTCAAATACTGCACAGATACAATCTCGTTTCCTCACTAGTGTCCAGATCTTTTACATTTGTTATAAACACTCTAGGAAAGAAAAGAATATATTTTAAATGTCCTAAGAGCCTCCCAAAAAGTCCTTTTTGCAAAAATGGTAATGAATAGTCTCAATTTCAGGATTTTACATTTCAGATCATAACAATAATAAGTATTAGAGTATAAGATATGTATAATGCAAATAACCTACAAATTGATGCTGTATTGAATAATTATTAGGAATAGCAAAGAAGCCATTTTTCAAGCCTGAGTGGATAATTCCTCATATTAATGAGAACTTAATCCACATTTACTACTCTTTGGAGGCCCTTATAAGAATTTTCTTCCCTTCCCCATTCCCAAATTTGCAAAACAATTCATTTTGCATTATCATAAATATTGCTGTATTTCTCAAGTTTTTACTCCTCCAAGACTTTAAGAAAAACTCTTTGAGCTCCTCTCTGTTTTCCTCTGAAAACAATAACTTTTTGTTATTGTTTTCCTTTTCCACTCACATATGGAACTTCTACTTTCTCCAAATACAGTTTGTTAGTTTTCAATTGTGGTATGGGAATTTGCTGAGCTGATCACACTTGTCCCTATTTTAGATTCCACAGGCATACAGGTATTGTAGAAATCTCCAATCTTGTCATTTATAAAAATTCCACCACAACGACAGTAACAGTTTGATTAACTTAATGGTAGTTGATGGCAACTTTTGTTGCCAACAGTGATGTGGCTTTGTCCCTTTCTTCTTAAAAGCATCTGGAAATGTTCTCAGAATGAAACTTCCACATCATTACCTCACACTGGAAAATAAATAAAATCATCCAATGAAAAGTGTTTAGGCGTAAATAGTACTCAGTAACTATGTGCAAAAATTACTACATACTTTGTTCATGAAATGGTCTACATTGCCTTCATGCTATAATAGGATAGGAAATTAATTTGAATTTATAAAGTGCCTTTCATCAAAGTTTAGCAGAGCACTTAGAGATTTCTGAGTACTATAAAGTCAAAATAATTCCCAGAAAAAGGTAACTTAATACTGTTGTGGAGAGAGGAAAAATGAAAAAAAAATTAGGATCTTAGCTTTCAAGGATAAAATGATTCATAATAAAGTATTCAGAGGTTATTTACATAGAGAACTAGAGTTTCAGGAATGATCATGCCAGATGAGACAAAGCTAAAAAGCTTTTAAGTTTGCAGTATTTTTTAAAAGCTGTCTCTGGAATTGACATCAACATCTGAGGATGAACTAACCCTCTCCTTCCTACCCAAAATTTCCCCTTCAACTTATCGAAGTGTACAATGAAATCTTGTTTGATTGTGTGGGCAGAGGCTTCTGCTGAATTTTTAGCATGTGTAAACCTATAAATGTATTATATCAATTCAATCTGGATACTAGTTCCACTTCTAAATAAAAAGGAAAAAAGCAGAACCACAGAATGTCAGGACCAATGAAACAAGGAAAGAAAAAAAGAAAAAGTAAACTGCTATCCCTGCCAATCTGGAGGAAAATTTTGAGATGAGCACAATGATCTCTTTTTACAGAAATTCCCCCAGAAACCAACAAATTTGGGGACAGAAGGCAAAAAAAATCTAAGCCTGTTATTTATAATTCAGAATAGCCTGGTTTAAAATAATCTAAACATTTTGAATCTGCTCAGACATTGTATTTTCTTTTTAGTTTATTTCAAGTATGAAAGATATGTTAAAGACATTTATAAATCACAATATAAAGTATCTGAAAGTAGAAATGATCTTGTCATAACGTTTTTTACCCACTTCTCTGCCTTTCTCTTATAAAAAAGTCTACAAATGATTCAGTATTCCCTCACATTAACTAATATATAATCTAGTAACTGCTTTATTTTGGCCTTATTTTGCCCCCGCATGCAAATGACAAGTAAGCATAGGTAAGTTTTTGAAGTATGATTTTTCAAGATTTCTTGACACATTCTTTGTAAAATGGGATTATCATCTCTTTTTTCCTTCATTTTCTCTCAAATAAGATGGGTGCTACAAAGCACTCAGAAAGTTATATGTCAAAGACATGGTTGCATTTTTTCTTTTATAAAAGCTTCTGTTTTTGTCTGACTTTTATTGCAGGGTTACTATAATTTTCTTCTTTTCACAGAAATTTTAGAGAAGAATAATCAACAAAGCACCTTGTTTTTAATTTGAGGTATTTTTCATTCTGGGTATTAATTTTAAATCCTAGGATCTGATTTCTTCATCCCCTAATGCTTGTGATAATCTCAAAGGAAAACAGCTCCTGAACTATTGTGTTGCCTCTATAAATCTTGAAAAATCCTACCTCTAGGTTGGTTTCATGTGGCATAAACCTGCAGTTTTGTATAAGTGAGTAACGAACCATACCCTAATGCAGTCAGTGTAATGTAGAATGGAATTTGATGCCTTCCTTTTTAGAAGAAAAGAGTTGATTTGAAAATGAAAATCACAATAATTTGTGTGATAGCTCTCCATTACATAAAATTGTTTCTCTATTTTCAGAAGTTATATGGAAGATGAGAAAGTGTTGCTTTTCCATGGAGTAATATCACTTGATAATTGCCAAAGAAAATGGTATCTTAATTTTGTTAGGTAGTATTAGTAAGCAGATGGTACCTTGGAAATCTCTCTCTTGATAAAAGTAAAATTCAACTGTTATCTTCCATCTGTATTTCAAATGACAGCTCTATTAGTGTAAGATCAAACACACATTTAACTTTTCATTTGAAGTAAAAATATAATTTACACACATACTTTCATTCCTGGTGTAATAGTTTAGTACTCAAAAAAAGGCAAATAATATGTGTTATCCAAAATCATTTAATAGTCTTTTAACCAGTAAGCAGTATTTAGTTTCATTATTTCAAAAAGGAGAAAAACATTTCTCAAACTATGGGGATGAGGGAATCAAATCAACAATGGTTTGTGATCTCTCTGGTTTTGTCCTTTCCTTACAAAGATGATAATACTAACTCATAAGCACGGTATATAGGGTTATGTTTTCATCAAATCAAATCATTTTTTTCCCCACTAAATCCTCTTAGTGGTGAAAACTAGCTACCTGCAAGAATGCTGGCCAAGATCAAATATGCTATTTGTGACCATGGAATGAAATTGAATTTACTAATGGGCAGCTCAAACCTAGCATTATTTCTTTGTTTAGTTAATGCACTTCACTCAATTAAACAAACTAGGAGAGCTGAGAAAGTTATGATTGTTGAAAACAAGATGGAACTGTTTTTAGGGAAAAAATGCTGTTTTCTTTTCAAGCTTTACAGGGCAAAGTATTTATTTTACTTTGTTTTGTTTGTATTTGGTTATAAGTTGAACCAAAAATTTAGAAGATGGATGGGTTCTTTACTTGGGCCAGATAATGTAATTTAAAGAAATATTCAATTTTTATAGATTTGATTAAGGTTTGCATGATATTTGTTTCTATATATTTCATTTTCCTTCCTCATCCAAAGAGACATTCCTTGTAATAATATTTTTTTAAAAAAGAAAAAAAAAACACAACTTGACAAAATTAACTAACACAAGTCTATCATACTATATATATATATATATATATATATATATATATATAGTATTCCTCAGTCATAGACCCCATCTGGCAATGATAAAAGGAAAGATCTTAATTTATTATTCTCCTAAATGAAACCTGTTCACTATAATTACACAACACTTAATTTCATGATTTTGTTTTTGCTTTTGTTTTTCTATTATTGTCATTTCCATTTACTTTATAGTTGTTGTTGTATGTATTGTTTTCATTAAGTCTGCTTTTCTTGTTTGTTTAATATCAATATTCTAATCTTCAATTAAGTCTTTTGATTCATATTGCAATAAATATGAATTTTTCATATTTATAATTTTATGTCATATAATAATGTTTCATTAGACCAAGATACCACTGTTCTTTAGCCATTCCCCAGCCAATGGGCATATACTTGGTTTCCAATTCTTTGTTATCACTAAAAATAAATACTGCTTTGAATATTTTGCTATGCAATAGCACTATTCTATATTAGATCTCTTTGTGGTGTCATCTTAACAAACTACATCTATGAGTCAATATTGACATTTTCGTCCCTTTTAACACAATTCCAAATTCCTTTCTAGGATGTTTAGACTAATTTACGGCTGTATCAACAAAACATACTGTGCCCCTCTTTCTACAGCCTCTCCAAAATATTTTATCATATTTTCTAATTTTCTGGGTATTAGGTAAAATTGCAGATGAAAAAAAATTGGAATTAATATTTAAAGCATTTAGAATGTACCAAGCACAATGCTAAATGGTATATAGATATTATCCCAGTTGATCTGCACAAAAACTTGTGATTCTCATTTTATATTTAAGAAAATTGAAGCATACTGAAGTTTAATGACTTTCTCAAAAGGATTCAGGTCTTCCTAATTCCAGATCCAGTGTTTTATGTGCTGAGCCACTTAAATGCCTTTTTGCCTTTAAATGTGCATTTCTCTCAGTGATCTTATTTTTATGTTTATTAATAATCCACAATTCTTTCTGAGAATTGTTTGCTCATTTTATTTCATCTTTTATCCAGTTGAGAATGACTCAGTTTTAGATATATTCTAATTATTTATATACCTTGGATATATTTTGAGACACAGCTTGATTTAGAGGGCAGAGTATTAGACATGGTTACATGAAAACCCAAATTCAAATTCCACTTCTGACACTTGTGTTGTGTGATTATTGGAAAGTCTCTCTGACTTCCATTTCTTCATTTTTAAGAAAAGATTAGTAAAGTACTAACCTCATAGAAATATTATGAAATTTAATAAGCTATATGTAAAGAATTGCATAAAACTTAAAGTAGTACATGAATGTTAAGTATCATTATTAGGTTTTCATCAAAGATAATTCGGTGAAAATATTTTTTTCTCTTTTGTTAACAATTTTTCTTCTTATTCTAGCTAGACTTATTTTGTATTTAAAATATTTTCAAATTAATGTAATTGAAATCATTAATACTATTTGTGTCTGATTCTCTATTTTTCTTTGATTAAGAATTTGCCCAGTAGTCATGATTGCAAAAGGTTAGTATCTGTATTCTGCCCTACTTTATTTTTTAATGGTGTGATCTTTTAGGTTCAGGTTACATAAGATAATTTGTCATTTAAACACAACAATGAAAAAATCAAAACAATTTTTTTATTATTTGCATTTCTTTTCTGCATCAAAAAATTTTATATTGAAAAAAGGTAAAGAAAAAAAAAGACTTCAGTGGAAATTTAAGACATAGATAGCTATAACAATAGAATTAGGCTTCTTTCTATTAATTTGAATAAGCTGTTACTTCCATTTATGATCTTAGAACCAATACCAATATTATTAATGAGGTTCAGTGATGGATCTTTAAAAAAATGGAGTCAGAAATAGTAATCAACAAAACCAGCATTAAAACTAGCTATTAAAGTTCTACATTACTTTGTTTTCTTGTCTAACAAGTTGAATATTAATCAATAGTGTTATATGAATATCAAAAATGATATGGGAACTTAGGAATTGTAATAGAAGAAAATAGGGCTGCTATTATGTTCTTATGTATAACAACTTTCTGTAGATGATTTCTATGAGGAAAAGAAAATTAGTTACAAATCAACAACTATGAAAAATTTAACAACTTTCTCTTATAATTCCATTGTCATTTGAACCATCAAACAAGTTTGTAGCACAACCAGAAGTGAATTACTGTATATCTTTTACAATATTCTCCAAATTTGACTTAGTACACATTTTACCATGTATTTTACTTCTACTATATCTATATTTACTTCTATGTGGTATAAAGCTTATATGTACATTTTTTGCAAGATGTCTCCTAAATTCAAATGTGATATATTTAAAGGCCAAGGGTCATGTTTTTACATTTCTTCCTCAAACCATTTAGCAGTGTATAGCATGATAAATGTTAATTGATTGGCTATTTTTATGTGTATAATTGTTGTTTTTCCTAAAGTTGAAACATTGTTACATATTTGGTTTCAGAATAACTTTGATATGATGAATAATTGTGATATTTTAAATAATTTTAATTATAACGCTGTATTTTCTTTGCTATTTTTTTCACTGAAACTTTTGGAGAGAATTTTTTTGGTTCTCTACTCTGAAATTCTGCTATCTAGTTTATCTCTATATTTTGTATATAAGGAATGCATTGCTTTTTTAAAGTAATGTTGACAAGGTATTTACTTTCTGCATCAAAATTAGGGTCTTTGGAACATGATAATTAATTTATCTAAACAATTGAAAGAAATATTAATTATATTTAGGGAGGTTGAGCCAATAAGACATATAAATATGAGATACTTATATGTCATATATAAATATTTATATGTCATATGTCAACTATTTAACATAATTGACATATGACATATGTCAAATATATATATATATATTTATATTTATAAACATATATGAATATATATGTTATTTATATATATATATAATATATAATATATATAATACATTTATAATTATATATAATATATATTATATTTATATAATATATATGTATATATAATATATTTATATTTATATATTATTTAGTATATGTCATTTCCTACTCTAATTGCTTGAATCTCTTTCTTGCCTCTTATTGCCGAGGCTAGCATTTCTAGTACTATATTGAATAGTAATGGTGATAGTGGGCAACCTTGTTTCACTCCTGATCTTACTGGGAAAGGTTGCAGTTTATTTCTATTGCATATTATGCTTACTGACGGTTGTAAATATATGCTCCTGATTATTCTAAGGAATAGTCCATCCATTGAGATGATCATATGGTTTTTATTAATTTGATTATTAATATGGTCAATTATACTAATAGTTTTCTTAATATTAAACCAGCCCTGCATTCCTGGTATAAATGCTACTTGATTATAGTGTATTATCCTGGAGATGATTTTCTGAAGTCTTTTTGCTAATATCTTATTTAAGATTTTAGCATCAATATTCATTAAGGAAATTGGTCTATAATTTTCTTTCTCAGTTTTCGATCTACCTGGTTTAGGTATCCGTACCATGTCTGTGTCATAAAAGGAGTTTGGTAGGACTCCTTCATCCCCTATTTTTTTGAATAGTTTACATAGCATTGGGGCTAATTGTTCTTTAAATGTTTGGTAGAACTCATATGTAAATCTATCTGGTCCTGAGGATTTTTTCCTGGGGACTTGATTAATAGCTTGTTCTATTTCTTTTTTCTGAAATGGGACTATTTAAGCAATTTGTATCCTCCTCTGTTAATCTAGGAAGCCTATATTTTTGGAGGAAGTCATGCATTTCACTTAAGTTATCAAATTTATTGGCATAAAGTTGCGCAAAGTAACTCCTTATTATTTCTCTAATTTCCTCTTCATTGGTGGAAAGATCCCCCTTTTCATTTGTAAGACTAACAATTTGATTTTCCTCTTTCTTTTTTCAGATCAGATTTACCAAAGGTTTATCTATTTTAATAGCTTTTTCATAAAACCAACTCTTGGTTTTATTTTTTAATTCAATAGTTTTTTTACTTTCAATATTATTGATTTCTCCTTTTAATTTTAGTATTTCCAGTTTGATTTTTGGTTGGGGGTTTTTAATTTGGTCTTTTTCTAGCTTTTTAAGTTGCAGGCCCAATTTGTTAATGTTCTCTTTCTCTATTTTGTTCAAATAAGCCTCTAAAGATATAAAATTTCACCTTATTACCGCTTTAGCTGTATCCCACAGATTTTGGTATGATGTCTCATCATTTTCATTATCTTGGGTGAAATTATTAATTGTTTGTATATTTGCTGTTTCACCCAGTCATTCTTTAAGATGAGATTATTCAATTTCCAATTACTTTTTGGTCTATTTACCCCTAACTTCTTACTGAATGTAGCTTTTATTGCATTGTGATCTGAGAAGAAGGCATTTATTATTTCTGCCTTCCTACATTTAATTTTGAGATCTTTATGTCCTAATATATGGTCTATTTTTGTATAGGATCCATGAACTGCTGAGAAGAAAGTATATTCCTTTCTATTACCATTCAGTTTTCTCCAAAGGTCTATCATACCTAGTTTTTCTAATGTTCTATTTACTTTTTTAATTTCTTTCTTATTTGTTTTGTGGTTTGATTTGTCTAAATCTGAGAGTGCAAGGTTGAGCTCTCCCACTATTATAGTTTTACTGTCTATTTCTTCTTGCAATTCTCTTAACTTTTCCTTTATACAGTTAGATGCTATACCACTTGGTGCATATATGTTTAGTATTGATATGTCTTCATTGCTTATGCTACCTTTCAGCAGGATATAGTTTCCTTCCTTATCTCTTTTAACTAGATCAACTTCTGCTTTTGCTTGATCTGAGATAAGGATAGCTACCCCTGCTTTTTTGGCTTTACCTGAAGCATAATAGATTCTGCTCTAAACTTTTACCTTTACTCTGTATGTATCTCCCTGCTTTAAGTGTGTTTCCTGTAGACAACATATTGTAGGGTTCTGATTTTTGATCCAATCTGCTATCCGTCTCCGTTTGTTGGGAGCGTTCATCCCATTCACATTTACAGTTAAAATTACTAATTCTGTATTTCCTGCCATCATATTATCCCCAGATTATGGTTTTTCCCTTGACCCCTCTGAACTCCTTCCCCTATATTTAATTTATAGAACCCCCTTGTGATGTGCAGCCCTCCCTTTTTTTTTTTTAGTATCCCTCCCCCCTCCCTCCAAGTCCCTTCCATTATTCTCCTTTTCCTTTTCCCTTTTCTTCTCCCTCTTTTAATGAGGTGAGAGAGAATTCTCTGAAAAACAAATACGTCAATTATTTACTCTTTGAGCCTCTTCTGATGAGAGTAAGATTCACACAATGTTTCTCCCCCTCTCTAAATTCCCTCAGATATGGTGTATTTTCTATGTCTCTTCCTGGGATGTATTTTCCCTCTTTTTATCACTCCCTCCCCTTTTTCTGATACTACCCCCTTCCTTTTACTACACCCCCTCCTTTTTTTTTCTTTTATATCAGTAAAATCAATTTATCCATGTGTACTTTCTATATACCCACAACAAAGATATCGTTCTCAAGGGTTCAGTGTACCTTTTTCTGTTTCTCTTCAGTCTTGTGGATGTAGATCAAATTTTTTGTTTAAATCTGGTTTTTTTCTTAGAAACATATGGAATTCCTATATTTCATTGAATGACCATCTTCTTCCATGGAAAAAGATGCTAATCTTAGCTGGGTAGTTTATTCTTGGTTGCAATCCTTGATCTTTTGCCTTTCGGAATATCAGGTTCCAGGCCCTTCTATCTTTTAATGTGGAGGCAGCCAGATCTTGTGTGACCCTTATTGTGGCATCTTGGTATTTAAATTTTTTTTTTCTAGCTGCTTGCAAGGTTTTCTATTTTGTGTATTAATTCTGCAGCTTAGCCACAATATTGTGTGGTGTTCTTTTTTTAGGCTCTATTTCAGAAGGAATTCGATGAATTCTTTCAACATCTACTTTCCCTTCTGTTTCTATTATCTCTGGACAGTTCTCTTTGATAATTTCCTATAAAATAGAATCTAGGCTCTTTTTTTGGTCATAGTTTTTGGGAAGTCCAATTATCCGCAGATTATCTCTTCTAGATCTATTTTCCAGGTCTATAGATTTTACCAGTAAGTATTTGACATTATTCTCCAGCTTTTCTTTTTTTTTTTTTTTTTGTTTTTTTTGACTTATTCTTGGGTTCTCAATGAATCATTCATTTCTATTTGTTCCATCCTGAATTTTAAGGAGTTATTTTCTTCATTCACAATTTTTAGTTCTTTTTGTAAATGCCCAATTTCATTTTTAAATGAATTATTTTGCTCTATTGAATTTTTTTCCATTTCCCTAATTTTTTTTCTGAGAATTATTTTCTTTTTCCAATTCAGAAATCCTATTTTCTTGATACTTTTTTGTCTTTTCTAATTCAGAAATCCTATTTTCCTGTGATTTTTTAACTTTTTCTAATTCACAAATTTTGTTTCCCTGAATCTCCTGTGAATTCTTTATTTTTTCCAATTCCAATTTCAGAATGTTGTTATTCTCTGTCATAGCTTCCATTTCCTTTTCCCATTTTTCTTCAAACTCTCTTAACTTTTTAATAGTCTCTTCTAGGAGAGAGTTGTGTGTTGGGGGGCAGGTATCATTCTCCTTTAGGCTGTTATCTGCTGACTCTCTGCTGTTAACTTCCTCGGGGTTGGATACCCGCTCTTTCTTCTCATAGAAGGAATCAATGGTTCTTTTTTGCTTTTTACTCATACTTAAAAAATCTTTTGGGGTCTGTCCCTGGGGTAGGAAATTATTTATTTATTTATTTACCAGCTTCCTCCCAGACTGGATGGATGCAGCGGCTCCTGCGCCTGAGCTAAGAGAGAGCTCTGAGAGAGTTCTCCACCCCTCCCTGGAAGTGCCTCAGAGGTGATTAGCAGGACTGTGCTGTGAGGGCGCTGTGTCCTAGTGGCTTCCCTGAGGTTTAAGACTGAACAGTAAAGGCGACACAAAGCCCAGCCTATGCGTTCCGGTTGGGCGTGGATGTCAGCAGCAGATGACGTGAAAAGCCCCTGCACTCAAACTGGTAGTGTCTGCCCAGAAAATGCGGTCCCTATTTCAAAGGTTCTGCTTCTCTGGGACTTCCAGGGCTGAGTTCCATAGCCTCCAGCCAACCACGGCACTATGTGTTACTTTGGGCCATGTCTGCCCACTTTTCAATCTCTTAAGTACCCCCAGGTGAAAGCCTGGACAGCTTAAGTCGGCCACACCCACAGTGCAGAGATCTGCTGAGTCACCCCCAGGATCTGGGAAGATCCAGTCTCTGGCTTTATATTTTAAAGTGGCTTGATTTCTCTTCTGAACTGCTATATTATAAGCAGAGAAGAGCTAACAGCCTGTGCCAGATTCTTCTATCTCAGTAGCTTCTCTGATCCCAGAGCCTTCCCCAGTGTGATCCGCACAGTGTGCCAGCACCCAACCATCTGTGCTGGCCTTTCTTCTTCCTTCCCTGGGAACTGACCTTTCCTGTTGAAACTCCAGATTCTCTTCAGCTGGTAAGTCGTGCTTCCAGTCCTTGTGGTTTCTATCAGTCCAGCGCTATTTTTGAGGCTGAATTTATCTAGTTGGTATTGAGGGAAGAAGGGTGTTCACAGAGTCGCATGTATCTTCTCTGCCATCTTGGCTCCGCCTAATGCTTACTACTTTAAGGAAAGCTCCCTTTAACCCTATGCTCTCTAGTGTTTTTTAATAGGAATTTTTTTGTTTGTTTGTTTGTTTTTGTTTTTGTTTTGTTTTTTGGTTGAAAGCTTTTTCTTTATCTATTGAGATTATCTTATGATTTCAATTGGTTTTGTAATTGATATGGTACTTTGGGTAATAGTTTTTCTGATATTGAACCAGCATGCTGTCCTGGTATAAATCCCACTTGGTCATAGTGTATTATCCTGGTGATCAGTTGCTGAAATCACTTTATTATTAATTTATTTAAATTTTTGCATCAATATTCATTAGGGAAATTGGGAGGGAATTTTTTTTTCTTTGTTTTGGCTATTTCTGGTTTAGATATGAGAACCGTATTTGTGTCATAGAAGGAATTTGGCAGAAGTTCTTTAACTACCCCCCCATAGTTTACATAATATTCAAATTAATTGTTCTTTAAATATTTGGTAGAATTCTCTTGTGAAGCCATCTGGCTCTGGAGATTTTTTCTTATGGAGTACATTATTGGCTTTTTAATTTTTTTTCTAAAATGAGATTATTTAAGCAATTTATTACTAATCCTGGTAATCTGTGCACTTTATTTTTTGTAAATATTCATCTGTTCTGTTTAGATTGCCATACTTGCTGCCATATAGTTGGCAAAATAAATCCTAATTATTACTGTAATTTCTTTTTCATTGGTGGAAAATTCACCCTTTTCATTTTTGATGCTGGTGATATAGGTTTTTTCTTTCCTTTTTCAAATCAGATTAGACAAAGGTTTATCTATTTTGTTGTTGATTTTTTTTTCATAAAACCAACAATAGGTTTTATTACTTAAATAGTTATCTAACATTCAATTTTATCAATCTCTCCTTTGAGTTACATAATTTTTAATTTGGTATTTGATTCAGGGTTTTAATTTGTTCTTGTTTTAGCTGCGTGCCCAATTCATTTTTTTTCTTTCTTTTTTTAAATTAATTTTTATAATTATAACATTTTCTTTGATAGTACATATGCATAGGTATTTTTTTTTTACAACATTATCCCTTGTACTCCTTTCTGTTCTGAATTTTTCCCCTCCTTCCCTCCACCCCCTCCCCTAGATGGCAGGCATTCCCATAAATATTAAATATCTTATAATATATCCTAGGTACAATATATATGTGCAGAACCGAATTTTGTTGTTGTTGTTGTTGCAAAGGAAGGATTGTATTAGGAAGGTAAAAATAATCTGGGAAGAAAAACAAAACAAAACAAAACAAAACAAAACAAAACAAAACAAAACAAAACAAAACAAAACAAAAAACAAAAACAAAAACAAAAACAAAAACAAAAACAAACAATGCTCACAGTTTACACTCATTTCCCAGTGTTCATTTTCTGCGTGTAGCTGATTCTGTCCATCATTGATCAATTGGAATTGGATTAGCTCTTCTCTTTGTCGAAGATATCCACTTCCACCAGAATACATCCTCATACAGTATATATGAAGTGTATAATGATCCCCTAGTTCTGCTCGTTTCACTCAGCATCAATTGATGTAAGTCTCTCCAAGCCTATCTGTATTCCTCCTGTTGGTCATTTCTTACAGAACAATAATATTCCATAACCTTCATATACCATAATTTACCCAACCATTCTCCAATTAATGGGCATCCACTCATTTCCAGTTTCTAGCCACTATGAAAAGGGCTGCCACAAGCATTTTGGCACATACAGGCCCCTTTCCCTTTTTTAGTATTTCCTTCTGACCAATTCATTGAAATCCTCTTTCTCTATTTTATTCATGTAGCTATTTAGAGATATAAAAATTTCCCTACAAACTGCTTTGCAATTTGGAACTATACTCAAAAAGCTATGTAGTTACACATACCATTTGATCCAGCAGTGTTTCTATTGGGCCAATATCTCAAAGAGATCTTGAAGGAAGGAAAGGGACCCACGTGTGCAAAAATGTTTGTGGCAGCCCTTTTTGTAGTGGCAAGAAAATGGAAACTTTGTGGATATCCATTAGTTGGAGAATGGCTGAATATGTTATGATATATAAATTTTATGGAATACTATTGTTCTATAAGAAATGATCAGCAAGATAATTTCAGAGAGGCCTGGAGAGACTTACATAAACTGATGCTAAGTAAAATAAGCAGCACCGGGAGATCATTGTACAGGACAACATTGATAATATTTGATGATCAATTCTGATGAATGTGACTCTTTCCAACAAAGAGATGATTGATATCAGTTCCAATGATCTTGTGAAGAAAAGAGCAATCTCCACCCAGAGAAAGGATTGTGGGAACTTAATGTAGATCACACCATAACATTCTCACTCTTTTTTTGTTATTCACTTGCGTTTTATTTTACTACTCATTTACTTTCCCTTTTAATCTGATTTTTCTTGTGCAGCAATAGAATTGTATAAATATGTTTGCACATATTGGATTTAACATATTTTAACATATATAACATATGTTGAATTGCTTGTCATCTAGTGGAAGGAAGAAGAGGAAAATTTGAAACACAAGACTATGCAAGGGTCAATGTTAATAAATTATCTGTGCATATGTTTTGAAAATAAAAGGCTTTTTTAAAAAAGAATAAATATCAAAAAAGAAGAAGGACGATGAGGAGGAAAAAAACTGCTTTGGCTGTACCCTTTAAGTTTTGGTGTTTGGTATTGTCATTATCATGGATAAAATTATGGATTGTCTCTATAATTTGTGTTTTTTTATTAATTTTATAATTATAATTTTTGACAGTACATATACATGAGTATTTTTTAACAACATTATCCCTTGTATTCATTTTTTCAAATTTTCCTCTTCTTCCCTCTACTCCCTCCCCTAGATGACAGGCAATCCCATACATATTAAATGTGTTACAGTATAACTTACATACAAAATATGTGTGTAAATCCAATTTTCTTGTTGCACAGTAAGAATTGGATTCTGAAGGTATAAGTAATCTGGGTGGAAAGACAGTAGTGCAAACAGTTTACATTCAATTCCCAATATTCCTTCTCTGGGTATAATTGTTTCTATACATCATTGATGGGAAATGAACTGGATCTTCTTTATGTTGAAGATATCCATTTCATTCAGAATATGTCTTCATACAGTATTGTTGTTGAAGTGTATAGTGATCTCCTGGTTCTGCTCATTTCACTCAGCATCAGTTTATACAAGTCTCTCCAAACCTCTTTGTATTCATCTTGCTATTCATTTCTTACAGAGCAATAATATTCCATAATGATCATATACCATAATTTATCCAACCATTCTCCAATTGATGGACATCCATTCATCTTCCAGTTTCTAGCCACTACTAAAAGAGCTGCCACAAACATTTTGGCACATAGAGGTCCCTTTCCCTTCTTTAGTATTTCTTTGGGATATAGGCCCAGTAGTAGCACTGCAGGATCAAAGGGTATGCACAGTTTGATAACTTTATGGGCATGGTTCCAAATTGCTCTCCAGAATGGGCAGATTCTTTCACAACTCCACCAACAATGCATCAGGGTCCCAGCTGTCCCACATCCTCTCCAACATTCATCATTATTTGTTCCTGTCATCTTAGCCAATCTGACAGGTGTGTAGTGGTATTATCATTGTCATTATCTTGGGTGAAATTATTAATTGTTTCTGTAACTTGCTGTTTCACCCAGTCATTCTTTTTTTTAATTAATAATTATTATATATATATATTTTTATAATATTATCCCTTATATTCATTTTTCCAAATTATCCCCCCCTCCCTCTATTCCCTCTCCCCGATGACAGGCAATCCCATACATTTTACATATGTTACAATATAGTCTAGATACAATACATGTGTGTGAATATCATTTTCTTGTTGCACAATAAACTTTAGATTCCAAAGGTACATGTAACCTGGGCAGACAGATATTAGTGCTAACAATTTACATTCACTTCCCAGTGTTTCTTCTCTGGGTGCAGCTACCTCTGTCCATCATTGATCAACTGGAAGTGAGTTGGTTTTTCTTTATGTTGAAGATTTCCACTTCCATCAGAATACATCCTCATACAGTATTGTTGTTGAAGTGTACAGTGATCTTCTGGTTCTGCTTATTTCACTCAGCATCAGTTGATTTAAGTCCTCTTTGTATTCCTCCTGCTGGTCATTTCTTACAGAGCAATAATATTCCATAACCTTCATATACCATAATTTACCCAACCATTCTCCAACTGATGGACATCCATTCATCTTCCAGTTTCTAGCTACTACAAAAAGAGCTGCCACAAACATTTTGGCACATACAGGTCCCTTTCCCTTCTTTAGTATTTCTTTGAGATATAAGCCCAGTAGTAGCACTGCTGGGTCAAAGGGTATGCACAGTTTGATTACTTTTTAGGCATAATTCCAGATTGCTCTCCAGAATGGCTGGATTCTTTCGCAACTCCACCAGCAATGTATTAGTGTCCCAGTTTCCCCACATCCCCTCCAACATTCATCATTATTTGTTCCTGTCATCTTAGCCAATCTGACAGGTGTGTAGTGGTATCTCAGAGTTGTCTTAATTTGCATTTCTCTGATCAATAATGATTTGGAACACTCTTTCATGTGAGTGGATATAGTTTCAATTTCTTCCTCTGAGAATTGTCTGTTCATATCCTTTGACTATTTATCAACTGGAGAATGGTTCGGTTTCTTATAAATTAGGGTCAGTTCTCTATATATTTTGGAAATGAGACCTTTGTCAGAACCTTTGCTTTTAAAAATATTTTCCCAATTTGTTACTTCCCTTCTAATCTTGTTTGCATTAGTATTATTTGTACAAAAACTTTTTAGTTTGA
Source organism: Sminthopsis crassicaudata (assembly GCF_048593235.1). Taxonomy (NCBI): domain Eukaryota; kingdom Metazoa; phylum Chordata; class Mammalia; order Dasyuromorphia; family Dasyuridae; genus Sminthopsis; species Sminthopsis crassicaudata. The sequence goes on from NC_133620.1 coordinate 187,750,265, forward strand.
TGTAATCAAAATCTTCTATTTTGTGATCAATAATGATTTCTAGTTCTCCTCTGGTCATAAATTCCTTCCTCCTCCACAAGTCTGAGAGGTAGATTATCCTCTGTTCCTCTAATCTATTTATTATCTCCCTCTTTATGCCTAAATCATGGACCCATTTTGATCTTATCTTGGTATATGGTGTTAAGTGTGGATCCATATCTAATTTCTGCCATACTAATTTCCAGTTTTCCCAACAGTTTTTTTTTCCGAATAATGAATTTTTATACCTAATGTTGGTATCTTTGGGTTTGTCAAAGATTAGGTTGCTATATATGTACCCTTTTTTGTCCTTTGTATCTAATCTGTTCCACTGATCTACCGGTCTATTTCTTAGCCAATACCAAATGGTTTTGGTGACTGCTGCTATATAATATATATTTAGATCAGGTACACTTAGACCACCTTCCTCTGAGTTTTTTTTCATTAGTTCCCTTGCAATTCTCGACCTTTTATTCTTCCATATGAATTTTGTTGTTATTTTTTCTAGATCATTGAAATAGTTTCTTGGGAGTCTGATTGGTATAGCACTAAATAAATAGATTAGTTTGGGGAGTATTGTCATGTTTATTATATTCGCTTGGCCTATCCAAGAGCACTGAATGTCTTTCCAATTATTTAAATCTGATTTTATTTTTGTGGCAAGTGTTTCATAATTTTTCTCATATAATTCCTGACTTTTCTTTGGTAGATGGATTCCCAAATACTTTATACTCTCAACATTTGTTTGGAATGGAATTTCTCTTTGTATCTCTTGCTGTTGCATTTTGTTAGTGATATATAAAAATGCCGAGGATTTATGTGGATTTATTTTGTATCCTGCCAATTTGCTGAAATTTTGAATTATTTCTAGTAGCTTTTTAGCAGAGTCTTTGGGGTTCTCTAAGTATACCATCATGTCATCTGCAAAAAGTGATAGTTTAATTTCCTCATTTCCTACTCTAATTCCTTGAATCTCTTTCTCGGCTCTTATTGCCGAGGCTAGCGTTTCTAGTACTATATTGAATAGTAATGGTGATAGTGGGCAACCTTGTTTCACTCCTGATCTTACTGGGAAAGTTTCAGTTTATTTCTATTGCATATTATGCTTACTGAAGGTCTTAAATATATGCTCCTGATTATTCTAAGGAATAGTCCATTTATTCCTATACTCTCAAGAGTTTTTAGTAGGAATGGATGTTGGATTTTATCAAATGCTTTTTCTGCATCTATTGAGATGATCATATGGTTCTTATTAATTTGATTATTAATATGGTCAATTATATTAATAGTTTTCCTAATATTAAACCAGCCCTGCATTCCTGGAATAAATCCTACTTGATCATAGTGTATTATCCTGGAGATGATTTTCTGAAGTCTTTTTGCTAATATCTTATTTAAGATTTTAGCATCAACATTCATTAAAGAGATTGGTCTATAATTTTCTTTCTCAGTTTTCGATCTACCTGGTTTAGGTATCAGTACCATGTCTGTGTCATAAAAGGAGTTTGGTAGGACTCCTTCATCCCATATTTTTTCAAATAATTTATATAATATTGGGGCTAATTGTTCTTTAAATGTTTGGTAGAATTCACATGTGAATCCATCTGGCCCTGGGGATTTTTTCCTGGGGAGTTGATTAATAGCTTGTTCTATTTCTTTTTCTGAAATCGGACTATTTAAGCAATTTATCTCTTCCTCTGTTAATCTAGGGAGCCTATATTTTTGGAGGAAGTCATCCATTTCACTTAAGTTATCAAATTTATTGGCATAAAGTTGGGCAAAGTAACTCCTTATTATTTTTCTAATTTCCTCTTCATTGGTGGAAAGATCCCCCTTTTCATTTGTAAGATTATCAATTTGATTTTCCTCTTTCTTTTTTCTGATCAAATTTACCAAAGGTTTATCTATTTTATTGGCTTTTTCATAAAACCAACTCTTGGTTTTATTTTTTAATTCAATAGTTTTTTTACTTTCAATATTATTGATTTCTCCTTTTAGTTTTTGTATTTCCAGTTTAATTTTTGGTTGGGGGTTTTTAATTTGGTCTTTTTCTAGCCTTTTAAGTTGCAAGCCCAATTTGTTAATCTTCTCTTTCTCTATTTTCTTCAAATAAGCCTCTAAAGATATAAAATTTCCCCTTATTACCGCTTTAGCTGTATCCCACAGATTTTGGTATGATGTCTCATCATTGTCATTATCTTGGGTGAAATTGTTAATTGTTTGTATATTTGCTGTTTCACCCAGTCATTCTTTAAGATGAGATTATTCAATTTCCAATTACTTTTTGGTCTATTTACCCCTAACTTCTTATTGAATGTAGCTTTTATTGCATTGTGATCTGAGAAGAAGGCATTTATTATTTCTGCCTTCCTACATTTAATTTTGAGATCTTTATGTCCTAATATATGGTCAATTTTTGTATAGGATCCATGAACTGCTGAGAAGAAAGTATATTCCTTTCTATTGCCATTCAGTTTTCTCCAAAGGTCTATCATACCTAGTTTTTCTAATGTTCTATTTACTTTTTTAATTTCTTTCTTGTTTGTTTTGTGGTTTGATTTGTCTAAATCTGAGAGTGCAAGGTTGAGATCCCCCACTATTATAGTTTTACTGTCTATTTCTTCTTGCAATTCTCTTAACTTTTCCTTTAGACAGTTAGATGCTATACCACTTGGTGCATATATGTTTAGTATTGATATGGCTTCATTATTTATGCTACCTTTCAGCAGGATATAGTTTCCTTCCTTATCTTTTTTAAGGAGATCAACTTCTGCTTTTGCTTGATCTGAGATAAGGATAGCTACCCCTGCTTTTTTGGCTTTACCTGAAGCCTAATAGGCTCTATTCCAACATTTTACCTTTACCCTGTATGTATCTCCCTGCTTTAAGTGTGTTTCCTGTAGACAACATATTGTAGGGTTCTGATTTTTGATCCAATCTGCTATCTGTCTCCGTTTGATGGGATCGTTCATCCCATTCACATTTACAGTTAAAATTACTAATTCTGTATTTCCTGCCATCATATTATCCCCAGATTATGCTTTTTCCCTTGACCCCCCTGATCCCCCTCCCCGATGTTTAATTTACAGACCCCCCTTGTGACGTGCAACCCTCCCTTTTTTTTTTAGTATCCCTCCCCCCTCCCTCCAAGTCCCTTCACTTATTATCCTTTTCCTTTTCCCTTTTCCTCTCCTCCCTTTTAATGAAGTGAGAGAAAATTCTCTGAAAAACAAATATGTTAATTATTTACTCTTTGAGCCTCTCCTGATGAGAGTAAGATTCACACAATGATTCTCCCCCTCACTAAGTTCCTCAGATATGGTGTATTTTCTATGCCTCTTCCTGGGATGTAGTTTCCCTCTTTTTATCATTCCTTCCCCTTTTTCTGAAACGACCTCCTTCCCTTTACTACACCCCCCTTTTTTTCTTTTATATCAGTATAATCAAATTATCCTTGAGTACTTTTTATATACCCACAACAGAGTTACAGTTCTCATTGGTTCTGTGTACCTTTTTCTGTTTCTCTTCAGTTTTGTGGATGTAGATCAAAATTTTTGTTTAAGTCTGGTTTTTTTTCTTAGAAACATATAGAATTCCTCTGTTTCATTGAATGACCATCTTCTTCCATGGAAAAAGATGCTAAACTTAGCTGGGTAGTTCATTCTTGGTTGCAGTCCTTGATCTTTGCCTTACGGAATATCAGGTTCCAGGCCCTTCTATCTTTTAATGTGGAGGCAGCCAGATCTTGGGTGACCCTTATTGTGGCACGTTGGTATTTAAATTGTTTTTTTCTAGCTGCTTGCAGGATTTTCTCCTTTGTGTGGTAATTCTGCAGCTTAGCCACAATATTCCGTGGTGTTCTTTTCTTAGGCTCTATTTCAGGAGTTCAATGAATTCTTTCCACATCTACTTTCCCTTCTGTTTCTATTATCTCTGGACAGTTCTCTTTGATAATTTCCTGTAAAATAGAATCTAGGCTCTTTTTCTGGTCATAGTTTTTGGGAAGTCCAATGATCCGCAGATTATCTCTCCTAGATCTATTTTCCAGCTCTATATATTTTCCCAGTAAGTATTTGACGTTGTTCTCCACCTTCTCATTTTTTTTTGTTTTGTTTGACTGATTCTTGGGTTCTCTGTGAATCATTCATTTCTATTTGTTCCATCCTGACTTTTAAGGAGTTATTTTCTTCTTTCACAGTTTTTAGTTCTTTTTGTAAATGCCCAATTTCGTTTTTAAATGAATTATTTTGCTCTATTGAATTTTTTTCCATTTCCCTAATTTTTTTTTGAGAATTATTTTCTTTTTCCAATTCAGAAATTGTATTTTCTTGAGACTTTTTTATCTTTTCCAATTCAGAAATCCTACTTTCTTGTGTTTTTTTTAACCTTTTCTAATTCATAAATTTTGTTTCCCTGCATCTCCTGTGAATTCTTTATTTTTTCCAACTCCAATTTCAGGAAATTGTTATTTTCTATCATAGCTTCCCTTTCCTTTCCCCATTTTCCTTCAAACTCCCTTAATTTTTTAATAGTGTCTTCTAGGAGAGAGTTATGTGATGGGGGGCAGGAATCATTCCCCTTTAGGTTGTTATCTGCTGTCTCTCTGCTGTTAACTTCCTCGGGGTTGGATACCCGCTCTTTCTCTGTGTAGAAGGAATCTATGGTTTTTTTGGCTTTTTTGCTCATATTTAAAAAATCTTTTGGGGTCCGTCCCTGGGGTAGGAAATTATTTATTTACTTCTTTACCAGCTTCCTCCCAGACCGGATGGATGCAGTGGCTCTAGCGCCTGAGCTAAGATAGAGCTCTGGGAGAGAGTTCCCCACCCCCTCCCTGGAAGTTCCTCAGAGGTGATTAGCACTGCTGTGCCCCGAGGAAGCTGTGTTTTAGTGGCTTCCCTGAGGTTGAGACTGAACAGTAAAGGCGACACAAAGCCCAGCCTATGCGTTCCGGTGGGCCATGGATGTCAGCAGCAGATGACGTGAAAAGCCCCTGCGCTCAAACTGGAAGTGTCTGCCAGAAACCGAGGTCCCTAGTTCAAAGGTTCAGCTTCTCTGGGACTTCCTGGAGCTGAGTTCCACTCCCTCCAGCTGAACTAGGCAGTGTGTGCTGCCTTGGGCCGTATCCACCCACTTGTCAATCTCACCCCCTGGTGCCAAGATCTGCTGAGTTACCTCCAGGATCTGGGGAAAATCTAATCTATCTGAGTTTTTAAGGTATTTTATCTTTCTCTTCTGAACTGCTAAATAATTAGCAGAGAAGAGCTAATAGCCTGTGCCAGATTCCTTTATCTCAGTGGCTTCTCTGATCCCAGAGCCCGTCCCAGCGCTCGGCAGAGTATGCTAGCACCCAGCCGTCTGTGCTGGCCTCTCTTCTTCCTCCCCTGGGAACTGACCTTTTCTGTTGAAACTCCAGATTCTCTTCAGCTGGTAAGTCATGCTTCCAGTCCTTGTGGTATCTATCAGTGCTGAGCTTATTCTGAGGCTTAATTTATCTAATTGGTTGTGAGGGAGTGAGGACATTCACAGAGTCGTGTGTTTCTTCTCTGCCATCTTGGCTCCCCAGTCATTCTTTACGATGAGATTATTCAGTTTCCAGCTACTTTTTGGTATATTTACCCCTAACTTCTTACTGAATGTAGCTTTTATTGCATTGTGATCTGAGAAGAAGGCATTTATTATTTCTGCCTTCATACATTTAATTTTGAGATCTTTATGTCCTAATATATGGTCAATTTTTGTATAGGATCCATGAACTGATGAGAAGAAAATATATTCTTTTCTATCACCATTCAGTTTTCTCCAAAGGTCTATCATACCTAATTTTTCTAATGTTCTATTTACCTCCTTAATTTCTTTATTATTTGTTTTGTGGTTTGATGTGTCTAGTTCTGAGAGTTCAAGATTGAGATCTCCCACTATTATAATTTTGCTGTCTATTTCTTCTTGCAACTCTCTTAAGTTCTCCTTTAGGAAGTTAGATGCTATACTGCTTGGTGCATATATGTTCAGTACTGATATGGCTTCATTGTCTATGCTACCTTTTAGCAGGATATAGTTTCCTTCCTTATCTCTTTTAATTAGATCAACTTCTGCTTTTGCTTATCTGAGATAAGGATGGCTACCCCTTTTGGCTTCACCTGAAACATAATAGATTCTGCTCCAAACTTTTACCTTTACTCTATATGTATCTCCCTGATTTAAGTGTGTTTCCTGTAAAAAAAAAATTGTAGGGTTCTGACTTTTGATCCAGTCTGCTATATCCCTCCCCCCTCTTTTTAAGTCCCTTCCCCTTTCTTGTACCCTTCCCTTATTCCCCTTTTCCTTTTCCTTTTTCCTCTCCCCCTTATAATGAGGTGAGAGAGAATTCTCTGAAAAACAAATGTGTCAATTATTTCCTCTTTGAGCTTACTCTGATGAGATGACACAGTGTTTCTCCTCCTCTCTAAATTTCCTCTGATGTGGTAAATTTTCTATGCCTCTTCTTGGGATGTAGTTTTCCCTCTTTTCATCTCTCCTTTCCCTTTTTCTGATACTTTCCCATTCCCTTTACTACTTCCCTTTTTTTAAAGTTATATCAGTAAAATCCATGTGAACTTTCTGTATATCCACAACAGAGATACAGTTCTCAAAAAAAATTTTAACCTTTTTATGCTTCTCTTGTGTCTTGTGGATATAGATCTAATCTTTTGTTTAAGTCCGTTTTTTTTTTTTTTTTTTTTTTTTTTTTTTAGAAACAAATGGAATTCCTCTGTTTCATTAAATGTCCATCTTCTTCCATGGAAAAAAAATGCTAAACTTGGCTGGGTAGTTTATTGTTGGTTGCAGTCCTAGTTCTTTTGCCTTTTGGAATATCAGGTTCCAGGCCCTTCGATTCTTTAATGTGGAGGCAGCCAGATCTTGAGTGACCCTTATTGTGGCACCTTGATATTTGAATTGTTTTTTTTTTTTTTCCTAGCTGCTTGCAATATTTTTTCCTTTGTTTGATAGTTCTGCAGCTTAACCACAATATTCCATGGAGTTCTTTTTTAGGGTCTTACAACAATATTACTTGAGGTTTTCCTTTTGGAATCTCTTTCTGAAGGTGATCAATGGATTCTTTCAATGAATATTTCCCCCTCCATTTTTAGAATGTTGGGGCAATTTTCCTTAATGATCTTTTGAAGAATTTTATGCAGACTCTTTTTTTGGTTCTTATAATATTTGAGTTCATTCTTCCATATAGATACTCAAGTATTTTATATATTATCTGTTATTATTTTTTTCCATGTATTTCCATGTTTTATTTTTTTCACTTAAAAAGAACAACATATAGTATATATGCTATATATATATATATATATATATATATAATATATGATATATTATATATAATACATATGATATATTATATATGCACATATATATATGTACATATATATGTCAATATTAATCTCATAGCTTTATTTAGAAGCTAGTAAAAAGGCACTTTGAGGGAAAGATTTGTACATTGGCTTTCAACATTTTAACACAAACTGCTAAGTACAGGCAAGGGAAAGGACTTAAAGGCCAACAATTAACTTTTTGTCACTCAACAAGTCATTTGGTATGTATTTCTCAAGAACTAAGTCAGAGAAGATTTTATTTCTACTTGGAGGGAAGATGTCTCTGAATTCTGCTATTATTTTACATGGAATTTCTCTTACTGTCTCTTTCTGCTGGGTAAAATATATGGAAAAGCTCATTACTTATGTAGATTTATTTTACATATTGCAATTTTGCTAAAGTTGTTAATTGTTTCAACTAGTTTTTAATTGATTATTTAGGGTATTCTAAATATAAGATAATATCATCTGTAAGGAGCAATTGTTTTGTCTATTTTCTATTATATTCCTTCAATTAGTTTTTTCTTGTCTTATTTCTATAACTAGCAATTCTAATAAAATAGTCAATATTAGTGGTGATAAAAGGCATCCTTGCCTCATTTTAAATTTTACTGGGAAACTTTAAGCTTATTCCTATTACTAATAAAGCTTTCTCTTCATTTTACACAAACATTACTATGATGTTACTTTTTCTGTAGTGCTTTTGGCAGAAATAGGTGCAACATTTTGTTGAAAATTTTTCTGTATCAACTGATAAAATTGTACACTTTTTATTTTTATTTTTGTGATCAATTATTCTTCATTTTAAAATATGAAACAAGCCCTGCTTTCTTTATTCAGATCCCATTTGTTAATAATGCATGATCTTTGTGATCCTTGATAATATTTTATTAAATTTGTTGATTAATGTTCACAAAAGAAAAATTGGTCTTTACTTTTCTTTCTCCTTTTAGTTCTCTTTGTTTACATATCAAAACCCTATTTTAATCACAAAAGGAATTGGGGGAGAAAGGCAGAGCTAAGATGATTGAGAGTAGAGAGGACATTGCCTGAGCTCTCCCCAACTTCCCTCAGAATCATTACTGCTAGATCAAGCATCTAAATGGATTTTGGAGTGACAGAACCCACAAACATTCAGAGTATAATAATTTTCCAGCTTAAAATATCTTAGAGGGACTTCGGGAAAGGTCTTTCTCAATTGGCCAGGGTAGAGGGAGTGCAGCCCAGCTCAGAAGGCATGGAGAGGCCTGGCACATGGAGGCCCACCACAGGTGAATCTAGATAGATGCTCTTAGCCAAAGAACAGTAGTATTGGCTACTCTGTTCTGGTTCAGAAGGCCAATCAATCAGTACACTAGCCATCAGACCTCCAACACAACTACAAAAGACAAATTGTAAACTCCTGAACCCCATAATAATAGGCAGTACTTAGCTAGACCTACCCACAACAGTGGGAAAGCCTGGAGCTTGGGAAAGGAAGCACAGAAATTGACTGAAGAAAATAGCTCTCTAAAAATAAATTTGGCAATAATGTAATATACAACTTCTTGGAAAAAAAATTGGCAAAATTGAAAAAGGAATTAGGTAGGAATCCTACTTTACATTTTTTCCAAAAAGTTTATACAGTATTAAAATTAATTATCCCTTATATGTCTGCTGGAATTCAGTTGAGACTGTATCTACTCAAGGAGTTTTTGTTTTTTTGTTTTTTTCATAAGAAGCTCAGTGGTAGCTCTTTCAATTTCTTTCTTAAAATATGATTATATAAGTGTTTTCTTTACTTTTCTGCTAATATGATAGTTTTAATTTTTATAAATATTTATCCATTTAGATTTTTTAACTTTATTGACATATGATTGGACAAAAGAATTCATAACTGCTGTAATTTTACCTTCCTTTGTGATAAATTCTCTTTTCCATAGTGGAAATCTTCAACATAAAGAAGATCCAACTCACTTCCAGTGGATCAATGATGGACAGAAATAACTATACCCAGAGAAAGAACACTGGGAAGCGAATGTAAATTGTTAGCACCTACTGTCCTATCTACCCAGGTTACTTATACCTTTGAAGCTGATAATTAATGTGCAACAGGAAAATGGCATTTACACACATATATTGTATCTAGGTTATATTGTAATACATGTAAAATGTATGGGATTACCTGTCATCGGGGGGAGGGAGTGGAGGGAGGGAGGGGATAATTTGGAAAAATGAATAAAATTTTTTTTTTTAAATTCTCTTTTCCATTTTCATAACAGTAATGCATTTTTATTTTCTTTTTAATGTCAAATTAGCCAAACATCATATGTAGTGTAGCCAAACTAGAATCATTTCCAATAAGATCAGTACTAAAACATGGTTGTACGCTATCACCATTACTATTTAATAATGTATTAGAAATGTTAGCTTTGGCAATAAAAAAAAGAAAAGATTAAAGAAATTAAAGTAGGTATTGAGGAAACCAAATTATCACTCTTTGCAAATTATATGATGATATACCTAGATAACCCTATAGAATAAACTAAAAAATTACTAAAAAATTCACAATTTTAGCAAAGTTGCAGGATAAAAAATAAATGCACATAAATCATCAGTAAAATCAAATTAGCAAATTGTTCATCTATTTTACTGTTTTTCCCCTGGAAACTTTCTGTATAATTTATTAGTTTGATGTTTTCATTATTTTTTTTTCAATTTTATTAATTATTCCTTTGGTTTTCAGGCTTTTAATTCGCTAATTGAACATTTAAATATGTTTTTTTCTCTAATATTTTAGTTGCATGCCCAATTCATTAAGCTGTTATTTCTCCCTTTTATTGATATATACAATTTTCACATAAATAATGATTTGACATAATCCAGAAAGTTTTGGTGTTGCTTGTTACTCTCTTTAGTAAAATTATTGTTTCTTTCTGATTTGTTCTTTGATGCACCCATTCTTCAGGATTACATTATTTGTTTAAATTTAATTTTAAATGTGTGCTTTCATGACCCTTTACTTAATGTAACTTTTATTGCATTATAACCCAAAAAAGATATGTTTAACATATGTATTTTTCTGCATTTGATTGTTTTTTACACTCTAATACAGGTCAATTTTTCTTAAGATATCATAGGTACCTGGGAAAATGTGTATTCCTTTCTATTCCCATTCAATTTTTTTCCTACAGGTCTATTATATGTAACTTTTAAAAGATTTTAGTTGTCACCATCACTTCTTATTTATTTGATGGTTAGACTTATCTAGCTCTCAAAGGGAAAAGTTAAGATACTCCATTGGTATGGTTTTACTATTTCCTTTTGTAATTCATTTAAATTTTCCTTTAAGAATTTAAATATCATGCCATTTGCTGCATACATGGATTGATTATTGATATTATTTAATAATATAACAAGATGTAATCATATAACAAGTTGTAGTTTATTTAAATATTTTAGGTTCATAACTAACTTTATTTTTTCTGAAATTATGATTACGATACATGCCTTTTTTACTTCAGCTGAAGTATAATAGATTGTTTTGGCTCCCTTGTTTTATTAGCTCATTCTGTTTTTGAAACAATTGAATTTCTATACCAAAATATTATTGGATTCTGATTTTGAATCCATTTTTGCTATCCATTTTCATATTATGAATGAGTTTTTCCTATTTTCATTCACAGATATGGTTATAAATTGTGCATGGGTGAAGTAACCTGTGCTGCCTTTCTACTTACCTGTTACTGCATGGAGTTCATATTTAGAGGTTTGGCATAACTGCTGCTGCATTGTGCCATGGGTATGTGGCTGTTTACCTGGTGCTGAATTGAGACACCTTTGGTTTTGTCACTGTATCTGCCCACTCATTGCACACTGCACTGAGACTTATGGAGGCCCCAATATTGGCATTTGGTTCAGGATATCCTGTTTTTTTTTTTGTGTTTTTTGTTTTTTGTTTTTGTTGTTGTTGTTGTTTTTGTTTTTGTTTTTGTTTTTGTTTTTGTTTGTTTGTTTGTTTTTTAGAGGCAGAACCTGCTGTTGGATTTCCAGGACCCTTCCTATCCTGGATTTCATTTCCCTTTTATCTGAATGAGACAGATTTATCCTTATAATTTTTCAAGTTTCTTCAGCTATAAGATTGTTTCACCCCACTTTTGTTGGTTTCTGCTGTCCAATAATTCATTTGGAGTGCCATTTTATAGTTATTTATTTGGATGTGAAAATGGGAGAGTTAAGGTGATTTTCTGCTTACTTGTTATCTTGGCTCCCCTGTTCATGCTTTTTAAATAATTAGATTGGTTAGTGAGCTGTTTGGAAATTCATATCAGTCTATTTAGATGCCCAATTTTTTCCTTATAAAAATTATTTTTGTGTTTTAAGATTTTCATTCTTGAGATATTTTCAATTCAATTTTGGATTATTTATCTTGTAAAATTCTAGACCCTAGGCTCCTGCTTAATATTTCTCTAAATTGTTTGAAATCTGTTCTTCAAAAATCTAAAGTATTCTCAAACCAAACCCCAGATTGTCTTTACTTTAGCAGGAAAAATTATCACATAAAGTCATTGTTTTCCCTCAATAATTTTATCAATCCCTCATTTGCAATTAATGCTTCCTTTTCATAATATTCAGTTCCAAAAATTTCAACTTTTTATAATCATAATAAAAATTTACTAATCATAATCAATAATGACAGTCAATAAATTATCAACTATTCTATTTTTATCAGAAATGAATTTCAAGATGTTGAGATAATTATAGTCCCACATATTTACTTTATTATGGCTCTATTTTTGGTTTGTGGTTTGATTATACAACATATATTTTGTCATTTGATTCACATAGTCTATAATATCTATTGATCCCTCCATTCCTTGAAAAAGCAAATATTTTACTTCTTTTTGGCTCTTGATTTCTGCACAGGAATACCTTTTTAATATGTAGTGTTAGCTCACTACAAAAATCTTCTTTTGCATATTTTAAAAACTAAGTGGAAGGTTAAAGGGAAAAGTCAGAGAATTAGAATTCTAATTACAGAGTTTAACTGTTATCACAAATAAACTGTGAACTTATATTTTTGAGCTTATATGGAATGGAGGGAAAGAATAGTGTTTTTTAATTTAAAAAAGGAAAGGCGAGACCTTGATATCTCCATGCGAAAGCTCAATAATCACTTGTTGGAGCTCTTATTCAGAAGATACCAGTTCTATTATGTTTCAGACTAGATGACTTCTAAAGTATTTTCCAACTCAGCACTGCAAGAATTCAGTAAAATCCACACTTTAGATTGACAAATAGTGTCACTCTCCAGGGAAGTTTGGTTGTGTAAATCTTTCTGCCTCTCAGGACTGAAATGAGAGATTTATGTTTCAGTCCAATGTCATTTAACTATGGTTAGTGAAATGAGAATAAAAAGCAGATAAATTTAAAAGTATTTATAGTTGAAGGTTATCTCTTGGATTAACTCTTCCTTGAGAATTTCAACCTTATTTGAAAAAAAATCTCTAATTGCTATGGTGATACCCATTTGATTTTAATCAGTTATTTGAAGATTAAGATTCATTATTTCCTTCATTAGAAAAAGGTTTATATGTTCCACTTGAACTCAAACATATTAAAAGGAAACATTTCTCAAAAATTTCACATAGCTAGAAATGAATTAGTTTAAAATCAATCACAATTGCATTAAAAATGATGGCTCTACTAAGGAAATATTGAAGAAGCTTGGCTTAGTTCTAAAACACAACTGAGGAAGCTTGCCTTAATAGTGAGTTACTAGTAAGTTCACTTTGGAGGGGTGATGAATGTCAGGAATACAATTGTAGGTAGATATATGACTGTAAGAGTCCAAAGAAGAAGCTCATACAATGCAATAAGGAAGTACAAAGGCCTTGAAGCCTGAGATCCCTAGATGTGATTTTCTGTGACCAGCACAGACTGGTAATGTCATCAATGGAAGGCATCTCCTTCTCTAATTGGCTGTGTGTGTGTGAGACCTCATATACCCTATATAAACTGTGGGGACCAGGGAGTAGGTGGATTTTACTAGGAATTCACTAGGAGTCAGCAGGAGGTCAGCTAGGGGCAGGGAATGTATGGAATAAAGATCTTGATCTTGCATGCAGGTGTCCTAAGGTGCTCTTCTAAACTTGATAAGCACCACTAGGTGAAGTGGTGGCCAAAGATCTCTGAAGACCTCTGATTGAGGTGAGATTGGTAAAGAACCACTGTGCAAGACAGTGGCCATGAATTTTCTGAAGTCCTGGGAATTAGGCATGACTGGTAACTGTAATCTCTGAGTGGCAGTTTACATGTGGCCCTCTCTAAACATTGAACACACAGATATGTATAGCTCCTTGAATTTTTACCAATTCCCCATTCTGGTGATACTTTCAAATAGTAGAATATACTTGAGAAGTGATGTCATTCAATCTATACAGAAACAAATATCCCTGCTATAGTTTCCCTGACATGAAATTTACCTTTGCTCTGAGCCAACCTTTCTGTCTGGGTGATTTTTTAACAGATCCAGATAGAAAATATTTTCTTACATAAACTTCTTTATAACTCTAGCTTGGCTTCATTGCTCACCCTGATCAATAGTCACATAGAATAAGAACAATTTGTATTTTTCATAAAAATCCTTTCCCTATTCTTCATTATCCATATTAAACAAACTCCAAAATGAGCTTATATATCATTGATTTTTTTTAGAAACCTCATTATCATTGTTTCTAGCTTTCTTCCAGATTTTGTGTTCTCTCTAAAATATAACTTCTAAAGCTAAACACTAGAACTTGACACAGTATCTAACACATAAGAGACACTTAAAAATATTTGATTCTCAATTGATTGAAAAGAAAATTCTTCATGTGATTAGAATGAATTCACCTATAATGTTATGAAAGCTATGTCTCTATATGGTTTCTTCCAATGACCAATGTTCTTAAAATAGGAATATGAAATAGGAATAATGTTGGGTATTAGTAAACAAAAAAGATGCAAAATCAAAGACTAGGAAAAGTATATGTGGAGTAGAGAGGGATAAATGTAGAACAAGCACCAATATGATTTTGAAAATCACATATTCAGGACAATTATTTGAAAAGTTATGTCAAATTGCTCTGGATAAGAAATTACAGTTGACTTAAAGGACAATCAGAAGTGCATAATGAGCACAAGTATATACAGTAATGATTTACATTGAAAAAAGACTAAGAACTCTATGAGAAGAAAAAGATATAAGCTATTTATATAATTTGAATGAACATTAAGAGAATTACAAATCTTCTGCTCTACTGTTATCACTGAAATCTCAGAAGATATAGAAGATTCGTAGTACATTGGTAGAAACATTTTAGAAGATCTAAGAAGGAAAAAGACATATTTTTTCAAGAAAAATAAACCATAAATATCAAAATAGGACCACTGACAAATAAGAAATAGGTTAGAAAATGAAAAAATACTTTGAATTCATAAATAAAACTAGAATTTATTATAAAATATACACATATATACAGTGTTTTAATGGATATGTGTACAGTAATACAATCTTTGAATATAAGACTGAATAATGCCAACATCAATTAGGTACATATGCAACACTGTAGAACATATGATAGGAATTGAATCAAATGACTGTAAGGTGCCTAAGACACATTTAAGAAAAAGATGATCAGTGGATATCTTTTATACCTTAAATATTTTCTGGGAACCCCTTCTACATACGAGGACAGTACAATGTCCATTGAATATTGAAAATACTCTTTTTGATATATATCTACTTTCAATATTAATTCAAAAATCTCAAGCAAGTTCAGAAATTCAAAATTACTTATTTGCTTTTTCTCTTCTCACCCAGGGGACACATTTATTAAAACCAAATAAACTTAATAAAATGGCATAATAAGATTTTTAATAAAACATTACTCCTACAAACCCATGGCATGTTATCCTATAAATATATATACTATTAGTGAGCAAGGTAATCTTGCATAGGGCTAAAAAATCAATAAGTAAAAATATAAATCACAAATTCCAAAATAGGAATAGTGACAATTAAACAAGAAAATAATAGTTTAGAAAATTAAAACTCCTTTGAATTAATAAATAAAAATAGAATTCATTATAAAATCATAAAATATATATAAATCATTAATTAGTTTCATTGAAATAAAGAATAAAATCACCTTAACATTGTCAAAAATGAAAAAGGATAATTAAAAAAAATGAAATAAAGGCCATTAGAAAATATAAACTAAATTAAATATATATGAACAAAACCAATAATTTACATAAAATATGTATAAAATATAAAATTCACAACAAAACAAAAAATGTTTATTTAAACAGTTGTTTCAGATGATATTAGACAAGACATGAATGAATTTCCAAAGAAGGAAGTTCTAGCAAAAAATGATTTTATAAATAAATTTTAACAAATATTCAAAGAACAATGAATACTCTTATATCTATTGTTTGCAAAAAAAAATAGCAAAATACAAGATTCTACCAAATTTCTTTTTTTTTTTCTTGCTAAAATATCTTGAGATATAAATCAGAGGGAATAAAAACAGAAAAAAAGAAAAATACTGATTATCTTTAATGAATAGAGATGCAAAAAATAAAATAAAATAAAATGTTAGCCAAAATGCTCAAACAACATTATAAAAATAAACACTATGATTATTTTGAATCTAAAAATCTAAGGTTACTTTAATATTTGGAGAACTATAAGACATTAACAATATTAATAGGAATATTTTCAAAAATCATATAATAGAGACATAAAAAGGCTTTTGACAAAATGTGTCATTTTTTTATAAAATACTAGAAAATATAGTAATTAATGACTCTTTCTTTAAAATTAAAAATAATATATATCTAAACCCAAAATTTACTGTAAATTAGAATCCTTCCCAATAAATTCAGAAATGGAAAGATAGTATCCACTGTCACCGGAAAAAAATATATCACCAAGAAAAATATGATTAGTTCCAGACAATGGAAAAGAGCTCAGAAGAAATTTTGAAATCAAATTATAGAGATAAAGAAAAAAATGGATTTTTTCAGTGCTTTATTTTGGTCATTATAACACCCATACTATATCAATATCCCTAAATACAATTCAGGTGTTTTTCACCATCTTCACAGTAATTCTTTGTGAATATTTATCTCAACTGGAGTCAATCATTTTTTTTTTTAATTTTTCAGCCTTCCTTTCTTACTTATCATTTAGAATCTGCTTGTTTTCCACACATGATTTGTTTGGTTCTTTTGTTATTGTTTAAGATACGTGCTATTCTGAAATGTGATTAAAAAATAAACAAAAGCTCTGGTCCAATATATTTTATATACACATAGCAGTAACTGTTATTTTCTTTTATCTTTTAACAAGAAGTTTATTTTTGTTCTAATTTCCCCTACTTCTCTTCTCGTCTCTTCTTAACTCTAGGACCTAATCTCTATAGGCCAACATTCATCTAAACTTGTCTTCTATTTCAATTGCTACAGGAATTGATTGCAGACAAGGGAATGAAAAAATGAGTAAGTCTCATTATTAAATTAATTGAAGGGAAAATGAAGATATGAGATGATCAAAGGAAGAAGAAAATAATTTCCCCATTCCATTGATCATTTCTTTTGTCACTTCATTTTTTTCCTAACCTAAATCTTTTATTTTTCCATTTATATTTATCATTCTTGTGTAACATTTCTAAGGTTAATAAAGTCAACTTGTTTGGATGAGAACAGCACATAATCAACTAATGCAAGAATGAGCTTTCCTTTTGCCCCAATCCTCCTCTAATCCTTTTTGGTTTTTGGGTAGATTCATCCACATAATTTTAGACTGCATATCATTATCTAAGATGTGATTTATGGAAAAGTAATAATTAAGGAAAGGTTTTTCACTTGGGAACCAAGAATTCAACACTATATATTTTCAAGGACCATATATTAGATGGAGTTAACTGCATTATGGTACCTATTATAAAAATCTCATAATGTCTTTTCTAAACAATACAATCGGTTTCCAAACATGTTGAAACCACTGCCATCCTTAAATTTTCACCATTCAATAATCTAAACTAATTGTAAAATAGTGGCTAATGTTTGATTCAAAAAATTAAAGAAATCATTGTTCTCTGGAATTCCCTGCTACCATGTTCTCACACTCAAATCATACCCTTGTACTTTTAGAGATACATAGTAAAGAATGATGTAGAAGGGTGATCCCATTTAGCCAGCATTGTAGCCATGTAGGAATGTACATACATTTGCTAAGGTAAAGGTACTATCAAATGATCTCTGTGACTGGAAATTGTCAGAAAAGACTGGCCACCAAATATCATGGGCCATATATCCTTGAGAAGGAACCTTTATCATCACTAGGTTAAAAGAAATGGGGAAAGGCATTACCTCTCTTTCCTTTTTTCACAATGATATCTTTTACAAAGCTTTTCTGCCAGATTTGTGTTGGATTTCCAGGAAAGGGTGAAGAGGAAAAAGCAGGGAAATTTATTTTTCTTCCCTGACTCCAAACAACAGTGGTAATTAAAAATCAAGATGTGAATGCCTTGGTAAGCTTGAAATTGTTTCCAAAAGCATTGTCTTTCTCTTCTATTTTGAATTACTTTTTTTTTAAGCAAATGCCACAAAATAGCAATCCTAAGAAAGGGACTTTTCCAACCTTTATAATTATGTTATAAATTGCTTCCTAAATCAGTGCCATCAATTCAGAAGAGATTTAACTATACAATATTCTCAACTCTAATTAACCAGCAACAATTTATTAGGTACCAAATATGTATCAGGCACAATGTTGGGTGCTGATGATTTCAGTAAAAAGAATGAAACTATGTAAAGAGCTTATATCTAATATTAGGTAAAACAAATGCATATGGGATGTGTGTGTGTGTGTGTGTGTGTGTGTGTGTGTGTGTGTGTGTGTGTGTGGTTTTCTTGGCAAAGATACTAGTGTGATTTGCCATTTCCTTCTCCAGTTCATTTTACAAGTGAAGAAATTGAAGCAAACAAGGTTAAATGATCTGCCTAGAGCTACACGGCTAGTAAATGTCTGAACAAAGTTTAAACTTAAGATGAGTGAGTTTTCCTGACTTCAGGCCTGACACTCTAACTTCTATGTCATCTAGCTTTCCCTAGTGTAGCTATAATTGTATTTATATCAGAGGAGACAGAGACACAGACAAGGACACAAAAAGAGAGAGACAGAGAAACAGAAAAAGAGACAAAGAGACACAGAGAAACAGCAGAGACAAAGGCAAAGAGATCTGTGATTTGTCTACATAGAAATAACTAAATTACACAATATATTGCAGATTAATTTTAAGAAATAACTGTTAGATAAAATAAGAGCAGAAGTTGAGAAGTTGCTTAAATTGAAAAAAGGAAAAGTTAAATATCTCAAAAGCATTGAAAACCTATACTGTATAAACTATAGAAGTGCTGCTTATCAAGGAAAAAAAAATGATTAAAACAATGGAGAATAGTTTTGAAATCGCAGACAATTTGTTCTAAAGCTAGAAGGGAAATCCAAGGCCATCAGGTACAACCATCTCACCTGTTCACTTGTTTAGTGACTTTTCAATACCTTAATTCAGGTCTTCATCTTATTTCTTTCCTCTGATATTAGTTAAAGTACTTGATCTAGACCATTATTCATGAGTTACCCAGGCCATGCCCAGTTTTTCTTCACCACTTCACACACACACACACACACACACACACACACACACACACACACACACACATACTCACATGCACTTTCCCAGTATCCTGGTTCCTTTTATGTGTTAAGTTCACCCTTAATAATGCAAGTTCTTGAAGGATAGAGATTATCTTTCTTTGCTTGTATCTGTACTCTTAATGAATAGCAGAGTATCTGGAATATAATAAATACTTAATAAATTATCTATCAATCTATCCATCTAATCATCTTTAATCTGAATTTAAATGGTCTTCTTATCTTTCTGCATTAAGAATCTATCTATTTCAGTCCTTCTTTCATAGAATTGCTAAACTTATTGTCCTTGAGTGTAGGTCTAACATGTTTCTTCCTCTACTATAAATTCCAGTGTTTTCCTATTATTTGTTTTTTTTGTTTGTTTTTGTTTTGTTTTTGTATCTTAAGAGGCAATTGGGATCACATAGCTAGTAAGTGTTAAGTGTCTGAGATAGAATTTGAACTCAGGTCCTCCTAATTCAAGGACTGATCCTCTATCCAGTGTATTCTCTAGCTGCCCCTCCTATTACTTCTAGGATAAAATAAAATTTTATTTGCTTGGTTTTCAAAGGCTCTCTGTGCCCAAACAATCTTTCCCCTCTCTAATTATAAATGACCTTCCTTCCTAACTGCTATTGCTCAATTACACTGATATTATTTCTGTTTATAACATATGGCATTTTATATATGTGTGCACACACATACATATACACATATACATATATACATCTCATGTTAATTGCCAGAATTTATAAGTTAGAGTAAAAGTTAGGTTTGCTTTTCTCTTTGTCTCCTCGGGAATTAGTAGAGTACCTGAAAAACACTAAATGTTTAATAAATATTTGTTGCTTGCTTGAAAGATTTACTGCCCAAAGACATACAAGTGGTAAGTATAAAAAAGATTTAAATTCCATTCTCAGATTTTAGAACCAATGTTCTTTTCACTCTCTTATGCTCCTTTCTATATAAACAATACCAATTTTAATGTAAACTTTTTCATGGGAAAATTATTACAATAGATTTTAATTGATGAAAAATTAAAACAGTTTATCAGTTATAAAAAGATTTGCACTTACTGAACAACAACCACAAAGGAGACAAGATCCATAATTGAATCAAAAGTTGCTCCTTTGACAGGACCTATCTTTATTTTAACTAACAATATGTCAACAAAAACACCAGAATGAGTCATGTATTTGCTTATAAAAACACAGGATTTTAAAATAGTAATTCAGAATTATGTGATTAATACCAGAAATTTCAAATAGATTAGCTTAAGAAGAATGGATTTATACATTGATATGTATATATAATATATATATATATTTTTTATATACATAATGATATGTATAATGACAACTGTGCAACACATTACTGCTTTATTCAAATACCTAGCATCTACCTTATACTTAGAAAAATACAAAAAAGATGTTTAGACTTCCAAAATTCTTTTTTTTTCTTTTCAAACCAATAGATGGGATAGCATCCTACTAAAACTTCTTAAAATATCATTGAAAATGCAACTAATAAAATATACAATTGGAATAATTGTTCAAGGGATGTGTATTGTGTGCTTAATAGAATTGTACCTATATAAAAACACGCACTTATTTGTGTATTTGAACACAAATGTGTATATGATAGTATTTTAAACATACACAAATTCTTTTCTAGTCAAAAATTGATTTTACATGAATGGAAGTTTCAAATATTAAATTTACTTAAAGCAAATTTCCATTCTTTTTATGTGCTGTTAAATTATGAGTTTCTTTAAATGTCAAAGATACTGTTTTCTATGTTTCTACTCCCTACTTCATTGAGTATGTTATTTTGCCTTCAGAGAATATTCCATAATTAATCTCTGTCCAAGTATCCAAAACCAATCCAAAAAGAATTTAAAAGAAACAAAAACTGTCTTCCCTAAGGACAGGGCATCCTGAGAATTGCTGCTCTGGCTTTCTTCCTCCAATTACATGGAGTGAACATCTATTCGTGGTTATTTATTCCAGATAATTAAAACAGTCAGGTAAATTCTGTGTTTTTTTAATAGGCCTACTATTGTCAGTAAAGAAATTTAAATCTATCATCTTGATGATATCTCCACAATTGATCTTTGCCTCACATTCCAAAATTCTCCATTTTCCATATGATTAGCTCCAGTGAGAGAATTAATCAAAAGATTAGGTAGAGAAAAAAAAAAAAAAAAAGACAAGGTAGAAAGCAAGGAAGGGAGGGATGAAGAAAGAGGGAATAAAGGAGAAAAGAAGGAAGAACATTTAGTCAGTTATTATTTAGTAGAAACTCTGCTAACAAAAATATAATATAAAGGGAAGGTCCCAGCCCTCAAAAAACTTATATTCTAAGGTGGAATAAAATGCTTATAAGCAAGAAGTTACCTGGGAGAAATACAGATGGTTATTTCACAGGGCAAATGATTGATATGACTTTTCTAGGAATGTTTTTCAATTGCTGTTTTCTGTCCTAGAAATGGAAAGTGATGAGGTGACAGGCTGAGGAGAGATGGGAGTTAGGAAAGATCAGATAAAGATAAAATTAATGTTTTCCAGTCAGAATTCAGGATCACAGAAAAGTGAACTTGATTCTGGATTAATGGAGGAAATAACTTACCTATTTGCCTTGCCATCCAAGTAACAACCAACTTTCTTTGTGATTGCTATGTTAGTTTTCATCTAAACCCAAATCTTCCTTTGTTTGCTACTAATATAAATCCTGCCTTGGACTATTATTTGCTAGTCTTTCTAGAATGGAGATAGTGATGTGTTTAAGCTTTTGGGGATAATTGTGGTAGTAGTAGTGATAGTGGTAGTAGCTGACAGGGCAATTAAAATTTTGTTAAGAATTTTACTTTTGTTTAATTTAATAAATATAAATATATAAAAATATGCTATATCTAATACACATAATGAATATAATATTAAAATATATGATAAATGCATATAAATAATAAATATTTATAATAAAATATATAATTTAATAAATACAGCATCTACTATGTCACTATGCTAAGTTCTGAGGAGGTAAAAAAGATACAAAAACAAAAACAAAAACAAACAAACAAACAAACAAACAAACAACAACAACAACAAAAAAAAACAACTCCAGAACAACAAAATCCAGTGTCTACCATCAAGGTGCTTACAATCTAATGAGGAGTGACTGTTCCAACAAATATATACAAAGCAAGTTATATAGAAGATAAATAAGAGAGCATTAAAAGAGGGAAATTACTGGAATTATGATATTGGAGAAGGCCTCTTGTTGAGACTTAACAGATGGACCCACATTTAACACCACATACTAAGATTAGATCAAAATGGGTCCAAGATTTAGGCATAAAGAACAAAATCATAAATAAATTGGAGGAACATGGGATGGTTTACCTCTCAGACTTGTGGAGGAGGAAGGAGTTTGTGTCCAAGGGAGAACTAGAGACCATTATTGATCACAAAATAGAAAATTTTGATAACACCAAATTAAAATGTTTCTGCACAAACAAAACTAATACAAACAAGATTAGAAGGGAAGTAACAAATTGGGAAAACATTTTTATAGTTAAAGGGTCTGATAAAGGCCTCATCTCCAAAATATACAGAGAATTGACTTTAATTTATAAGAAATCAATGCATTCTCCAATTGATAAATGGTCAAAGGATATGAACAGACAATTTTCAGATGATGAAATTAAAACTATTTCCACTCATATGAAAGAGTGTTCCAAATCACTATTGATCAGAGAAATGTAAATTAAGACAACTCTGAGGTATCATTACACACCTGTTAGATTGGCTAAGATGACAGGAACAAATAACGATGAATGTTGGAGGGGCTGTGGGAAAACTGGGACACTGATGCATTGTTGGTGGAGTTGTGAAAGAATCCAACCATTCTGGAGAGCAATCTGGAATTATGCCCAAAAAGTTATCAAAATGCGCATACACTTTGACCCAGCCATATCCCAAGGCTTATATCCCAAGGAAATACTAAAGAAGGGAAAGGGACCTGTATGCGCCAAAATGTTTGTGGCAGCCCTTTTCATAGTGGCTAAAAGCTGGAAGATGAATGGATGTCCATCAATTGGAGAATGGTTGGGTAAATTATGGTATATGAAGATTATGGAGTATTATTGTTCTGTAAGAAATAACCAACAGGAGAAATACAGAGAGGCTTGGAGAGGCTTACATCAACTGATGCTAAGTGAAACGAGCAGAACCAGAAGATCATTATACACTTCAACAATGATACTGTACGAGGATATATGCTGATGGAAGTGGATATTTTCAACATAGAGAAGAGCTAATCCAATTCCAATTGATCAATGATGGACAAAATCAGCTACATCCAGAAAAGGAACACTGGGAAATGAGAGTAAACTGTTATTTTTACCTTCTGAATCCAATTCTTCCTGTGCAACAAGAAATTCGGTTCTACACACATATATTGTATCTAGAATATATTGTAATATATTTAACATGTATAAGACTGCCTGCCATCTGGGGGAGGGGGTTGGGGGAGGAAGGGAAAAAATCTGAATAGAAGTAAGTGCAAGGGATAATGTAAAAAATTACCCATGCATATGTACTGTCAAAAAAAGTTATAATTATAAAATAAAATAAAAATTAAATAAAAAAAAAATTAAAAAAAGAGACTTAGCAGAGACTGGAAAGGTCAGAAGGAGAAAATACAGAGCATAAGAGAGGAGTAAGTCTCTTCTTAGTGAAAGAGCCAGGAAACCAATGTCATTGAAACAAAAATTATATGTTGAAGATTAAGATATATGATGATTGGAAAAGTACACAAGCACTATATTACAAAGCGTTTAAGGTATCAAATAGAGCATTTTTATTTGTTCCTGGAGGACTGGAATTTATTTAGAAGGGTAGTGACATGATTATACATGACTTTTAAGAAATCAACTTTGTGACTCAATGGAGATTGGAGTGAAATGGAAAGAGATTTGTGGCAAGGTGGATTCACTCACGGATTATTGCAAAAATCAAGATGAGAAGTGCTGAAGGCCACTAATAGACAGGGTCAGAGAAGAGAAGCAATGCTGCAAAAGTGAAATTGACTGGCCTTGGTAATAACTTATATAGGGAAGGGCAAGTAAGAGATAGTGAAGAATCGATTATTATGCCTAGATAGTGAGCCAGAGGAACTGGGAATATGATGTTGCTCTCTACAGTAAGAGGTAAGCTAAAAGAGGATAATATTAAAAAGAAAGAAAATGAGCTCTACTTTGAACAAAATGAGTTTAAGATGATGTTGGATATCCTGTTCAAGATCATCTCTAAGGGAAACTTACTGGGGGCGGAGCCAAGATGGCGGAGAAGAAACACACTACTCAGTGAACGTCCTCACTCCCTCACAACCAATTAGATAAATTAAGTCTCAAAATTAGCTCAGGACTGATAGATACCACAAGGACTGGAAGCACGACTTACCAGCTGAAGAGAATCTGGAGTTTCAACAGGAAAGGTCAGTTCTCAGGGGAGGAATAAGAAGGACCAGCACAGACGGTGGGGTAGGGGCACACTGCGCCCATTGCGCTGGGAGGGGCTCTGGGATCAGAGAAGCCACTGAGGTAAAGGAATCTGGCACAGGCTGTTAGCTCTTCTCTGCTAATTATTTAGCAGTTCAGAAGAGAAAGCCAAAATATTTTAAAACTCAGATTAGATTTCCCCCCCCCCCACCCTGGGGGTGACTCGGCAGACTCGGCACCAGGGGGTGTGGCCTCAGCTACCTCCTGAGAATAGTTAAGAGACTGACAAGTGGGTGGATACGGCCCAAGGCAACACACACTGCCTAGCTTAGCTGGAGGGAGTGGAACTCAGCTCCAGGAAGTCCCAGAGAAGCAGAACCTTTGAACTAGGGACCGGCGGTTTCTGGCAGACACTTCCAGTTTGAGCGCAGGGGCTTCTCACGTCACCTGCTGCAGACATCCACTCCCCACCCAGACACATAGGCTGAGCTTCTTGCTGTCTTCACTATTCTACGCCCTCAAAGCACAGCAGTGCTAATCACCTCTGAGGCGCTTCCAGGGAGGGAGTGGGGAACTCTCTCCCAGAGCTCTCTCTTAGCGCGGGCGCAGGGGCCGCTGCATCCATCCGGTCTGGGAGGAAGCTGGTAAAGAAGTAAATAATTTCCTACCCCAGGGACAGACCCCAAAACATTTTTTAAGTATGAGCAAAAAAGCTAGAAAAACTATAGATTCCTTCTATACAGAGAAAGAGCGGGTACCCAACCCCGAGGAAGTTAACAGCAAAGATTCAGAAGATAACAACCTAAAGGGGAATGATTCCTGCCCCCCATCACATAACTCTCTCCTAGAAGAAGCTCTTAAGAAATTGAGGGAGATCGAAGAAAAATGGGGCAAGGAAAGGGAAGTTATGATAGAGAATAACAACGTCCTGAAATTGGAGTTGGAAAAAATAAAGAATTCACAGGAGATGCAGGGAAACAAAATTAGTGAATTAGAAAAGGTTAAAAAAACACAGGAAAGTAGGATTTCTGAATTGGAAAAGATAAAAAAGTCTCAAGAAAATAGAATTTCTGAATTGGAAAAAGAAAATAATTCTCAAAAAAAAAAAATTAGGGAAATGGAAAAAAATTCAATAGAGCAAAATAATTCATTTAAAAACGAAATTGGGCATTTACAAAAAGAACTAAAAACTGTGAAAGAAGAAAATAACTCCTTAAAAGTCAGGATGGAACAAATAGAAATGAATGATTCACAGAGAACCCAAGAATCAGTCAAACAAAACAAAAAAAATGAGAAGCTGGAGAACAACGTCAAATACTTACTGGGAAAATCTATAGACCTGGAAAATAGATCTAGGAGAGATAATCTGCGGATTATTGGACTTCCAGAAAACTATGACCAAAAAAAGAGCCTAGATTCTATTTTACAGGAAATTATCAAAGAGAACTGTCCAGAGATAATAGAAACAGAAGGGAAAGTAGATGTGGAAAGAATTCATCGAACTCCTTCTGAAATAGACCCTAAAAAAAGAACACCACGGAATATTGTGGCTAAGCTGCAGAATTACCACACAAAGGAGAAAATCCTGCAAGCAGCTAGAAAAAAACAATTTAAATACCAAGGTGCCACAATAAGGGTCACCCAAGATCTGGCTGCCTCCACATTAAAAGATAGAAGGGCCTGGAACCTGATATTCCGTAAGGCAAAAGATCAAGGACTGCAACCAAGAATGAACTACCCAGCTAAGTTTAGCATCTTTTTCCACGGAAGAAGATGGTCATTCAATGAAACAGAGGAATTCTATATGTTTCTAAGAAAAAATCCAGACTTAAACAAAAAATTTGATCTACATCCACAAGACTGAAGAGAAACAGAAAAAGGTACACAGAACCCTTGAGAACTGTAACTCTGTTGTGGGTATATAAAAAATACTCAAGGATAATTTGATTTTACTGATATAAAAGAAAAAAAGGGGGGTGTAGTAAAGGGAAGGAGGTCGGTTCAGAAAAAGGGGAAGGAGTGATAAAAAGAGGGAAACTACATCCCAGGAAGAGACATAGAAAATACACCATATCTGAGGGAACTTAGTGAGGGGGAGAATCATTGTGTGAATCTTACTCTCATCAGAAGAGGCTCAAAGAGTAAATAATTAACATATTTGTTTTTCAGAGAATTTTCTCTCACCTCATTAAAAGGGGGGAGAGGAAAAGGGAAAAGGAAAAGGGGAATAAGTGAAGGGACTTGGAGGGAGGGGGGAGGGATCCTAAAAAAAAAAAAAAAAAAAAAGAGGGAGGGTTGCGCGTCACAAGGGGGGTCTGTAAATTAAATATCGGGGAGGGGGATCAGGGGGGTCAAGGGAAAAAAGCATAATCTGGGGATAATACGATGGCAGGAAATACAGAATTAGTAATTTTAACTATAAATGTAAATGGGATGAACGATCCCATCAAACGGAGACGGATAGTAGATTGGATCAAAAAGCAGAACCCTACAATATGTTGCCTACAGGAAACACACTTAAAGCAGGGAGATACATACAGAGTAAAGGTAAAAGGTTGGAACAGAGCCTATTATGCTTCAGGTAAAGCCAAAAAAGCAGGGGTAGCTATCCTTATCTCAGATCAAGCAAAAGCAGAAGTAGATCTGGTTAAAAAAGATAAGGAAGGAAACTATATCCTGCTGAAAGGTAGCATAAATAATGAAGCCATATCAATACTAAACATATATGCACCAAGTGGTATAGCATCTAACTTTCTAAAGGAAAAGTTAAGAGAACTGCAAGAAGAAATAGACAGTAAAACTATAATAGTGGGAGATCTCAACCTTGCACTCTCAGATTTAGACAAATCAAACCACAAAACAAACAAGAAAGAAATTAAAAAAGTAAATAGAACATTAGAAAAACTAGGTATGATAGACCTTTGGAGAAAACTGAATGGCAATAGGAAGGAATATACTTTCTTCTCAGCAGTTCATGGATCCTATACAAAAATTGACCATATACTAGGACATAAAGATCTCAAAATTAAATGTAGGAAGGCAGAAATAATAAATGCCTTCTTCTCAGATCACAATGCAATAAAAGCTACATTCAGTAAAAAGTTAGGGGTAAATAGACCAAAAAGTAATTGGAAACTGAATAATCTCATCTTAAAGAATGACTGGGTGAAAGAGCAAATTATAGAAACAATTAACAATTTCACCCAAGATAATGATAATGATGAGACATCATATCAAAATCTTTGGGATGCAGCTAAAGCGGTAATAAGGGGAAATTTTATATCTTTAGAGGCTTATTTGAAGAAAATTGAGAAAGAGAAGATTAACGAATTGGGCTTACAACTTAAAAGGCTAGAAAAAGACCAAATTATAAACCCCCAACCAAAAATTAAACTCGAAATACAAAAATTAAAAGGAGAAATCAATAAAATTGAAAGTAAAAAAACTATTGAATTAATAAATAAAACCAAGAGTTGGTTTTATGAAAAAGCCAATAAAATAGATAAACCTTTGGTAAATTTGATCAAAAAAAAGAAAGAGGAAAATCAAATTGATAGTCTTACAAATGAAAAGGGGGATCTTTCCACCAATGAAGAGGAAATTAGAGAAATAATAAGGAGTTACTTTGCCCAACTTTATGCCAATAAATTTGATAACTTAAGTGAAATGGATGACTTCCTCCAAAAATATAGGCTCCCTAGATTAACAGAGGAGGAGATAAATTGCTTAAATAGTCCCATTTCAGAAAAAGAAATAGAACAAGCTATTAATCAACTCCCCAGGAAAAAATCCCCAGGGCCAGATGGATTCACATGTGAATTCTACCAAACATTTAAAGAACAATTAGCCCCAATGTTATATAAATTATTTGAAAAAATAGGGGATGAAGGAGTCCTACCAAATTCCTTTTATGACACAGACATGGTACTGATACCTAAACCTGGTAGATCGAAAACTGAGAAAGAAAATTATAGACCAATCTCCTTAATGAATATTGATGCTAAAATCTTAAATAAGATATTAGCAAAAAGACTTCAGAAAATCATCTCCAAGATAATACACTATGACCAAGTAGGATTTATTCCAGGAATGCAGGGCTGGTTTAATATTAGGAAAACTATTAATATAATTGACCATATTAATAATCAAATTAATAAGAACCATATCATCATCTCAATAGATGCAGAAAAAGCATTTGACAAAATCCAACATCCATTCCTACTAAAAACTCTTGAGAGTATAGGAATAAATGGATTATTCCTTAGAATAATCAGGAGTATATATTTAAGACCGTCAGTAAGCATAATATGCAATAGAAATAAACTGCAACCTTTCCCAGTAAGATCAGGAGTGAAACAAGGTTGCCCACTATCACCATTACTATTCAATATAGTACTAGAAACGCTAGCCTCGGCAATAAGAGCCGAGAAAGAGATTCAAGGAATTAGAGTAGGAAATGAGGAAATTAAACTATCACTTTTTGCAGATGACATGATGGTATACTTAGAGAACCCCACAGACTCTGCTAAAAAGCTACTAGAAATAATTCAAAATTTCAGCAAAGTGGCAGGATACAAAA
Source organism: Sminthopsis crassicaudata (assembly GCF_048593235.1). Classification (NCBI taxonomy): domain Eukaryota; kingdom Metazoa; phylum Chordata; class Mammalia; order Dasyuromorphia; family Dasyuridae; genus Sminthopsis; species Sminthopsis crassicaudata. Next base: position 187,779,448 of record NC_133620.1, read on the forward strand.
TAAATCCACATAAATCCTCGGCATTTTTATATATCACTAACAAAATGCAACAGCAAGAGATACAAAGAGAAATTCCATTCCAAACAAATGTTGATAGTATAAAATATTTGGGAATCCATCTACCAAAGAAAAGTCAGGAATTATATGAGAAAAATTACAAAACACTTGCCACAAAAATAAAATCAGATTTAAATAATTGGAAAGACATTCAGTGCTCTTGGATAGGCCGAACGAATATAATAAAGATGACAATACTCCCCAAACTAATCTATTTATTTAGTGCTATACCAATCAGACTCCCAAGAAACTATTTTAATGACCTAGAAAAAATAACAACAAAATTCATATGGAAGAATAAAAGGTCAAGAATTGCAAGGGAACTAATGAAAAAAAACTCAGAGGAAGGTGGTCTAAGTGTACCTGATCTAAAGCTATATTATATAGCAGCAGTCACCAAAACCATTTGGTATTGGCTAAGAAATAGACCGGTAGATCAGTGGAACAGATTAGATACAAAGGACAAAAAAGGGTACATCTATAGCAATCTAATCTTTGACAAACCCAAAGATTCCAACATTAGGGATAAAAATTCATTATTCGGAAAAAACTGTTGGGAAAACTGGAAATTAGTATGGCAGAAATTAGATATGGATCCACACTTAACACCATATACCAAGATAAGATCAAAATGGGTCCATGATTTAGGCATAAAGAGGGAGATAATAAATAGATTAGAGGAACAGAGGATAATCTACCTCTCAGACTTGTGGAGGAGGAAGGAATTTATGACCAGAGGAGAACTAGAGATCATTATTGATCACAAAATAGAAGATTTTGATTACATCAAACTAAAAAGTTTCTGTACAAATAATACTAATGCAAACAAGATTAGAAGGGAAGTAACAAATTGGGAAAATATTTTTAAAAACAAAGGTTCTGACAAAGGTCTCATTTCCAAAATATATAGAGAACTGACCATAATTTATAAGAAACCAAACCATTCTCCAATTGATAAATGGTCAAAGGATATGAACAGACAATTCTCAGAGGAAGAAATTGAAACTATATCCACTCACATGAAAGAGTGTTCCAAATCACTACTGATCAGAGAAATGCAAATTAAGACCACTCTGAGATACCACTACACACCTGTCAGATTGGCTAAGATGACAGGAACAAATAATGACAAATGTTGGAGGGGATGTGGGGAAATTGGGACACTAATACATTGCTGGTGGAGTTGTGAAAGAATCCAGCCATTCTGGAGAGCAATCTGGAATTATGCCCAAAAAGTTATCAAACTGTGCATACCCTTTGACCCAGCAGCGCTACTACTGGGATTATATCCCAAAGAAATACTAAAGAGCGGAAAGAGACATATATGTGCCAAAATGTTTGTGGCAGCTCTTTTTGTTGTAGCTAGAAACTGGAAGATGAATGGATGTCCATCAGTTGGAGAATGGTTGGGTAAATTGTGGTATATGAAAGTTATGGAATATTATTGCTCAGTAAGAAATGACCAGCAGGAGGAATACAGAGAGGGTTGGAGAGACTTAAATCAACTGATGCTGAGTGAAATGAGCAGAACCAGAAGATCACTGTATACTTCAACAACGATACTGTATGAGGATGTATTCTGATGGAAGTGGAAATCTTCAACATAAAGAAGATCCAACTCACTTCCAGTTGATCAATGATGGACAGAGGTAGATACACCCAGAGAAGAAACACTGGGAGGGGAATGTAAATTGTTAGCACTAATATCTGTCTGCCCAGGTTGCATGTACCTTCGGATTCTAATGTTTATTGTGCAACAAGAAAATGATATTCACACACATGTATTGTACTTAGACTATATTGTAACACATGTAAAATGTATGGTATTGCCTGTCGTCGGGGGGAGGGAATAAGGGAGGGGGGGTAATTTGGAAAAATGAATACAAGGGATAATATTATAAAATATATATATATATATATATATATAATAAAAAAAAATTAAAAAAAAAAAAAAAAAAAAAAAAAAAAGATCATCTCTAAGGCAGCTGGACATGAGAGATTGGACACCTACAATGTGACTTCCCGGTCACATCCTTGAGGAAGATTCATCAGAGGACATAGAGGAAATACATAAAATGAGGAAATACATAAGATAAGGAAATACATAGAGGAAAATATAAGATGAAAATCAGAAGAGACTGGTATTTAGAGATAGATCTAGAGAATCTATAGAAGAGAGTATCAAAGAAGTGAAAGTGATCAGTAGTGTTAAAGTCTGCCAAGAGGTTAAAAATAGGAATAGTACTTAAAGATAATTAGTTATCTTGGAGAGAACAGTTTTGGTGGATGGTGAGGTTGGAAATCAGATTGTAAGAGATTAAGAGAGTAAGAGAGAAAGTGAAAGCACCTATTAAAATTGTAAAACCCCTTTTAAAGTAATTAGGAGAAGATAAATAGGATAATATTTAGCAGGAATAGAGGGATCAAGTGAGATTTTTTTCAGGATAAAAAAAGATACAAGGGCATGTTAGGAGTTAGGAAACTAAAAGAGAAAGAAAGAAACAGAAACAAAGAAAGAAGGGAGGAAGAGAGACAGAGAATAACTGTAAATGAAAGTAGTTAAAATAAGTCAAAAGAAAATATGGAATGAAAGAGGAAACAATTTGTTGGTTAATTTTTGGAAATGTGTTAAAGATTTCTATTGACATCTTGAAAAATAATTGAAGAGCCAAGGTTGTATATCAGTGGAGACACTGAGGCAGGATTTAAAGATTAGGGAAATAGTAAGTAAATCAATGGGAACTGGTGAAATAACTAACTAATAGAAAGGCAAAACAAAAATCAAAAGCAGCCCCAAGAAAGAACTCTGAGAGACACCTGATTATAGATAGAATAATCTGGATGAGGATCCAGCAAAGGAGACTGAGAAGAAAAAGTCAGATAGGTAGGAGGTGAACCAAGGAAGTGTGATATCTTGAAAACTTAGAAAAAAAAACAACATCAAAGATGAAAAAGAAATCACCACAGGCTGCAGAATGGTTGAGAAGAATAATTGAAAAAAGGCCATTGGATTTGTCAATTAAGAGTTCATTTCTAAATTTGGAGAGAATGAACAAAGATTATACTTCATAAGAGATGACTTCATAAATTCAAACTGATTTCATCACTTATCTGTTAAGTACTTATTGTCATACACAGAGACATATTTTTTAATGTAGTAGTCCTCAACCTTCAGAAGTTTACATTGTATTGAGGTAATATAACAAATATATAAATAACTAAACACCAAAATAATCATGAAAAAGAGAAAACTAAAACAGATCAGGAAATGTTTCACAAAGAAGTCCTTGAAATCCAGTCTGGGGAGTTTTTACATTATCCCAGAAGAGAAAAGAAATTAATGAAGGCTTGAGCTGGGTAAAGATATCATTAGCAATATATCTAAGGAAGACTTTTTGGCAACTGAATGGAGAAGGTGGGGTTATAAGGTGAAAAATAAACATATTCTGTGGAAAGACTCATCCCCTTTGCTGGACCCCCTTGAAATTTTAAAGGGTATTAGAACTACTCATATTTCATCACTCAGCAGGTTGGTTCTATATTCTTATTGTCCATGAATCCATAGCAAGGATATTGTCTATTTCTCCGATTTTTCTCCTGAAACATTTCTTAAGAACAAATTAATTTATCCAAAATAAATTAAGAAGAGTATCTACATTCATATTCATATCCATAATGATAATAAAAATGATGGGTAAAGTAGCATAAAGAGTTTGATGAGGAAGGAGACAGATCAAATATGATAATTAGGAGCTTTTGATTCCTAGGTTCCTATCTTATTTTTTCACATATTAATTTTCTTGATTAACTACATTTCCCAGCTATATCAATGATAAAGAGATAGTCAAGAGAATCTAAAGAGCATATTTGCAGTCCTATGTAAATCAGAAAATCCTGGGAATCTGATTTAATCCCTTCTTCAAGAAGCTACTCTGACCATTCTAGGCTATAATGAACTATTTTCTGAATTTCTATTGTATTTATCTTTAGGATAACAGATGACCATATTTTTTACTCTGAATCTAAACTAAATACCCTAAGAGGAGTATCCAAAAAGAGGAAATTTCTTTTCATATAGCTCTACAATGAGGATTACCAAGAACTGAGTACATACCAAATATTCAATAAATACTTGTTGATTCTCTCTCCACAATTCTCTAAGTTCATTGATAGGAAGCGCTCTTCTACTTTTGTCTAAAAATGCATGTCCTCATACATGCTGCATGCTATTTAAACAATAGAATCCTGGTCTTGGATTAAAGAAAGTCTGGTTAAACTAGCTGCATGACCTTCAATCAATAAACATTTTTTAAGCATTGACTATGTGTCAGGCAATGGGTGATAGGATTGCAAATGAAAATAATTAAATAATCCCTATCCATGATGAGTGTACATTTTAATAATCTTTGAGAAATCACTTAATCTCTCAGTAAAATTGTGAAGAGCTATTGCGTGGATAAAGAGAGTTAGTTTCCCCAATGGAAGTGTTTCATTTTAATTAAAAACAAACAAACAAACAAAAAAACACTGGAGGCCTAAAAATAAATTTCTAGAAAGTAATTCAGAAGCATGTGTTGAATGAAATGATTTTTAATTAAAAAATAAAAACAATTGAAATTATATACAATATGAATTCCATTTTTAAAGTTTTAATTTAAGACTTCAACCTTCCCAGGATAATACTATATTCTGGTTATTTTACTCTTCATCATTTTATTGAGCAATGAAAACTATCAAGAAGATTCCCAGTATCTTCTATGTTTGGTTAAGCCCTTGGACCTGTGATTTCATGAAGAGGAAGAGTAAAACAATTGGTTAGACAGCTAGCAGCACAATCTAGACATCATTTAATGAAAAGGTCATTGCTGGTTCCTTAACCTATCAAACTAATTTGTATATTTTGGACAAAGGAACATCATGTTTTTTTTTGTTTGTTTGTTTGTTTTTTGCCTTATAAACACACTTTCCCAAAATAAAACATGCAATATAATGATGAATTCCATTAGCATATTTAGACAAAAGCAGTGGCCTTTTGTTGTTGTGGTTGTTCAGTGTTTTCAGTCACATCCAACTCTTCATGAATTATTGCTGCTTTTTTGGCAAAAATACTGTAGTGGTTGATTATTTCCTTCTATAACTCATTTTATAGATGAGGAACTGATCCAAACAGGGTTAAGTGACTTGCCCAAGGTAACACTACTGGAACATGTCTGAGACCAAAAACTCTTTTAGTATTCTTTTAGTATTTTTCCATCCATATTCACCTCTATGCTTAATTGCTGTGGAACCAATTAAAAGGTAAATTTGTAGAGTGAACTTTTCTTTCTCTATATCTGATATGCATCTAGAATAGTACAACCTGCATCCACATCATCAAAAGAACAATGCCAAGTTTAGAATCTAGAAGTTATACAATGTCATTCTTCCATCCCAAAGTACCCTGGTACACACACAACCCATTTCAGAAGTTCTTCCTATGAAAGCAATTTATAAATGGAGGGATTTATAAGAATCTAATAGATATGAAATAGAAATCATTAATCTAGGTAAATAACCATTAGTAAGATTAAATGGAGAACCTAGATTTTTAAAAAGTGATCTTTTCAAAGATAGGAAGAAAGAACAAGAAAGTTATGATATACTGGTATAGAAAATTGAGACCTGATTTCGGGGCAGAGCCAAGATGGCGGAGAAGAAACACACGACTCTGTGAACGTCCTCACTCCCTCACAACCAATTAGATAAATCAGCCTCAGAAATAGCGCTGGACTGATAGAAAACACAAGGACTGGAAGCAGGACTTACCAGCTGAAGAGAATCTGGAGTTTCAACAGAAAAGGTCAGTTCCCAGGGGAGGAAGAAGAGAGGCCAGCACAGACGGCTGGGTGCTAGCATACTGCGCCAATCAAGCTGGGAAGGGCTCTGGGATCAGAGAAGCCACTGAGATAAAGGAATCTGGCACAGGCTATTAGCTCTTCTCTGCTTATAATATAGCAGTTCAGAAGAGAAAGATAAAATACTTTAAAAATTCAGAGAGATTAGATTTTCCAGGATCCTGGGGGTGACTCAGCAGATCTCGGCACCAGGGGCTCTGGCCTCATCTCCCACCTGAGAATAGTTAAGAGATTGACAAGTGGGTGGATACGACCCAAGGCAACACATACTGCCTAGCTTAGCTGGAGGGAGTGGAACTCAGCTCCAGAAGTCCCAGAGAAGCTGAATCTTGGAACTAGGGACCTCGGTTTCTGGCAGACACTTCCAGTTTGAGCGCAGGGGCTTTTCACATCTCCTGCTGCTGACATCCACGGCCCAACGGGACGCATAGGCTAGGCTTTGTGTTGCCTTTACTGTTCAATCTCAACCTCAGGGAAGCTACTAAAACACAGCGCCCTCGGGGCACAGCAGTGCTACTCACCTCTGAGGCACTTCCAGGGAGGGGGTGGGGAACTCTCTCCCAGAGCTCTATCTTAGCTCAGGCGCTAGAGCCACTGCATCCATCCGGTCTGGGAGGAAGATGGTAAAGAAGTAAATAAATAATTTCCTACCCCAGGGACAGACCCCAAAAGATTTTTAAAATATGAACAAAAAAGCCAGAAAAACTATAGATTCCTTCTACACAGAGAAAGAGCGGGTATCTAACCCCAAGGATGTTAACAGCAATGAGACAGCAGATAACAACCTAAAGGGGAATGATTCCTGCCCCCCATCACATAACTCTCTCCTAGAAGAAGCTCTTAAGAAATTGAGGGAGATCGAAGAAAAATGGGGCAAGGAAAGGGAAGCTATGATAACGTCCTGAAATTGGAGTTGGAAAAAATAAAGAATTCACAGGAGATGCAGGGAAACAAAATTTGTGAATTAGAAAAGGTTAAAAAATCACAGGAAAGTAGGATTTCTGAATTGGAAAAGATAAAAAAGTCTCAAGAAAATAGAATTTCTGAATTGGAAAAAGAAAATAATTCTCAAAAAAAAATTAGGGAAATGGAAAAAAATTCAATAGAGCAAAATAATTCATTTAAAAATGAAATTGGGCATTTACAAAAAGAACTAAAAACTGTGAAAGAAGAAAATAACTCCTTAAAAGTCAGGATGGAACAAATAGAAATGAATGATTCACAGAAAACCCAAAAATCAGTCAAACAAAACAAAAAAAAAAAAATGAGAAGGTGGAGAACAACGTCAAATACTTACTGGGAAAATCTATAGACCTGGAAAATAGATCTAGGAGAGATAATGTGCAGATCATTGGACTTCCAGAAAACTATGACCAAAAAAAAGAGCCTAGATTCTATTTTACAGGAAATTATCAAAGAGAACTGTCTAGAGATAATAGAAACAGAGGGGAAAGTAGATGTGGAAAGAATTCATTGAACTTCTTCTGAAATAGAGCCTAAAAAAAGAACACCACGGAATATTGTGGCTAAGCTGCAGAATTACCACACAAAGGAGAAAATCCTGCAAGCAGCTAGAAAAAAACAATTTAAATACCAACGTGCCACAATAAGGGTCACTCAAGATCTGGCTGCCTCCACCTTAAAAGATAGAAGGGCCTGGAACCTGATATCCCGAAAGGCAAAAGATCAAGCACTGCAACCAAGAATGAACTACCCAGCTAAGTTTAGCATCTTTTTCCATGGAAGAAGATGGTCATTCAATGAAATAGAGGAATTCTATATGTTTCTAAGAAAAAAACCAGACTTAAACAAAAAATTTGATCTACATCCACAAGACTGAAGAGAAACAGAAAAAGGTACACAGAACCAATGAGAACTGTAACTCTGTTGTGGGTATATAAAAAGTACTCAAGGATAATTTGATTTTACTGATATAAAAGAAAAAAGGGGGGTGTAGTAAAGGGAAGGAGGTCGTTTCAGAAAAAGGGGAAGGAATGATAAAAAGAGGGAAACTACATCCCAGGAAGAGGAATAGAAAATACACCATATCTGAGGGAATTTAGTGAGGGGGAGAATCATTGTGTGAATCTTACTCTCATCAGGAGAGGCTCAAAGACTAAATAATTAACATATTTGTTTTTCAGAGAATTTTCTCTCACCTCATTAAAAGGGGGGAGAAGAAAAGGGAAAAGGAAAAGGAGAATAATGGAAGGGACTTGGAGGGAGGGGAGAGGGATACTAAAAAAAAGGGAGGGTTGCACATCACAAGGGGGGTCTGTAAATTAAATATCGGGGAGGGGGATCAGGAGGGTCAAGGGAAAAAGCATAATCTGGGGATAATATGATGGCAGGAAATACAGAATTAGTAATTTTAACTGTAAATGTGAATGGGATGAACGATCCCATCAAACGGAGACGGATAGCAGAATGGATCAAAAATCAGAACCCCACAATATGTTGTCTGCAGGAAACACACTTAAAGCAGGGAGATACATATAGAGTAAAGGTAAAAGGTTGGAGCAGAATCTATTATGCTTCAGGGAAAGCAAAAAAAGCAGGGGTAGCTATCCTTATCTCAGATCAAGCAAAAGCAGAAGTTGATCTAGTTAAAAAAGATAAGGAAGGAAACTATATCCTGCTGAAAGGTAACATACATAATGAAGCCATATCAATACTAAACATATATGCACCAAGTGGTATAGCATCTAACTTTCTAAAGGAAAAGTTAAGAGAGTTGCAAGAAGAAATAGACAGTAAAACTACAATAGTGGGAGATCTCAACCTTGCACTCTCAGATTTAGACAAATCAAACCACAAAACAAACAAGAAAGAAATTAAAAAAGTAAATAGAACATTAGAAAAACTAGGTATGAGAGACCTTTGGAGAAAACTGAATGGCAATAGAAAGGAATATACTTTCTTCTCAGCAGTTCATGGATCCTATACAAAAATTGACCATATATTAGGACATAAAGATCTCAAAATTAAATGTAGGAAGGCAGAAATAATAAATGCCTTCTTCTCAGACCACAATGCAATAAAAGCTACATTCCTTAAAAAGTTAGGGTTAAAGAGACCAAAAAGTAACTGAATAATCTCATCTTAAAGAATGACTGGGTGAAAGAGCAAATTATAGAAACAATTAATAATTTCACCCAAGATAATGACAATGATGAGACATCATACCAAAATCTTGGGATGCAGCTAAAACAATAATAAGGGGAAATTTTATATCTTTAGAGGCTTATTTGAAGAAAATAGAGAAAGAGAAGATTAACGAATTCGGCTTACAACTTAAAAGGCTAGAAAAAGACCAAATTATAAACCCCCAACCAAAAATTAAACTTGAAATAGAAAAATTAAAAGGAGAAATCAATAATATTGAAAGTAAAAAAAAACTATTGAATTAATAAATAAAACCAAGAGTTGGTTTTATGAAAAAGCCAATAAAATAGATAAACCTTTGGTAAATTTGATCAGAAAAAAGAAAGAGGAATATCAAATTGTTAGTCTTACAAATGAAAATGGGGATCTTTCCACCAATGAAGAGGAAATTAGAGAAGTAATAAGGAGTTACTTTGCCCAACTTTATGCCAATAAATTTGATAACTTAAGTGAAATGGATGACTTCCTCCAAAAATATAGGCTCCCTAGATTAACAGAGGAGGAGATAAATTGCTTAAATAGTCCCATTTCAGAAAAAGAAATAGAACAAGTATTAATCAACTCCCCAGGAAAAAATCCCCAGGGCCAGATGGATTCACATGTGAATTCTACCAAACATTTAAAGAACAATTAGCCCCAATGTTATATAAATTATTTGAAAAATAGGGGATGAAGGAGTCCTACCAAACTCCTTTTATGACACAGACATGGTACTGATACCTAAACCAGGTAGATCGAAAACCGAGAAAGAAAATTATAGACCAATCTCCTTAATGAATATTGATGCTAAAATCTTAAATAAGATATTAGCAAAAAGACTACAGAAAATCATCCACAGGATAATACAATATGATCAAGTAGGATTTATTCCAGGAATGCAGGGCTGGTTTAATATTAGGAAAACTATTAATATAATTGACCATATTAATAATCAAATTAATAAGAACCATATGATCATCTCAATAGATGCAGAAAAAGCATTTGACAAAATCCCACATCCATTCCTACTAAAAACGTTTGAGAGTATAGGAATAAATGGACTATTCCTTAGAATAATCAGGAGCATATATTTAAGACCTTCAGTAAGCATAATATGCAATAGAAATAAACTACAACCTTTCCCAGTAAGATCAGGAGTGAAAAAAGGTTGCCCACTATCACCATTACTATTCAATATAGTACTAGAAACGCTAGCCTCGGCAATAAGAGCCGAGAAAGAGATTCAAGGAATTAGAGTAGGAAATGAGGAAATCAAACTATCACTCTTGGCAGATGACATGATGGTATACTTAGAGAACCCCAAAGACTCTGCTAAAAAGCTACTAGAAATAATTCAAAATTTCAGCAAAGTGGCAGGATACAAAATAAATCCCCATAAATCCTCAGCTTTTTTATATATCACTAACAAAATGCAACAGCAAGAGATACAAAGAGAAATTCCATTCCAAACAAATGTTGAGAGTATAAAGTATTTGGGAATCCATCTACCAAAGAAAAGTCAGGAATTATATGAGAAAAATTACAAAACACTTGCCACAAAAATAAAATCAGATTTAAATAATTGGAAAGACATTTAGTCCTCTTGGATAGGCCTAGCGAATATAATAAAAATGACAATACTCCCCAAACTAATCTATTTATTTAATGCTATACCAATCAGACTCCCAAGAAACTATTTCAATGACCTAGAAAAAATAACAACAAAATTCATATGGAAGAATAAAAGGTCAAGAATTGCAAGGGAACTAATGAAAAAAAAAAACTCAGAGGAAGGTGGTCTACGTGTACTTGATCTAAAGCTATATTATATAGCAGCAGTCACCAAAACCATTTGGTATTGGCTAAGAAATAGACCGGTAGATCAGTGGAACAGATTAGATACAAAGGACAAAAAAGGGTACATCTATAGCAATCTAATCTTTGACAAACCCAAAGATACCAACATTAGGGATAAAAATTCATTATTCGGAAAAAATTGTTGGGAAAACTGGAAATTAGTATGGCAGAAATTAGATATGGATCCACACTTAACACCATATACCAAGATAAGATCAAAATGGGTCCATGATTTAGGCATAAAGAGGGAGATAATAAATAGATTAGAGGAACAGGGGATAGTCTATCTCTCAGACTTGTGGAAGAGGAAGGAATTTATGACCAGAGGAGAACTAGAGATCATTATTGATCACAAAATAGAAGATTTTGATTACATCAAACTAAAAAGTTTCTGTACAAATAATACTAATGCAAACAAGATTAGAAGGGAAGTAACAAATTGGGAAAATATTTTTAAAAGCAAAGGTTCTGACAAAGGTCTCATTTCCAAAATATATAGAGAACTGACCCTAATTTATAAGAAACCGAACCATTCTCCAATTGATAAATGGTCAAAGGATATGAACAGACAATTCTCAGATGAAGAAATTGAAACTATATCCACTCACATGAAAGAGTGTTCCAAATCACTACTGATCAGAGAAATGCAAATTAAGACAACTCTGAGATACCACTACACACCTGTCAGATTGGCTAAGATGATAGGAACAAATAATGATGAATGTTGGAGGGGATGTGGGGAAACTGGGACACTAATACATTGCTGGTGGAATTGTGAAAGAATCCAGCCATTCTGGAGAGCAATCTGGAATTATGCCCAAAAAGCTATCAAACTGTGCATACCCTTTGACCCAGCAGTGCTACTACTGGGCTTATATCCCAAAGAAATACTAAAGAGCGGAAAGACACATATATGTGCCAAAATGTTTGTGGCAGCTCTTTTTGTTGTAACTAGAAACTGGAAGATGAATGGATGTCCATCAGTTGGAGAATGGTTGGGTAAATTATGGTATATGAAGGTTATGGAATATTATTGCTCTGTAAGAAATGACCAGCAGGAGGAATACAGAGAGGCCTGCAGAGACTTAAATCAACTGATGCTGAGTGAAATGAGCAGAACCAGAAGATCACTATACACTTCAACAACAATACTGTATGAGGATGTATTCTGATGGAAGTGGAAATCTTCAACATAAAGAAGAGCCAAATCACTTCCAGTTGATCAATGATGGACAGAAATAACTACACCCAGAGAAGAAACACAGGGAAGTGAATGTAAATTGTTAGCACTAATATCTTTCTGCCCAGGTTACATGTACCTTCAGAATCTAATGCTTATTGTACAACAAGAAAATGGTATTTACACACATGTATTGTATCTAGGTTATATTGTAACACATGTAAAATGTATGGGATTGCCTGTCATCGGGGGGAGGGAGTAGAGGGAGGGGAGGATAATTTGGAAAAATGAATACAAGGGATAATATTATAAAAAATATATATGTAATAAATATTATTAACAAAAAAAATAATAAAAAAAAAGAAAATTCAGACCTATCATGATGTTGGAGGGTTTATATTAAAGAGAAATAAACCATATCTAACCTGTTCCCAATAATGTTTTAACCTCATTAATTTTGTTAATTTTTTAGAAAAACTATTTTCTTTAGATTTTAAAATAAATTCTTGTATATACACAGGTACAAATGTATATATATGTACATATGCATATAACTTTTTGTTCTACATTTGACATATACTAATTTACATAAATTTTTCTGTATGCAAGATACAAAGGATATTGAACATGAGATCACAAATCTTTATTTCAAACAATTTATTCTACTCTTTTAAATAGGTATTAAATTCAACATTTTAGTTTTACATTTAAACTTTTTGTCAATGTCTCCCTTTAAACCAATTTCTTTAGGTTCAATTCTTTAGATTGTTGTTTCAACAAAACATTTATTCTTTTCATTCTATTATTTTTGTACATTTCTCTCTTTATCACTCTTCCCCAATAAAAATTATCCCTTGTACCACTATATGTATATATACATATATATATGAATACACACATTCATATGTATATGTGAGTGTGTATAAGAATAGTCATTATCCTTGGGCAAATATGCATATTTCATGTGGCATCTCAAATCTATCAATTCTCTGTTTCTAGGAAGTAGGTAGAATATTTCATCAGAAGTGATCTGGAGTCATACCTAGTTATTACATTTTTTTTTCAATACCAAATCTCTTGAAATGAATAAAAAAGCTATAGTTTATTCAGCGTGAAATATCACTGATTTTCCATCAAAGTAGACTATACTCCCTTTATTGATTAGTAAATAGTCAACAAATTTCCAAATTTTGGAAGACTTGTCCTTAAACAGTAGACATATACACTGTCACAGGACTCTACACAAAGTCTTTTCAATTTAGTGGGCCCAATCCAAAACTTAAGTTCCACTGATGTAGTCCTTAGGCATTCCAGGAAGCTTTATCCCATCATTAGGCATAAGGATAGAAGTTTATTTTTATAAAAGTGAATGTATATTGACATTTTTAAGTACATCTATAATCTCCTTGACTTGGAAGTTCTCTCTAATGGGAGAAATCATAACTAGTTCTTGCCTAACCATTCTGTATAATTCTTAGATTCATTCTTACATAATTTTACCAGAGGGTGAATATCATAAGAATCTCAGAAGAGTTCAATGCCTATACATCTATTGCCCTTCACACTTGCTATCTGGATCCTCCAGATTGTGTGAATATCAGTAGTTAATTTATATAAGTGTGAGTATATGTGGTTGACTCCCCTTCTCCCCTAATTTGCCATTCCTTCTATCACATCTCCCCTGTTCTCTTATCCTCTTCCCTTCCTACTTTCCTATAGGGTAAAATAGATTTTAAACCTAATTGTTTATGTTATTTCCTTTGAGCCAATCCTGAGCCAAGAGTAATGTTTACTCATTCGTTCTCATTTTTCTCTCTTCCCCTCCAGTAAAAAAGCTTTTGTGTTGCCTCTTTTATGTGAGATAATTTCCATTCTACCTGCTCCTTTTTCTTTCTCAAAATATATTTTTCTCACTTCTTACTTTTATTTTAAGACATAAACCTTTCATATTCAAGTCACATCTATGTCTTCTGTCTAAACACACTCCTTCTAACTACCCTAATAATGAAAATGTTCTTATGACTTACAAGTATCATCTTCCCATGTAGGAAGGCAAACAAGTTAACTTATTAAATCCTTTTGTACAACAAGAAAATGGTATTTACACACATGTATTGTAGACTTTTCCATTGCCATTTATTTTTTTTCATTCAATTTTCAATTTCTTTTGAGACAAAAGGAGTTAAGTGACTTATATAGGGTCACACAGCCGGTAAGTGCATGAAGTCAAATTTGAAGTCAACTCTTCCTAATTCCAGAACCAGTGCTTTATCCACTGAGTGATCTAGCAGTCCCCCCCCTCCTTTTTCAATGTTTTATTTATTTAAAACAAATGCAAAACAGAAAAAGAAAACAAAAATGTTGCCATGTGTGTAGCAGAACATAAGAGGATTCAAAATATGAGAGAAAAAAATTTCCATACATTAAATAGTACACATTGTGTTCAGATCTGTCCATTTTTCTTTCCCTCATTGTAGATTTTCTTTTGTTTTCTGCTGTATACTTTTTCCTTTAATCTTTTACCCCTTTTTCTCTATACCCTACCTCCGCTTCAAAGTCTACAATTAATTGTGGATATGTATTTTATATACATACATATATACACACATATGCATACATAGATTTTTATAATCATACACTTATAAATGCATATACATTCATATACATCTATGGAAGGCTATACTATGCTTGTTTGTTTTGTTTATAAGAAGATGGATAACATAATTCTTCTGAGGTCCAAGTCTTTCCATATTTTTAAAAATGTATTAAATCACTATTGTTTCATTCTAATCCTAATATTCAAACCTTATAATTTCTATTTATTTTAAACAATGTAAAATAATATTAATATAGCTGACATACACTGTTACTTCTCAATTTTTCTCTTTTGATAAAATCTATTTTAGCTTTAACTTTGTCTGAGTTCAGTGATTTCTATCCATGCATTTTTTCTAATTAATTCTACTAATAATTGTTAATATGTGTATATCACTTATTTCTTATTCCTGATCACTCCTCTGCTTTATTTCTATCCTCTACCTTGTCTTGCTATTGTTTATCCTACCTAGCCTCTTCCAACTATCATTTCCTTATCCTCTCCCTCCACCCTTTCTCTGCCTATTTATCATATTCCCATTCCCTACATATCTTGTCCCATTCCTGATAATCTACAAACCATTGTCTAACCTTTTGATCCTATTCCACTCCCTCTTATTTTTTTATAAATTCAAAAGATTTTCATACATACATATATATATATACATATATATATAATTATATTTTACATATATATATTTAATTAGGGCTTATATATATATAAGCCCTAATTATATGTAAACTTAGAAATTCTGAAAATCAAAGGGAAGATTAATGAAATTGAAGGTAAATGAACTATTAAACTAAGAAATAAAACTAAGAGCTGGTTTGATTAAAAAATAAAAACCCCAAAAAACCAAATAAATGCTTGCTTAACTTGATTAACAAAAAGGAAGAAGAAAACAAATTACCAGTATCAAAAATGAAAAGAGTTAATTCATCACCAAAACAGAAGTAATTAAAGCAATAACCAGAAGCATTTTTTTCAAATGGTTGCCAATATATGTGACAATCTAAATGGAATGAAGGGTTACAAAAATATAAATACAAAAACAAAAATCCAGATTCTGTAAATCTTGATACAGAAAAGGAAATGAAATACTTAAATGACCCCATTTTAGGAAAAAAAATGAACAAGTCATCAATGAACTCCCTAAGGAAACATCTCCAGGGCCAGAAGGATTTAGAAGTGAATTCTACTAAATATTTTAAATTAATTAATTGAAACACTATTTAATTTATTTGAGAAAAATAGGTATCCTGCCAAACCTCTTTTATGACACAAATATGGTGCTGATACTTAACCAGGAAGAATCAAAAGAGAGAACAAAAATGATAGACCAATTGCCCTAATGAAAATAAATGCAATAATTGTAAAATAAACATTAACAAAGAAATTACTCCAATTTATTAAATGGGCAATACAGTATGACCAGATGGGATTTATAAGAAGATGGTAAGAATAGTACAATACTAGAAAAACCATCAGAATAATTGACCATATTGATAGCAAAACTAAAATAAATTGTAGTTATCTCAATAGATGCAGAAAAAAAAACTGTCAAAATGTAGCACCCATTCCTATTTAGAATACTAGAGAACATAGAAATAAATTGAATTTTCCCTAAAGATAAACAGCATCTATCTAAAATGGCTACTGAGTTTTATCCATACTGAGGATAACCTAGAGGGGAAAGAGAGAGAGAGAGAGAGATAATTATTATCACTATTATTATTCAATATTATACTAGAAATGCTAGCTTTAGCAATAAAAGGAGAAATCATTCTGCTGATCATTTTTATAGAATACTAATATTGCATTACATTCATATAATGTAATTTTTTCAGCCATTCCCCAAAATGATGGGTATCCACTTAGTTTCTAGTTCCTTGCTACTACAAAAAGGGCTGTTACAAACAATTTTGTACATGTGGGTCCTTTTCCCTTTTGTATGAACTCTTTTGGATACAAACCCCATAAAGACAATGTCAGATCAAAGCATATGTACAAGTTGATAGTCCTTTGGGCAATTCCAAATTGTTCACCAGAATGGTTGGATCAGTTGATAGCTCCACTAACAATATATTTTGATTACAATTTTCCCACATCCTTTCTAACATTACATAATCTTTTCTTTTCATTTTAACCAATCTGAGAGGTGTGTAGTACTACCTCAGAGTTGTCTTAATTTACATTTTTCTGATCAATAGTAATTTAGAGCATTTTTGTATGACTAGAAATAGCTTTAACTTCTTCATCCAAAAATTGTCTATTCATACTCTCTGACGTTTTATCAATTGGGGAATGACTTGTATTCTTATCACATATTGGCATATAAGAATAATTCCTTGATAGTTTCATTGGTATGGCTCTGAATAAGTAGATTAATTTAGGTAGAATAGTCATTTTTATTATACTAATTTGTCCTACCTATTGACACATGATATTCTTTCTATTGTTTACATCTAACTTTATTTAGGTGAACAGCATTTTGTAATTGTATTCGTATAGGTCCAGGTTTTGTCTTGGCAAGTAGACGCCAAATATTTTATATTATCTACAGTTATTTTTATTCTATTTTTTCCCCTGAGGCTGGGGTTAAGTGACTTGCCCAGGATCACATAGCTAGGGAGTGTTAAGTGTCTGAGACCAGATTTGAACTCAGGGTCCTCCTGAATTCAAGGCTGGTGCTCTATCCACTGCACTACCTAGCTACCCTTTATACTTATTTTTAAATGGAAATTCTCCTTATATCTCTTGCTACTAGAATTTGTTGGTATTATGTACAATTGCTGATGATTTATGTGGATTTATTTTGTATTCTGTAACTTTACTAAAATTATTGTTTCTAGTAGCTTTTTAGTTGATTCTCTAAGAATCTCTAAATATATAATTATATCATCTTCAAGGAGTGATAATTTTGTTGCCTCATTAACTATTTTAATTCATTCAATTTCTTTTTCTTTTCTTATTATTAAATCAAACATTTCTAATACAATATTGAATAGTAGTGATAATAGTGGCTAAATTTGTTTCACCCCTGATCTTACTAAAAACAGGTTCTAGTTTATCCTCATTACATATGATATTTGCTGTTGGTTTTAGATACATCCAACTTATAATTTTAGGAATTATCCTTATTTTAAATGGAATTTCTCTTTCTATCTCTTGCTGTTGGGCTTTGTTAATAATATTTAGAAAGATGTAAAAATGCTGATGATGTGTGTAGTTTTTTAATATCCTGCAACTTTATTAAAGTTGTTCATTATTTCAAATAAACTTTTGAATGATTTTCTAAAACTCTCTGAATATACTATCACCTTCAAAGATTGATAGTTTTATCTCTTCATTGCCTATTCTAATTCTTTTAATTTGTTTTTCTTTTCTTATTGCTAAAGTCAATATTTCCAGTAAAATATTAAATAATAATGGTGATAATGGACATACTTGTTTTAACCCTGATCTTATCTAATGTGTCCAGTTTCTCTCAATACAAATAATACTTAGTGATTTTACATAGATGTTGATAGTATATTAAAGAAAACTTTCTTTATTCCCATGCTCTCTAGTGTTTTTAATAGTAATGAATACTTTTTTATGAAGAGCTTGGTCACAGTGCATTATCTTGTGGATAAGTTGTTGTAATCTATTTGCTAATACTTTATTTAAGATTTTTGCATCACTATTCATTAGGAGGATTGGTCTGTAATTTCTTTCTCTGATTTGACTCTTCCTAGTTTAAAAATCAGTACTATATTTATATCATAAAATGAATTTGGCTCCTTTACCTAGTTTTCCAAATAGTTTACATAGTATTTGAATTAATTGTTCTTTAAATATTTGGTAGAACTGAATTGTATATACATATGGCCCTGGAGATTATTTTGGTTTAGGGAGTTGATTGGTAGCTTGTTCACTTTTTTTCCCTAAAATGGGACATAATTTATTTCCTCTTCTGTTAATCTGGGTGATTTATATTTTTGTGAATATTCATCCATTTCAGATTGTCAGATTTGCTTACCTAGAATTGGGCAAAATAGCTCCTAATTATTGTTTTAATTTCTTCTTAATTGGTGGTAAATTCACCCTTTTCATTTTTCATACTGAAAATTTGTTTTTCCTTTCCTTTTTCTAGTAAGAATAACTAAAGTTTTATCTAGCCTTTTTTTTTCATAAAACCAATTCTTAGTTTTATTCATTGGTTAGTTTTCTTACTTTCAATTTTATTAATTTCAAAGTTATTAATTTTATTAATTATTTTGAGTGTCAGAATTTATAATTTGACATGTATCTTTGACATGTACTAAAATTATAAATATATATATACATATACATAAATATATAATTAAATTATATATATTTATATAGTATTGTTTAAATAATAACAAAATTCATATGGAAGAACAAAAGGTCGATAGCATACCCAGAGGAAGAAGCAAACTCCAGTTCTAAAAGGCACTATATGCTTCAGTTTTGGCCCAGACAAACTGGCAGTTTTTAAAGGACAGACTAACATATACTTCAATGTAGCCTCAAGAATCAAATAAAATATTTGCTTTATCACATGCCAGATACCATCTCTAGTACCCCAGCTTTTCATCAGGTAAGGTATCGGACCTCTATAGAATCTAGCATGTAGCGAGCTGTCGTCTCCAGAAGCTGCCGGATCACTCTCTGGGAAGAGATCTGCTGTGTCTACTCAAATCTCTCAGACAGATTCTTCTTCCTGTAGAGAACCGTTGTCTCCAGGCAGTTGCCATTAACTCTTGTCCAGAGAAGTGACTTCCCTTCCTGCAGAGAGCCCCATCAGGCTTGATGTAATGCAGAGACTTCTCCTATCTCTGGAGTGGTGTCCTCTTTTATCCTCCCAGAGAATGGGCGTGGGATAATGCAAGGGCTTCTGGGAAGAACCACTTCAACCAATGAGCTTGCTCCTTCTAGGATTCCTAAGGTGTAAACTCCCTTTACAGGTCTGAGCCAGAGAACTGTCAAGTCAACCTGAGTTCTCCTCTTGTAATTGTCCAGACAACCTGAGTTCTCACCTAGTAATCCTAACATCTCCCCCTTTCTTTTGATTTAGAACATAGGACAGTCATGACCTTGAAACATAAATCCATCAATATGGGAGGCATTACACATAATTACATAGATTACATAAACACATAGTAACATAGTAACATAATACTTGCTAGAAGTATATAACAAATAACATGATCACTAATCATAAATTGAGAATTTATAAATGTCCATAAGTCCATTGTCCATTAATCTCATCTTGTATTAGGAAGTCCAATGATTCCTGCTGGTTTTTAAAGTTCTTTAACAGTCTTCTTATTATCCATGCTCTTTCAGTATCAGATGTTTCTTAGGTTTTCTCCTTTATTTTGAGGTCTTTCTCCTTTTCTGTCTCTCTCTGATGGACAAGGTGAATACGACTCGTTGGCACCCATCTGATTCCTTCTCCTGCTGAAGAAATACAAGCAAACCCTCTCTCCCAGGCAGTTAACCTATCTAATTACCTTCTATTTACCACTTTCTAAATCTCTTCTCATCATCTGGCAATTACATTGGAATTGTTTTGCACTGGACACAGCCCTGTTGGTTTAAAAGGCCTGTATTCTCCCCAAGTGTAATCCATTTTTGCAATCTGATTGCCTTTTGGCTCACTTATCAGGTAATCCCTTTCTGCCATGTGATTGCCTTTTGGCTGATTGATCATGTCTTAAAATTCTCTGGCTGTAACCTCGGCTGCCATCATGCCCCACTTGGGGAGCTGAAGCTGGGCCCCACCTCTCATTTCCCTGGGTCAATCTACATTCGGAGGCCCAGTGGAGGCCCTTGTGACATTTTGGACATGGAGTTTTAGGTCTTCTCTCACCCTGTCTTCTCACTGTATCTCCATATCTACACTGAGCTCTTAGATGCCCAATTTTTCCACATTGAAAACATCTCCGAGATTCTCTAGAAGTCCCTTGCCAGAAGGGACCCTGTCTCTCCACGTTCATCATTGTCCGGGTGTAAAAAACATTTGTTCCCACTGTAGCACAGCATCTTATGATCTCCTCTAAAGGAGCATCTTTGTCTAATCCCCATATAATTCTTTTGCAAATCTCATTGGCATTTTCCTTAGCCAGATGTCTTGTCATTATTTCTGTAGCTGCATTTTCTCCAATAGTTCTTTTGACAGCAGTTTGCAAACGACCCACAAAATCTGCAAAAGGTTCATTGGGATCTTGCTGTATTTTAGTGAAAGCCTCTCCGTGATCTTTCTGTCCAGGGAGGACACCCCAAGCTTTTATTGCAGCCTTAGCAATTTGTTCATATATTGTCATGGTATAATTAGTCTGTTCTGAATTCTCTCCATACCGACCTTCACCAGCCAAGTGCTCAAAAGTGAATTGTGTGTTAACTCCTATTTCCAAATTGCATCTGACTTGAATTTTACATAATTCATGAAATTCCGCAAGCCATAATAAATCTTCTCCAGGTTCCAGGCATATCCTTGCTATGGATTTCCAATCATTTGGGGTTAGGACTTCATAAGACAAACCATCTAGTAACATTTTGACATAAGCTGATGTAGCCCCATAAAGGGTACAACCTTTTTTCAAATCTTTAATTTTATTCAAATCTAAAGGTGCATATTTTCTCTTTTTTTTGGCCTACAGAGTCGATCTCTTCAATCACAGGATATGCATGTATAAAATCACTTATATCCTGTCCTTCTCTCTTAGCTTTAACCAATGCTTTTTCTAATCTTGTCATAGCCTTAGACTGCTTCACAGACAATTCTGTTTGTGTTTCTGCCTCTTCCTCTCCTCCTTCTTGCTCCACCCATGAAGGGTTAATTGAGGGAGGAGATGGGAGGTGCTCCTGTTGCTGTTGCTCAGAATTGTACTTAACTTCATTGTTATCTGATTCATCCTTTTCACCTAGTTTAGTTGACACTTCCCCATTTTGCTCCTTCATCTCTTCCTTTAGAATAACATTGTTTAAAGCCAACTGGATTACATTGTATATATGAATTGTATCTTTGGAAATTGAGTTTGGCCTGGAATTGTAGTGTTCACCTAATTGCTTTCCTACTAATTCCCATTCATCTGGATCCAATTCTTCTTCCAGAGAAAAAGAAGGACATATGACCTTCACAGTTCTTAAAAGTTCAGTAATCTCCTCTAAAATTATAATCAGTCCTTGGCTTTTCATAACCTTGATGATGCTCTCTAAACATTTTCCTTGAACAGAAGGTGTTTACCCCATTTCACTATAAGAGATTGCTGGTTTAGCCCTTAACAAGTTAAGTTCCTTATTTATCTATTAGCACACTCACTTAATCTTTAACAAAGTTTCCTCGTTATTCACGGTTCTGGGTCAGAGAGACTGAGATCTGGATTGGAAGCTTTTCCACTGGAATCAGGATTGTGTCGGTCCCTGTTCAGGCGCCAAATTGCTATGGTCCAGTCTAGCTCCTCTGAAGGGCTCAGAATAAGTCCTTGTCATAATAAGGAAAGGTCCTGGCCCCACGTTGGGCACCAATTATAGCGAGCTGTCATCTCCAGAAGCTGCTGGATCGCTCTCTGGGAAGAGATCTGCTGTGTCTACTCAAATCTCTCAGACAGATTCTTCTTCCTATAGAGAACCGTTGTCTCCAGGCAGGTGTCGTTAACTCTTGTCCAGAGAAGTGACTTCCCTTCCTGCAGAGAGCCCCATCAGGCCTGATGTAATGCAGAGACTTCTCCTATCTCTGGAGTGGTGTCCTCTTTTATCCTCCCAGAGAATGGGCGTGGGATAATGCAAGGCTTCTGGGAAGAACCACTTCAACCAATGAGCTTGCTCCTTCTAGGATTCCTAAGGTGTAAACTCCCTTTACAGGTCTGAGCCAGAGAACTGTCAAGTCAACCTGAGTTCTCATCTTGTAATTGTCCAGACAACCTGAGTTCTCACCTAGTAATCCTAACACTAGCAGTGTAGCCACCCATCACCACACTTCCTTAATACATCAGGAAATACAAGGGTCCCCCTGAAGCTCAGGGCAACATTAATGCAGCACCAGATAAACAGCCAAGGCCAGTAGCCAGAGGCAAAAATAAATTTAAAAAGAAGCAAAAGGACAAAAAAAAAATAGATGAGCAAAGAACAACAGCAAATATTTTGACCATAGAAAGTTATTACAGAATTAGGAAAGATCAGAAAAAAAAAATCAAAGTACCTATGGACAAAACTCCTAATAAAAATAGGAAGCCCAAAAAAGAACTCATGTAAGAGCTCTAAAAGAAGCTTAAAAATTATATAAGAATAAAAAAATAATGAGAAAAGAAGTGAAAGTAGATTCAAAAGAACTATGAAAAAAAGAGACAATAGCTTGGAAAAAGAAATCAACTCCTAAAAAGTGCCATTGACTAAATGGAAAAGAAGTACAAAAGCTAACTGGAGAAAATAGTTTATGAAAAGTTAAAATAGAGCAGGTGGAAATTAATGACTCTAGGAGACAAATTTTAAAAATGAAAAAAACAATTTTTTTCCCTCCTCTGAGGCTGGGGTTAAGTGTCTTGCTTAGGGTCATACAACTAGGCAGTGTTAAGTGTCTGAGACCAGATTTGAACTAGGGTCCTCCTGAATTCAGGGCTGGTCCTCTATCCACTGTGCCACCTAGCTGTCCCATGAAAAAACAATTTAAACAAAAATTTAAAATGAAAAAAAAAATATAAAATACTTTACTGGCAAAACTATTGATCTGGAAAATAGATCCAGGAGAGAGAATTTCAGAAAATTTGGATTACCTGAAAGTCATAAGCAAAAGAATATGAGCATAGACTCTTTGAAGAAATTATCAAGGAAAATTACCCTGATATTCTGGAACCAGGAAGCAAAATAAACATTGAAAGACTCCACCAGTCACCTCAGGAAAGAGATCTCAAAATAAAAACTTCAAGGAAAATCATAGCCAATTTACAGAATTATCACATCAAGTAAAAAATACTAAAAGTGTCCAGAAAGAAACAATTCAGACGTCAAAGAGTCACAAAAAGTATTACACAGGACTTAGCAGCTTCAACATCAAAGAATAGGAGATCATGGACTATGATATTCTGGAAAGCAAAGAATGTCATGACTATAATTAATAATCACCTACCCAGCAAATTAAGCATAATACTCCAATGGGGGAGAGAGGAGGGAGAGAAGGTCATTCAATGAAATAGAATTATTTCAAGCTTTCATAAGGAAAATACCAAGTTTTAACAAAAATTAAAACAAAATTATCCTCAATAATAAGACACAAGAGAAACCTAAAATATTTAAAAGGAAAGTAAATCATAAGGGATTCAATGACATTTATAACTCTATATAGGAAAAGGTTATTTGTAATTCTTAAAAATAGTACCACTAATAGTACCATTAAAAGTAATATCAATAGATAGAGGCTATGGGTATAAGGTGAAGTTGAGAAGATAACATAAAAATAATTTAATCATGAGAAACAGGAGTATACTGGGTGCCAGAAAGAATGGAGAAGTAGAATGGGGTAAATTATTTCACATGTAGAGGCACAAAAGTTGATGTAAGAAGTGGTAAAGATGGTGAGGTGGGCAATGAACATGACTTAAACCTTAGTCTAATTAGAACAGGTTCAAACTAAATATAATATATTCAATCAGTTGATTAGAGCAATCTATCTTACCTACAGAAGTAGTAAAAGTGGGAAAAAATTACCAAAAGGGAGGGAAGTTTGGAGGAGGAGAAAGATAGAACCAAAGCACTGAAAAGAGAGGACAAACAGAAGGGAAGATTAGATAGAAGGAAATACACTGATAGTAATTGTAAGTATGAATGTGAATGGAATGAAATCTCCCATAAAAAAAAAAAAAAGAAATGGGTAGCAGATTGAATCAAAAATCAAAATACTATAATATGTTGTTTACAAGAAAAACATCTGACACACAAAGACAAATAAAGTAAAGGTAAAGGGCTAGAGCAGAATTTATTATGGTTCAGCTAAAAAAAAAAATAAAACAAACAAAACAAAAAAACAAATATTCAAAACTGGAATAACAATCCTGATATTAGATAACGCCAAACCAAAAATAAACTTAATTAAAAGATAAAGAAGGAAATTACATCTTGCTAAAAGATAGCATAGACAATGAAGTAATATCAATGCTAAACACATATACACTAAGTGATATAGAATCCAAATTTTTAAAAGAGAAGTTAAATGAGTTATAAGTTCATGACCAAACAAGATATAAATTACAAAATGTAATATATATATATATATATATATTATATTAAATCAAAAAGCTTTTGAAACAAATTTTAGAACAAGTGTCTCTGTTAAAGGCCTAATTTCTTAAATACAGAACTAAGTCAAATTTATAAGAATATAAATGGTCAAAAGCTATTATGGTTTTCACATGAAGAAATTAATGCTATCTGTAGATATATGGCTGTACCTGTGATTACTGAACCGAAATGAAGGCTGCTCCCAGAGAACCCCAAGGAAACCAAACAGAGAACATTACAATTTTCTTGCCAATATGTAAAATACAAATCCTTTATTATCTCCTTCAAAGTCTTGTCTCCTTTCCTTGGGCCAAGTTAGCTTTCTTAGAGATCTATCTCTCTCCTTGGTTCCAAGAGCTTGAGCTCCTGCCATCAGTCCTTTGTGTTCTCTGCCAGCTTCTGCTTCTAGCTTCCTCCGAATCCAAAGGTTTGTGCATCAGCCTTCAGCCACCACAAAGGTGGGATGATGGAATGAATCTGTCTCAGCCTCTAAGGGCTTCTAGTGCACCTGTCTTTTCTGATCCTGAGAGCTTCTAGTTTATATGTTCCCACACTGATTATACACCAATCATTATATCACTAAGAACCCATTATTTGTTGTTGGATTAACCACTGTTTTCTCAATTCCACTTAGTATCTTGTTTCAAGTTCTGGCCCATAACATCTCCTTTTAGGATTAAATCAAATATAAATGAATTGTGCTAAATTAGATAACTATTGTCTCTATGAATTCCACTGACTTAGTACATTGTAAGAATCCTTTGTTTCAAGTTCTGGTCCATAACACTGAATCACTTTCAATGAAAGAAATACAAATTAAAACACATCACACCTTTCAGATTGGATAGTAAGATCTTTAAAAAAGTAATATAAAAAATGATAAGGTGGGAAAGGAAAATTGAGACACTAATGCAATATTTGTAAAGTTGTGAACTAATCCAAATATTCTAGAGAACAAATTGGATTTATACCCAAATGTCTATAAAATTGCATACTTTTGATGTAGCAATATAGCAGCCCTTTTCATGGTGGTAACATTTTGGAAATTGAGGGGATGTCTATCAATTGGGGAATGACTGTACAAGCTGTGGTAAATATCATGGAGCACTATTACACAGTAAGAAATAAAGAGCAAGAAGACTTCAGAAAAACCTAGAAAAATGTGTGCAAACTGCTGTAAAGTGAAATGAGCAGAACCAAGAAAACAATGTACACCATATCAGCAACATTGTATGATAATCAACTATTGTATTACTCAACTCCTCCCAGCAACACAACAATCCAAGACTAGTATAAAGGACTCATGAAGGAAAATACTGTCCACATCCAGATAAGGAACTGATAGACCCTGAATGCAGACTGAAGCACACTTTTTTCAATTAAAAAATGTTAATGCTTTTTTTCTCCTTTTGATCTATTTCTTTTTTGTAACTGTGGCTAATAGAGAATGTTTCATGTGGTTTCACAAGTATAAACTATATCAAATTGCTTACAATTTTAGAAAGAGAGGAGGGGAGGAAAATAATGAGAAAATTTTGGAGTTTATAATATAAAAACAAATACTAAAAAAAGCCTTAATGTTTTTTTTTGGGGGAAATACTATTAAAAATTTTAAAATGTATCATCTCTATTGCCTGTTCCCAGATTATTAACCATTACCAACATGCTCCTCCACGATATCTAAATTCTAGACTTCAGTGGCCATCTAACTCAATATCCTTATGAACTTGACCAAATTATCATTGGTAGTAAATAACAGTTTCAGAAATAGAACCCAGGTCTTTAGTCTATAAATTTAATAATCATTTTTAATACACAAAGTAGTCTCCAAAGACAAAAAAAATTGATTAACAAATAAGACTACATGTATAGAATTGGAAGGGTCTTTTGAAGCCATCTGTACAACCCTTTCATTTTATAGAAAAGGAAGCCTAGGGAACTTATATAACTATGAGACTTACAGGACAGATTCATATTCAGCTTCTCACTCTTCAGAGTTAATGCTCTTCACGTGTTCAACACTGCCAATTTCTACTTCATCTGTCCCAGAAGGAAAAAAAATGCATTTAATCACTTAAAAATTACATTGCAGAATAATTTCTTTGAACTTAGTCACATGTATTTTATGTGACTCTTAGCAACCATGCATGTGATCATTACCATCTCAATACACTTTACTTTCTATCTACAATTATAAAATACATATGCATTCAAAAGTGTAATGATTCCTAGTTCCTAAAGTTGCGTCCTTTTCTGGAAGTCAGTCATGCATACTTCTGTGCTCCATGGCCTTGAGCTCCAGTGATCCAGTCACTTATACCAAGAGAAGAGTGAAATTAGGCTAAAACTATGAACTTGGAATTTGTAATGCACACACTAACCAAGCAAATATGTTAGAGCTTCTCTTTTTCACAGGGGTACCACATAGTAAAGTAACACAACTAGTCATGAAATGCTTCTGATGTCCAAGGTTGCTTTTCATACCAGTTATCCTCTGAGAAGTAAACTTTACCTGACCTCAAAACTGCAAATACTGAAGCCAGCCTTGACCAGCATAGAGAGAAAAACAAACATTATTGTTTCTGGCTTGGTTTCTGACTTATCTAAAGAGCAGCAATTCTGCTTTCTGATATATTGTATTTACAGATATCTCCATGTCTTCCTTCCTTCCTACTTCCTGAATGACATATGTATAAATGACTCACCCTTTCCCCCTACCCTTTCAGCAGATGTGAACATTGTCTCATTGCTCCAACTTGTAATCTTCTCAGTCAATAAATGCAGTCATAATCTTGTAAACTGTGATCAGACTTTGGTTTGTCCCAAGCTCTCCTTTTGGACCTATTCCTTCTGTTTTAACCATTCACAATTTTTACTTAACATCTTTCTTATTTCTCACTTTTAGCAGCAGCTGATACAGGTCTGAAATAAAGCACCTGTAAAACTGCACCATAGAAAATTGCTGCTGAGAGTTGAGAGAGGCAGTGGTTGAGATGTCTATTGTCCAATCTACCCACTGTCTAATATTGGGGTAGAAATTCAATGGCCAGGTAATTTGCTCCTTGCTCTTTTCCACTCTTAAAAGTAGTTGCCAAATATTTGGAATTTGGGAAACATATCTTCTGTGTAGAAAAGCCTTGAAGATCTATCAAGGTTCTTCCACTGATAGCTAAACTAATTGACCATGGAGACAATGGGACCATTTGACTAATATTTTTTTCTTCTTTTACTAGCAGAAAGAAAAAGATTCAGAACTCATTGCCTCCTGAAGAAAATACAAATTCCCACTACTGAATATGGTGAGTGACCATTTGCTTTCCCATTTTTGTCCCTTGTGAAAAACCCAAATCCTATTAAAAGCATCAAGATATAGAAAAGTACATGATTATTATTTTGCCAAGCTAATTTCTTCATACGTATCTTCTTGTCAAAAAAAGTAATTTAGTAATTATTTTTCCTCAGGACATATTATTTTTTCTTCTATGCAGAAGTAGTAAATTGTATTTTACTAAAATAAATTATGTTCCATTTAATTGTATCCCATTCTTACTATAGGTTAGAGGTCTTCTCTGTTTAAAAATTATTAGAAAATAGTTATGAACACTTAAATAAAAAAAATTAATATTTTGGATTTGCAAAAGCCTGTTTTGAGTCCCTTTTATCTCTTCAACTAACATACACAGTGCATTTTTCTTAGAGATGAAATACAGGTTCAGTGATAAATGAGTGTCAAATTATTAAAAAAAAAGTTTCTGAAGAAATGAGTTGATGTGAGATTAGGAAAGAAATCTGGAATTGTTAAGTATGGAAATAGTATTATATTTATATGAACCCTTGTCTCCTGATCATTGTAGTTTTTCCTCAATGGTAAGAAAGTAGTGCTTACTAGAAAAAGGAGTTCATTTCTATTGTCAGGGAGAATTCAAAGGCCATTAATGTCACCATTCCAAAAGAAAAATTACCACCACTTTATCTATCAAATCAATATCTATACAGAAAAGGAAAATTATCATAGATTGTAATCAGCAAGGAGCTCAATAAATTGTTGGAGGTTCTTAACTTCCAAGCAACATTAATCAGATCCTCATTTGACCTGCTATCAATGCAGCATCCTGACAATTTACATTGAATCCTTGCAATTTACACTGAATGCTCCTCACCTCAGTCACTTCAATGCTAGCTTATTATGAATCCAAAAAAATAACTAAAACAAAAACAAATAGCAACAGGAGTATTCATTCCAAGAAACAATGCTACCCATCCCCAGTGCAGTTAGAATCTAACTCTTGAATACTTTTGTTATTGATGGGCAAACACACAAAAGTTGAGATTATAGTTTATTTACTCTATCCTATTGAAATAGAAGTATTATGCCACAGTTCTATTTTATTGTCCTGACTTAGTCTCCCTAATTATCCTGACCCAGTCCTGACTCAGTTTCCTTGCTTCAGTTTATCAGCTCAAATCTCAGTCCTGCAAAACCTTCCCTCCCTCTTTATCAGACTATTTAATAAGGATAAAAGATCTTATGTTTTAGAATATCAGAATGCCTCTCCCCATCCCAAGCTATCTGAATGTCAGATACCATCT
Organism: Sminthopsis crassicaudata; assembly: GCF_048593235.1. Taxonomy (NCBI): domain Eukaryota; kingdom Metazoa; phylum Chordata; class Mammalia; order Dasyuromorphia; family Dasyuridae; genus Sminthopsis; species Sminthopsis crassicaudata. The sequence continues at coordinate 187,809,047 of NC_133620.1, forward strand.
TATCAAGATGCCTCTCCCCATCTCTGGGGAAGCTTACCCTACCCTGTCAGAATCCCATTCCCACTCTCAGTACCCTGACTCCATCCTTGCCTCAGTATACTTTCTGAGCCATGTGTATATAGGTCATTGAGAAACTCACATTGTTTTCTGGTTTCTTAGAGATGATAGTCTCATTCATCCCTGGGACCAAACTATGGATCCATTTGGTCCCAGTAAATCTCTCCCATTTAATAAATTATTAAATACACCCTAGTCTCCATCTTGCCTCAGTTTCTCCAGCATTATAGAAGGAGTGGAGGTATACTATGCCTGACTGACTAGTTTTCTCTTTTAATTCCATGTCTGAAAATTACTTTGTGGAACTTCTTCCCTGTAGACCTCAGGCTTTGGGCCTCGTTAGAATGTATAACAACATCAGCCTGCTTCTGTTTAGAGAATGAATTCATGTCAGCCAATAATATCTATAATGTTATTAACCATTACTTAATAGGTTGGTTTTGCAAGACTAGCCCAGAAATATCTGGCTAATTCCTTGCCCAATCTTGAGCTCAAATACTTACTCAAATGTGGATTAGTGAGGGAAAAGAGGAAGAATATATGTTATAATATAATTTCATCAAAATAAGAACATAAATATTAATCAGGAAAGTTAGTCTGGTCAATCTAACATTAATAATGTAGCATATATCACTGTTCATTCTAGAATAATCTTTACAATAATAGAAGCAGCTAGGTAAAACAGAGAATAAAACATTACAGTAGGAATCAGGAAGATATAGTTCAAATCAAGCCTCTGATAATTCTTATCTATCTATTAAGTCCAACAAGGTGATTAATCATGGGTTTTCTAATCTATAAAATTACAATTTACCTCTAGTGTTAGGAACATGCCAGATTCAAGTGAATACCATGTTAGTTCAGGCCTAATGCTGTGATGAAATGAGGCATCAATAGATTTTTCAATTATAATCAAATCAAATGGTTTATACAACCAGAATACGGATAGATGAATCCACAAGAATACTGCAGGCACTTAGCTTAGGAGTACTCTATCTCCCTATGTTTTCAAAAGGTAACATGTTTGGTTAGCATCTAGTATAATTGGAAAGCAGGTAGTGACTTCTGTCAAAGACCACATTGAAGGTACATAATAGGATGTTCAGTTTCATCTTTATCAATCACATCTGAGGAGAATTTTGTCATCTTTTAGAGTGAAAATAATATAACCTACAATGCAGGGAGAAAAGTAAAACCCTTATAGACAAAGAGAAAGATTTGTTTTTGACTAACAGAGATTTGCATAAAGAGGAGCAGACCCAGGAAGCTTAGTTATGTAATATTCTCAGCAAAGATCTTGTGTCTAATGAAGAGCAAAATGAAGACTCTGTGAAAAAAGAAAAAAAAATCTGCATACTGCAATACTGAAGATGTGTTTTTAGACATATCTATCTATCTATCTATCTATCTATCTATCTATCTATCTATATCCTATAGATCTATAGATCTATAGGATATAGATAGATATATAGCTATGTATTCCCTATGTGTGAATTTGTGGGAAATGTTTTTTCAGTGTTATAGAGCTACTATTCTTACTTTTCAATATTAATAAATAGTGTTTCATTTTGTCAAAACAAAGCAAAAACAAACTTCTTGGCCTATAAAGTACCACTCCATGCTGGTAAAGTTCTAATTATCTTCTCTGAAGACCTTTCATTTAAACATTTATAGAGCTTTTTCTGGACAATTCTTCTGGCACAGGCAATTCTAAACTGGAAACAAAAGAAGAAAGAGGATATATTTTAAAATCAACAGCAGATTCCTAACAACAAAATTTATATATTTTATGTTGATTGTCCTACAAAAGTTGGAATGCCAGTATAATAATAATTTCAATGCATTTAGCACAATGATGTACAATGTACTTACAGTGTTTTATATATATATATATATATATATATATATATATATATATATATATGTGTGTGTGTGTGTGTGTGTGTGTGTGTGTGTGTGTGTGTGTGTTATAATAATATTTAAATTAAAATGTCCAAGTCTATCCTGATTACCAGGGCCAAAGTTCTTGGTTTTTAAATATTGTGCAAAGAAGGTTGAGGAGCAAGTAATGGAATTAGTGTCCTTGCAAGTCAGGGAAGGAATACTTGCTAATGAGAAACACTGATGGGGATAGGAATTCTTCCTAGCATATAGTAATCATTAATATTTATAATTGATTGACTAGGGACTGACAAGCTGCAATCAGGAAGCCCTAGCACTATAGTCTTAGATTAGAGGGAAGTTATATCAAGGGAAGCACAGTTTCAGACTTGTCAAAGGGGCAACTTTTTTACCTTTGTAAAGAAAAAAAAAGGAACAAAACAACAATCCCTTCAGGTCATCTCCTCATCTTTCTCCTCTTACCCTGCCACCAAAAAAAACCCAAAACTAAACTAAACTAAAAAAAACTACCTAGCCTAACCCTTGTTGGGATAGAGAGAAGTAAAACTCTGCACTATCACACTTGAAAAAAGAAGTGTTGTTGCAGAAAAATATCATTGTCAAAGTCCAGTAAGCTTGGGTCCAATATTTGTCATGTCCTATATCATAGATGCTAATATCAAATAGAAATGTTCCCTAAAGGTCACATATTGACTTAGGAAACCACAAATTAACATTTTCTACATTGTATTATATCTTTATAGATATTTAGGTGGCTTTGTGGATAGTGACAAACCATAATTAGGAAGACATATTCCAGATTTCAAATCTAGCCTTAGACACTTAGATTTTGCACCTGGACAAGTCACTTTGCCTCAGATTTCTCATCAATAAAATGAATTATTGAAGGAAATGCTCTAGAAAAATCCCAAATGCTCAGAAAATCACAAATGACATCCCAAAGAATCAAACATGAGTGAAATCATGGAACAAAACTTTATCTTTATTTATTTTATTAAATATTTTACAATTACATTTTAATCTAGCTTAGGGGCTTGCCTAAAAATAAAAACTAAATAAAATAAATAAAAATAAAACTTCTGTTTTATACAAACATTGATAAATATAGGAAATATGTTTGGGTTGAACAATATAGTACATGGACGGAAAATAAACTGGGCTTTATATCCTATAAGCCCAGGAGGTTGAAGACTATAAGCATCTATATTCTCTGTAGCTTTGGTAGAGAAACCAGAGAGTAAGGAGAGAAACCAAAGATGATCTACTTCAAATACAATAAAATGATTAGAAGACAAAAATCCCATGAGAAAAAGAATTTGTCATAAATCATGCAACCAAGTAAATAAACAAAAACTGAAACAGAATGAATACAGAATAAAAATCAAAGAAACATGTTGAAAACACAAATACCATGAAGAAAAGTAAACCAAAAATTCCCAAAGGGGAAAATAAATAAATAATGCTGCAGGCTCCTCAGAGATCCCAGGACAATACCAGAAAAATTCAGAGTCATTCAAATAACAAATAAAATTTTTAAAAGCACATGAAAGGAAGTGTAGAAATTTGCTCAGAAGTCAGAACTATCATAGAATAATTAACAATTACAAGCAAAAGAATCAAATATTTAGAATAAATGATGAATTTCTCTGAAAAAGTAAATACTGGTAAAAGATAATATCAGAATTGGAATTTTAAAATACATAAGTTCTAAACCATTCTTAGAATTAAAAGAAAATGATAGCATTTATAGATATCAAATAATATATATATAGCAGCTCTTTCTGTGTAAACAAAAATGGGAACTTGTTAGGATTACTAGGTGAGAACTCAGGTTGTCTGGATAGTGACAAGGTGAATTCTCTTAAGTTTGAAGAAGAGAAAATGTAGGACAATTTTTTTTTAATCTTCAGAATAAGAGTCTATGCTAGAGTCGAATAAAATAAATGGGAGACAATGCAGTGATGACTAAAAAGGTGGGTCTTGATCTGGAATGGTGCAATAAAGAATATTTATTTTTTGATATTGGAAGATGTAGGCAAAATTAATGTCAGGGACAAAGCATTAACTTTTAAAAGATTCGACAAATACTCAAAATATAAAAGGAGAAATGCACAGCCCCAAAATCAAAAATGTAAATTTGAATGGATTAAATAATCTAATATTAAAATAAAAGAAATAAACAGACATATTTGTGTACATATGTACATATTGATGTATCTACATGTGTATATAATAGTATATATGCCTATATGTATGTATATATCTATACACACATATACATTGTTAAAGTCATTATTGCATTGGTATATGGAACTTCCATGGAAGTTTGTTATTAGTATTATTATTAATGCAGAAAATTAACTTCTTTGCAAATTATAGTCTTAGAGAGTTGCCTGAGTTACAAAATTGCTAGAGGACTTGACCAGGGTCTTTTAGCCATGATGTGTCAGAAGCATTTGAACTCAAAATTTCCTAACTTGGAGGTGAGCATTTCATCCACATTATGTTGCCTCTAACTAATGAATATTGAAACAAAATTATACAATTCAAATTTGAAAAATGTAAATAAAATTATACCAAAATATAGAAAATATATGCACTAAATGATTTACTATAACTATGCAGGTTTAAAGTCAGAAAGAATGAGGGGTAAATATTAGGAAAATAACCAGCTTAATTAATCATATCAAAGCCTATCAAGGCAAACTATGCCCAAAGCACTAAAACATTATCCATATGTTTTATACAGCACTGACATTATTGGGTTTGTATGTTAAAGATATCATAAAATAGGGAAAAGGACCTACATGTGCTAAGATGTTTGAAAGAACTTTTGTGGTAGTAGCAAGGAATTTGTAATTGAGTGGATTTCCATCAATTGGGAAATGGCTAAATAAGTTATAGTGTATGAATACAAAGGAATTATTGTTCTATAAGAAATAATGGACTTCCCAGGGCAGAAGCAAGATGTAGAGACAACATATATTTCTCTCTGATCTTCTATGCAACCCTCATACTAATTGCAAAATCCAGCCTCTGAATTAGCTCTGGACTGGCAGAACACACAAATATTGGGAGTGCAACAAATTATCAGCAGAAGATAATTTTGTTTTGTTTTGTTTTGTTTTTGTTTTATAATAGCTTTTTTCTTTACATGATATATGCATGGGTAATTTTTCAGCATTGACAGTTACAATACCATTTGTCCCAACTTTTTCTCTCCTTGCCCCTCCCCCTAGATAGCAGGTTGACCAATAGATGTTAAATATGTTAAAGTATAAGTTAAATATAATATATGTATACATGTCCATACAGTTATTTTGCTGTACAAAAAGAATCGGGCTTTGAAATAGTGAAATTAGCCTGTGAAGGAAATAAAAAATGCAGGCTGACAAAAATAGAGGGATTGTAAATTCTATGTAGTGGTTCATAGTCATCTCCCAGATTTTTTTCGCTGGGTGTAGCTGGTTCAATTTATTACTGCCCTATTTGAACTGATTTAGTTCATTTCATTGTTGAAGAGACTCACATCCATCAGAATTAATCATCATATAGTATTGTTGTTGAAGTATGTAATGATCTCCTGGTCCTGCTCATTTCACTCAGCATCAGTTCATATAAGACCCTCCAGGCCTTTCTGAAATCATCCTACTAGTCATTTCTTACAGAACAATAATATTCCATAATATTCATATGCCACAATTTATTTGCCATTCTCCAATTGATGGGCATCCACTCAGTTTCCAGTTTCTTGCCACTACAAAAAGGGTTGCCACAAATATTCTTGAACATAAAGATCCCTCTCCCTTCTTTAAAATCTCTTTGGGATATAAGCCCAGTAGTAACACTGCTGGATAAAAGGATATGCACAGTTTGATAACTTTTTGAGCATAGTCCAAATTGCTCTCCAGAACTACTGGATGTATTCACAACTCCACCATTGATATGGCCCAGTTTTCCCACATCCCCTCCAACATTCTGCAATATCTTTCCCTGTCATTCTAGCCAATCTGACAGGTGTGTAGTGGTATCTCAGAGTTGTCTTAATTTGCATTTCTGTGATCAATAATGACTTGGAGCATCTTTTCAAATGGCTAGAAAAAGTTTCAATTTCTTTGTCTGAGAATTGTCTATTAATATCCTTTGACCATTTATCAATTGGAGAATGGATTGATTTCTTTTTTTTTTACAGAATTTTTAAAATTAATTTTTATAATTATAACTTTTTTGACAGTATATATGCATAGGTAATTTTTTTTTTACAACATTATCCCTTGTACTCCCTTCGTTCCGAATTTTTCCCTTCCTTCCCTCCACCCCCTCCCCTAGATGGCAGGCATTCCCATACATATTAAATATCTTATAGTATATCCTAGGTACTATATATATATATATATATGTGCAGAACCAAATTTTGTTGTTGTTATTGTTGCAAAAGAAGAATTGTATTGAAAAGGTGAAAATAATCTGGGAAGAAAAAAAAATAATGCTCACAGTTGACACTCATTTCCCAGTGTTCCTTTTCTGGAAGTAGTTGATTCTGTCCATCATTGATCAATTGGAAATGGATTAGCTCTTCCCTATGTTAAAGATATACACTTCCATCAGAATACATCTTCATGCAGTATCATTGTTGAAGTGTATAATGATCTCTTAGTTCTGCTCATTTCACTCAGCATCAATTGATAAAAGTCTCTCCAAACCTCTCTGCATTCCTCCTGTGTTAGGTTCTTACTAAGTGCTAATGAGATAATGAGATATTAGGTTCTTACTAAGTGCTAAGTCGGTACTTGACAATTCTCTAGTTCCGGACTTTCCTGGGGAAGAGCTTGAATGCTTAGGAGGAGCAAGTTCATTGGTTGAAGTAATTCTTCCCAGAAGCCCATTATCCCATGCCCATTCTCTGGGAGGATAAAGAGGGCAGCTCTGGAGGAAAAAGGGAGTTGTTTTCTGGACCAGACATGAGGCTGCTCTCTACAGGAAGAAGAATCTGTCTGAGTGATTTGAGTGGACACAGCAGATCTCCTCCCAGAGAGAGATCGGCAGCTTCTGGAGACAACAGCACATTACACTCCTGTTGGTCATTTCTTATAGAACAATAATACTCCATAATATTCATATACCATAATTTTTCCAACTATTCTCCAATTGATTGACATCCATTCATTTTCCAGTTTCTAGCCACTACAAAAAGGGCTGCCACAAACATTTTGGCACAAACAGGTCCCTTTGCCTTCTTTAGTATCTCCTTGGGATATAAGCCCAGTAGTAGCACTGCTGGATCAAAGGGTATGCACAGTTTGATAACTTTTTCGGCATAATTCCAGATTGCTCTCCAGAATGGTTGGATTCTTTCATAACTCCACCAAAAATGCATCAGTGTCCCAGTTTTCCCACAGCCCCTCCAGCATTCATTGTTATTTATTCCTGTCATCTTAGCCAATCTGACAGGTTTGTAATGATATCTCAGAGTTGTCTTAATTTGCATTTCTCTGATCAATAGTGATTTGGAATACTCTTTCATATGAGTAGAAATAGTTTTAATTTCATCTTTTGAAAACTGTCTGTTCATATCCTTTGACCATTTACCAATTGGAGAATGGCTTGATTTCATATAAATTAAAATCAATTCTCTGTATATTTTGGAAATGAGACCTTTATCAGAACCTTTAACTGTAAAAATGTTTTCCCAATTTGTTACTTCCCTTCTAATCTTGTTTGCATTAGTATTGTTTGTACAGAAACTTTTTAATTTGGTGTAATCAAAATTTTCTATTTTGTGATCAATAATGTTCTCTAGATCTCCTTTGGAGACAAATTCCTTCCTCCTCCACAAGTCTGAGAGGTAAATTATCCTATGTTCCTCTAATTTAATTATGATTTCATTCTTTATGCCTAAATCTTGGATCCATTTTGATTTTATCTTAGTATGTGGTGTTAAATGTGGGTCCATGCCTAGTTTCTGCCATAAAATTTTCTAGTTTTCCCAGCAGTTTTTGTCAAATAATGAATTCTTATCCCAAAAGTTGGGATCTTTGGGTTTGCCAAATACTAGATTGCTATTTTTATTCATGATCTTGCCCTGTGAACCTAACCTATTCCACTGATCAACTAGTCTATTTCTTGGACAATACCAAATGCTTTTGGTGACTGTTGCTTTATAATATAGTTTTAGATCAGGTACAGCTAGACCACCTTCATTTATTTTTTTTTTTATTATTTCCCCTGAAATTTTCGACCTTTTGTTGTTCCATATGAATTCTGTTGTTATTTTTTCTAGGTCATTAAAATAGTTTATTGGGAGTCTGATTGGTATAGCACTAAATAAATAGATTAGTTTAGGGAGTACTGTCATCTTAATTATATTCCCTCAGCCTATCCAAGAGCACTCAATGTCGTACCAATTATTTAAATTAGACTTCCTTTTTATGGCAAGTGTTTTGAAATTTATTAATTATGTCTATGATTTCCTGTTTTACCCAATCATTCTTTAGTATAAGATTATTTTTGGTCTATTTTCCCCTGGCTTTTTATTAAATGTAATTTTAATTGCATTGTGGTCTGAAAAGGATGCATTTACTATTTCTGCCTTACTGCATTTGATTTTGAGGTTTTTATGTCCTAGTATATGATCATTTTTTTATAGGTTCCATGAACTGCTGAGAAGAAAGTATATTCTTTTCTATATACATTTAGCTTTTGCCAAAGATCTATCATATCAAACTTTTCTAGTATTCTATTTACCTCTTTGACGTCTTTCTTATTTATTTTGTGCTTTGATTTATCTAATTGTGAGAGTGCAAGGTTGAGATCTCCCACTATTATAATTTTGCTGTCTATTTCTTCTTGCAGCTCTCTTAATTTCTCTTTTAAGAATTTAGATGCTGCACCACTTGGTGTGTATATGTTTAATATTGATACTGCTTCATTATCTATGCTACCCTTTAGCAGGATATAATGCCCTTCCTTATCTCTTTTAATTAGATCAATTTTTGTTTTTGCTTGATGTGAGATAAGGATGGCTACCCCTGCTTTTTTTGCTTCACCTGAAGCATAGTAGATTCTGCTCCACCCTTTTACTTTTAGTTTGAATGTATCACCCTGTTTCAGGTGTGTTTCCTGTAAACAACATATAGTAGGATTCTGACTTTTGATTCAGTCTACTAACTGCTTCCTCTTTATGAGGGAGTTTACCCCATTCACATTTATCCTTAGAATGACTAATTCTATATTGCTTGCCATCCTATTAACTCCTGCTTATGCTTTTCTCTTTTCCTTCCCTCTTACCCCCCTCTCCAGTATTAAACTTGTGAACACCACTTGCTTTTCACAGCCCTCCCTTTTTAGTATCCCTCCCCCACCTTAAAGTTACTTCCCTTATTTTACCCCTTTTCCTCACAATTTCTGTATTCCCTTCCCCTTAGCTTAATTCTTCCCTCTCACTTTTCAAGAAGTTTCACCATAAATCAAATATGTCTATTGATACACACTATGTTCATCTCCCTCCTTTCTTTCTCTCAGATATAATAGGTTACCTTTGCCTCCTCATGAGATGTAGTACCATCACTTTACACTTTTTTATGATATAATTTCCTTTCCACCTCTAGTTTCCAGGACAAATTATACATATGTTCTTTACATATTTTTATAACAGAAGTATAGTTCTCAAGATTTCTTTTTACCATTTTAGAAATCTCTTGAGTTCTGTATTTGAAGATCAAACATTTTGTGTAGGTCTGGTTTTTTCATCAAGAATAGATGGAATTCATTTATTTTGTTAAATGTCCATCTTCCTCCCTGGAAATGATGCTCATTTTTGCTGGGTAAGTTATTCTTGGCTGCATAACAAGTTCCTCAGTCTTTCAGAATATCATGTTCCAGGCCCTTTGTTCTTTTAATGTGGATGCTGCCAGATCCTGGGTTATCCTTATTGTGTCTTCTCCATATCTGAATTGCTTTTTTCTAGCAGCTTCCAGTATTTTGTCCTTTGTCTGATGGTTCTTGAACTTGGACACTATATTTCTTGGCATTTTGATTTTAGGGTGCCTTTCAGTAGGTGATGGATGAATGTTTGCAATGTCTATTTTAACCTCTGTTTCCAAAATGTTTGGGCAGTTCTCTTTGATAATTTCCTGGAAAATAGTGTCCAGGCTCTTTTTTTCCTCACATTTTTCAGGGAGACCGATTATTCTCAAATTGTCTCTCCTGGATCTGTTTTCCAGGTCTGTTGTCTTTCTAATAAGGTACTTGACATTCTTTTCAATTATTTCATTTTTCTGGTTTTGCTTGACTACTTCTTGGTTTCTCCTTGAGTCATTCATTTCTACCTGTTTGAGTCTAATTTTCAATGATGTGATTTCTTCAGTCACTGTTTTTATATCTTTTTGTAACTTTCCAATTGAGTTTTTATCTTCTATGGATTTTTTTTCCATTTTATCCATTTTATTTTTTAGAGAGCTGTTTTCTTTTTCCAGCTCACTAATCCTGTTTTCCTTGGAGTTGTTTACCTTTTCTAATTCACTAATTTTATTTCTCAATGATTTGATCTCTTTATCCACTCTGGATGACTTCTTCAGACTCTCTTGCCAAACTTCCCTTTCCTTTACCTATTTCTCTTCTAGCTCTCTTATGAGAGCCTTTTTGATTTTCTCTATGAGAGTCTTATGCATTGAGGAGCAGCTCATATCCCCCTTAGGGGATTCCTCTGGAGACAATCTGCTTTTAATGTCCTCAGTATTTGAAGTCTTCTCTCTCTCCATACAGAAGCTGTTGATGTTTAGAGCCCTTTTAAATTTTTTGTTCATTTTGTCAGAGTGGGAATCAAAGAAAATAAATTGACAAGAGAAATACTTGGTCTGTTTCTGGGATGGGTGTATGGGGCTGAATGGTGTTACCAGCCTTCCTCTACAGATTGAGGGAGATAGTGGTGAGGTACTAACAGGACAGCAATGGCTGTGCTGTGTCTGTGCTCTGAGGCTCTGAGAATGCTCTGAGTCACTCTGGGTGGTGGTGGGGGTGGCCAGGTTCTGAGAGATGCTGGCTTTTCAGGGTTTTATTCTTCTCCTCCGGTGTTTACACCCTCTCCACTGCTCCTGGCTTGCTGCCAAGATGGAATATCCACACTGGGGTAAAAGTCTTTTTGCAGAAACCAAAGAGATTGTACCCCTCCCCCCTCTGGTCTGTGCTGTGTGAGCTGTCTGTCTCGCTTTGGCTTGCCTGTCCTCAGTCTGTGCCCAGTCTGTTCGACCCTCCCCCAAGCAAACACAGACCTTCTCTGGTGAATTTCAAGGATGTCTTCTGGTGGTGATTATTTGTGGATTTCTTTTCTGGTCAAGCATTAACACCAAGGCTTGTCATGAAGTAAGTCCTGAGAGAAAACACGGAGCTCAAGCAGCTGTCTGCCTCCACGCTGCCATCTTGGCCGGCAGTCCGCTTGATTTCTTATAAATTAGAGTCAATCCTCTATATATTTTGGAAATTAGGCCTTTATCAGAACCTTTGACTGTAAAAATGTTTTCCCAATTTATTGCTTTCCTTCTAATAGTGTCTGTATTAATTTTGTTTGTACAAAAACTTTTCAATGTGATGTAATCAAAATTTTCTATTTTGTGAGAATGATCTCTACTTCTTCTTTGCTCATAAATTCCTTCCTATTCCACAGGTCTGAGAGGTAAACTATCTTTATGTTCTTTTAATTTATTTATAATCTCATTCTTTGTGCCTAGGTCATAAACCCATTTTGACCTTATCTTGGTGTACACTATTAAGTGTGTGTCAATGCCCGTTTTGGTAGAAGATAATTTTGAAGATTGCCAGAAAAGGTCTGTTTCAATTAGAAACAAGAGAGAGGCAGCCAGCACAAGCAGATGAGTACAAATACCAGCGAAGACAGTGCAGAGTACCAAGCCAGTACAGACTGTGGCAGAGAAACTATGGGGAGGAAATAGACTAGAAAAGGTCAGTTTTAATCACAAATGGATAGGAGGCTGCAAAGCACACGCTGCTGATTACAAACACCAGTACATACAGTACAGAGCACCAGGTTGGTGTAGACTTCATGTGGCACAGAATCTATGGGCAGGAATCTACAAGAATCTGCTGCAATGTTGGCCACTCTGCCCTGGCTGCAAGCCAGGAGATCAGCAGAGAAGTTATAAAACATCCAACACAAACACAAAAGATCAATAGTGAACACCAAAATGCCAGAATCTCACAGGATCTGGCCACACCTACCTAGCACCAGAAGTGAATCAGCACTGACCCAGGCAACTGTAGCCTCTTGTAAAACCTCCTTCATCTTATTGGCAGACCTTAACTTTTTTTTTTTTTTTTTTTTTTTTTTTTTAATGAGTAAAAATTAGAGGACTCTGATGATAGACAACTTTTATGGCAAAAGAGAAGAATAGATTTCAAACGCTGAAGAGACTAAAGGCATATTGTCTCCAAATAAAGTTCCAAAAGGTGATATAACCTGATCCCCATCATACAAGGCTCTTCTTGAAGAAATTAAAAACGATCTTAAAAGAGAGCTAGAAGAAAAATGCGGAAATGAAATGAAAAATCTTCAAGAGGGTTTGGAAAAGGCATATAGCTCATTGAAAGATAGATAGTTTTGATAAAATGGAAAAAGAAAGCAACTCTCCGGAAAACACAATTTGTAAAACAGAAAAATAAAATAAATCCTTAAAAACAGTATTTGTGAAATGAAAAAAGAAAATAACTCCTTAAAAAACAGAATTTGTGAAATGGAAAAAAAAATTCCATAGAACAAAACAACTCATTTAACAAATCAATTGGACAAATACAAAAAGAAGCAAAAAAAGTACATAAAGAAAAATCACTAAAATTCACTATTGACCAAATGTAAATGAATGACTCAGTGAGACAACAAGAATCAGTCAAGCAAAACCAAAAGAAAAAAGAAAAAAATAAAAAAAAAATAGAAAAAATTGTAAAATACCAAATTGGAAAACAACCGACCTGGAAAAGAGATCTCAGAGAGACAATCTAAGGATTATTGAACTGCCTGAAATACATGATGGAAAAAAAAAAAAAAAGCCTAGACACTATCTTTCAGGAAATCATCAAAAATAACTACCTGGATATCATAGAATCAAAAGGTAAAAGATCAATGAAAGAATTCACAAATGCTTCCTGAAAGAGACTCAAAAATTAAAACTCCAAGGAATGTTGTGGCTAAATTTGGGAACCACTGGATAAAAAGACAAATATTAAGATCAGCCAGAAAGAAACAATTCAAATATCAAGAAGCCACAATAAGGATTACTCAGGATGTAGCAACTTTAAGGATCAAATGGCCTGGAATATGTTATTCCATAAGACTAAGAACTTGGAATGCAGCCAAGAATAACCATGCTAAAATAAGCATTTTCTTTCAGGGAAGAAAAATGGGCATTCAATGAAACTGGTGAATTCCATTTAATTTTAAAGAAAAGACCAGAGGCAAACAGTTTAGAAAACTAAAGAGAAACATCAAAAAGGTAAGGAAGAAAAAGAAAAACAAAAAACAACAATAACACAAAACAATAAAATCTCTAGAGAACTGTATTTCTTTATGAGTATACATTGAGAGACTATGTGTATAATTTGATTTTACTGTTAAAATATAAAAAAGAAACTAGAACTGGAAAGGGGATTGTAAAAGAAAAGAAGGGGAAAGTGAAGTAAAATGAGGGGAATTATTATCTCATGAAGAGGCAAAGAAAACATATTATAATTGAGGGAAAAAAGGGAGGGTGATGAATATTGTGTGAATTTTACTCTCAACAGATTTGGCCCAAAGAAATAATATTAGAAATATTTGGTTTCACCAAGAAACATCTCTCATCTTATAGAAAAATGGAAGAGGATAGGGGAAAAGGGAAGGAGTAAGTTAAATAGAAAGGGAAATAAATATAGTAGGGGATAGGCATAAGAAAGGGAGAGTGACTCTAAAAGGGGAGGACTGCTTGACGCAAGTAGTGCTCCTCAGTAAAATACTGGGGAGGAGGGAAAAGAGAAAAGGAAAGAGAAAAGTCTAATTTGGGATAAAAAAAGATGGCAGGAAATACAGAATTAGTAGTTTTAATGGTAAATGTGAATGAGGTGAAATCTCCCATAAAAGGTAGCAAACTGGATTAAAAGCCAGAATCCTATAATATGTTGTTTATAAGAAACACATTTAAAGCAGAGAGATACATACAGAGTAAAGGTAAAAAGCTACAACAGATTCTATTATGCTTCAAGTGAAGTAAAAAAGGCAGGAGTAGCCATCCTGAGCTAAGATCAAACAAAAGCAAAATTTGATCTAATTAAAAGAGATAAAAAAGAAAATTATAACTTGCTAAAGGGTACCATAGATAAAGAAGCAAAATCAATATTAAACATATGTACCCAATGGTGTAGCACCTAAATTACTAAAGGAGAAGTTAAGTGTTATAAGAAGAAATAGGCAGCAAAACAATAATAGTGGGAGATCTCAATCTTGCACTCTCAGAACTAGATAAATCAAACCACAAAATAAATTATAAAGAAGTTAAAGAGGTAAACAGAAACTAGAAAAACTAGATATGAGATATCTTTGGAGAAAATTGGATGAAGACAGAAAGGAGTACACTTTCTTCTCATCAGTTCATAGAATCTATACAAAAATTGACCATATATTAGGATATAAAGGCCTCAAAATCAAATGTAGAAAGGCAGAAATAGTAAATGCATTTTATTCAGATCATGATGCAATAAAAATTACATTCAATAAAGGATCAGGGGAAAATAGACCAAAAAGAAATTGGAAACTAAATAATCTCATTCTAAATAATGAATGGGTGAAACAGCAAATCCTAGACACAATCAATAATTTCATCCAAGAGATTGACAATAATAAGACAACATACAAAAATTTGTGGGATGTAACCAAAGAAGTAATAAAGGAAATCTTTAAGTCTCTAGTCTTACTTGTATAAAATAGAGCAAGAAAAGATCAATAAATTGGGCGTGAAACTAAAAAAGCTAGAAAAAAAACAAAAAAAAAAAAAAAACAAAAAAAAACAAATTAAAGTTCCCCAATTAAATACCAAACTTGAAATTCTAAAAATAAAAGAAGTCAATAAAATTGAAACTAAAAAACTATTGAATTAATAAATAAAACTAAGAGTTGGTTTTATGAAAAAAATAGATAAACCTTTAGACAGTTTGATTATAAAAAGGAAAGAGGAAAATAAAATTGTTAGTCTCAAAATTGAAGAGAAAACTAGTCAGAAATTACTTTGCTGAACTTTGTGCCAATAAATTTGACAACCTAAGTGAAATGAAGGAATACCTATGAAACTATAAATTGCCAAGAGTAACAAAAAAGGATATAAATTACTTAAATAGTCCCATTTTAGAAAAAGAAATAGAATAAACTATTAATCAACTCCCTAAAAAAAAAATCGCCAGGACCTGATGGGTTTATATGTGAATCCTACCAAACATTTAAAAAACAATTAACTCCAGTACTATATAAAATATTTGAAAAAAATAGGGAATGAAGGACTCCTACTAACTTCCTTTTATGACACAGATGTGGTGCTGATACCTAAGTCAGGTAGGATGAAAACAGAGAAAGAAAATTAAAGACCAATCTCCCTAATGAATATTGGTGCAAAAATCTTAAATAAGATATTAACAAAGAGAATACAGATAATCATCCCCAAGATAATATACTACAATCAAGTAGGATTTATACCAGGAATACAGGGCTGGTTTAATATTAGGAAACCTATTAGAAATAAAGAAGTTGATCAGTGGAAAAGGTTAGGTTCATGGAACAAAATACCCAATGATTATAGCAATTCACTATTCAGCAGACCCAAAGACCCTAGCTTTGGGGATAAGAATTCACTATTTAACAAAAACTACTGGGAAAATTGGAAACTAGTATGGCAGAAAGTAGCCATAGATCCACTGCTAACAGGATAGATCAAGATAAGCTCAAAATAGGTTCATGATCTACATATAAAGAATTATGTTGTAAAAGAAGAACATAAGATAATTTACCTCTCACATTTGTGGAGGAGGAAGAAAATTGTGACCAAAGAAAAACTAGAGGTCATTATTGATCATAAAATAGATAATTTTTATTATATTAAATTTTTTTTGTACAAACAAAACTAATGCAGACAAGATTAGAAAGGAAGCAATTAACTGGGAAAACAGTTTTATATCAAAGGATGTGATAAAGGCTTCATTTCTAAAATATATAGACAATTGACTCAAATTTATAATACTTCAAGCCATTCTCCAATTGATAAATGGTAAAAAGAATATTAAACAATTCTTGATGAAATTGAAACTATTTGTTGCCACATGAAAAAGTACTCCAAATCATTATTGATCACAGAAATGCAAATTAAGTCAACTCTGAGATAGGCACTACTCATCTGTCAGATTAGCTAAAATGACAGGAAAAGATAATGACGAATGTTAAAGGGGATATAGGAAAACTGAGACACTGATATATTGTTGGTAAAACTGTGAATGGTTCTAACCATTGTGGAGAACAGTTTGGAACTATGCTCAAAAAGTTGTCAAGCTGTGCATACCCTTTGATCCAGCAGTGTTTTTATTGAGATTACATCCCAAAAATATCTTAAAGGAAGGAAAGGGACCCACATGTGCAAAAATGTTTGTGGCAGCCTCTTTGTAGTGGCCAGAAACTGGAAATTGAATGGATGCCCATCAATTGAAGAATGGCTGAATAAATTATGGTATATGAATACTATGGAGTACTATTGTTCTGTAAGAAACAACCAGCAGAATGATTTCAGAGAGTCTTGGAGAGAACTACATGAATTGATGCTAAGTGAAATGAACAGAACCAGGAGATCATAATGAATGGCAACAACAAGATTATAGGAGGATCAATACTGATTGTTATTGCTCTCTTTAACAATAAGATGATTCAAACCATTTCCACTTGTGCAGTGATAAAGAGAGCCATCTACACCCAGAGAGAGAACCATGGGAACAGAGTATGGAATACAACATAGCATTCTCACTCTCTCTGTAGTTATTTGCTTACTTTTTGTTTCCTTTTTCTTCCTTCTTGATCTGATTTTCTTGTGCAACAAGATAACTATATAAATATGTATACATATATTGAATCTAACATGTATTTCAATTGGACTATCTGCCAGCTAGAGAGAGGATAGGGGAAAGGAGGGGAAATTTTGGAACAAGAGGCTATATAAGGTTCAACATTGGGAAAAGTACCCATGCATATGCTTTGTAAATAAACACTTTAAAAAGAAAAAGAAAAAGAAATTATGACAGACAGATTTCAGAAAAGACTTGGGAGACTTTCTTGAACTGAGGCTGAGTAAAGTGAACAGAACCAGGAGAGCATTATACATAATAACAGTAAAATAATGTGATGATCAGTTATGATAAACTAGATATACTCAGTATTGCAGACAAGAAATTCTGAAAGACTTTGGATATAAATCTTTATATATAATTGAAAAAGTAAAATACTATTGAGGCAAAAAAAAAACTACCAAAACAGAGTTTTTTGTTTGTTTGTTTGTTTGTTTTTATTTTTTACTGGGTAGAAAAATAATTTGAAACAAATCTATATTCATTTATATCTATATAAAAACTTTAAGAAGCAGAGCCTAGTTGTAATGTGATAAAATGTATGTGACTAAAGCCAAAAACTAGTATTATTCTTAATTTTGAAGCATTAGGAGGGAAGATGGCAGAGTGGATTGTAATTTTCAAGGTCTCCATTTTCCCCCCACAAATAGAACCAATTTGCACCTCATGCTGAGCATAGACTAGTGAGAAATCAATAAGATTTGGGGTAGAACAGGGCTCCCTCTTTGTACAACCTAACAAAATCTATAGAAAGACTCCAATCTGGGGATTAATCTAAGTGCAAACTTTCTGAGCTAGCTCAACAGAAACTTCAAATGGGGACCTGTTGGGCTAGCTGAGTGTGGCTGAAACCTCCATAGGAATCACAGAGACTTTCATCTCCCTGAGACTGAGTGAACCTCAGCTGATTAGGAATGCCAAGCCCAGCTGTCCTACTGAGTTGCACCTCTGGGAGAGAGGGAAACAATACCAAAGGGAGTGCAGAGGCAGAGGGACAAGGTCGCTGCTGTCTATGGGCACTTATAGGAGAATGGAGCTCTTGGTTGGTCAGAATGAAGAGCTGAGGCACCATCACTTTTACTCCATAATTGAAGGTGCTTACACTAATATCTCTTATAAAAGTAAATAAACAAACAAACAAACAAACAAATAAATAACCAGCAAAAAGAAAGACCACCACCATTGAAACATATTATGGAGACAGCTAGGTGGATAAAGCACCAGCCCTGAAGTCAAGAAGAAATGAGTTCAAATCTGGTCTCAGACACTTAACTCTTCCTAGTTGTATGACCCTGAACAAGTCACTTAACACCAATTGCTAAGAAAGAAAGAAAGAAAGAAAGAAAGAAAGAAAGAAAGAAAGAAAGAAAGAAAGAAAGAAAGAAAGAAAGAAAGAAAGAAAAAGAGAGAGAGAAAGAAAGAAAGGAAGGAAGGAAGATAAAGAAAGAAAGGAAGGAAGAAAATGAGAAAGAAAGAATATGATAACCTACCCAGAGAGAATTTATAGAACCAAAAAAATAATTTAAAAATCAGGTGAGATGCATTGAGGAAAAACCAAAAAGAAAATAAAAATCATCCAAGTAAACCAACTAGAAAGGTTGTTCAGAGTCTCAAAGATGAAAATCATTCTTGAAAAATTAGAATTGGGGAGGAGGAAGACAATAAAGCAGGAAAAAAAATCAAAAAATAACAACACAAATTATAAAGAATGAGAAGACTTCTGGGCCAAGATGGCGGCGAGGAGGCACACAGCTGCTTGAGCTCTGCATTTTCTCTCAGAATTTAATTCATGACAAGCCTCAAAATTAATGCTTGAACCGATAAAGAAATACACAAATAATCACCAATGGAAGACATCCTTGAAATTCGCCAGGAAAGGTCTGTTTTTGCTCTGGGGAAAGATGAACAGACTGGGCACAGCCTGTGGGCAAGCAGCAAAAGCGAGGCAGGCAGCTGACACTGTTCAGACCAGAGAGGGGAGGGGTGCAATCTCTGCCATTTCTGCAAAACCACCTTTAAACCAGTGTGGATATTCCATCTTGGCAGCAAGCCAGGAGCAGCAGAGAAGGAGTAAACACTGGAGGTAAAGAATAAAACTCTGGAAAGCTAGCATCTCTCCAGGCCCAGCCATCCCTACCCCTAACCGGAGTGACTCGGAACTTACTTAGAGCCTCACAGAGCAGACCCAGTGAGCGGCCATCTTTGTTCTGCTAGTGCCTCACTGCTGTCTAACACAGTCTGTAGAGGAATACCAATAACACGATCCAGCCCCATCCCGCCACCCAGAAACAGACCAATTGTTTCTCTTGTCAATTTGTTTTCTTTGATTCCTGTTCTGACAAAATGAACAAAAAATTTAAAAGGGCTCTAAACATTGACAACTTCTGTATGCTTAGAGAGCAGATTTCAAACACTGAGGAGACTAAAAACAGACTGTCTCCAGAGGAATACCCTAAGGGGGATATGAGCTGCTCCTCAATACACAAAACTCTCATAGAGGAAATCAAAAAGGCTCTCAAAAGAGAGCTAGAAGAGAAATGGGAAAAGGAAAGGAAAGATTGGCAAGAGAGTCTGGAGAAGTCATCCAAAGTGGATAAAGAGATCAAATCATTGAGAAATCATTAGTGAGCTGGAAAAAGAAAACAGCTCTCTAAAAAATAAAATTGATGAAATGGAAAAAAAAATTCCATAGAAGATAAAAACTCAATTGGACAATTACAAATATATATAAAAAGAGTGAGTGAAGAAAATACATTATTGAAAATTAGAAACAAGTAGAAATGAATGACTCAAGGAGAAACCAAGAAGTAGTCAAGCAAAACCAGAAAAACGAAACAATTGAAAAGAATGTCAACTAACTTATTGGAAAGACAACAGATCTGGAAAACAAATCCAGGAGAGACAATTTGAGAATAATCGGACTCCCTGAAAAAGGTGAGGAAAAAAAGAGCCTCGACACTATTTTCCAGGAAATTATCAAAAAGAACTACCCAGACGTTTTGGAAACAGAGGGTAAAATAGACATTGAAAAAATTCATCCATCACCTACTGAAAGGGACCCTAAAATCAAAATGCCAAGAAATATAGTGGCCAAGTTCAAGAACCATCAGACGAAGGAAAATATATTGGAAGCTGCTAGAAAAAAAGTAATTCAGATATGGAGGAGCCACAATAAGGATAACCCAGGATCTAGCAGCATCCACATTAGAGGAACAAAGGGCCTGGAAGATGATATTCTGAAAGGCTAAGGAACTTGGTATACAGCCAAGAATAACTTACCCAGCAAAAATGAGCGTCATTTTCCAGGGAAGAAATATTTAATAAAATAAATGAATTCCATCTATTCTTGATGAAAAAAAAAAAACAGATCTACACAAAATGGTTAATCTTCAAATACAGAACTCAAGAGATTTCTAAAAAGGTAAAAAGAAATTTTGAGAACTATATTTCTGCCATAAAGATATGCCATAGAGGTGGAAAGGAAATTATATCATAAAAAAGGGTAAAGTGGTGGTACTACATCTCATGAAGAGGCAAAGGTAACCTATTATATCTGAGATAAAGAAAGGAGGGGGATGAACATAGCATGTATCAATAGAAATTTTTTTAATTCATTTTTTCAAATTATCCCATCCCTCCCTCCACTCCCTCCCCCTGATGACAGGCAATCCCATACATTTTACATGTGTTACAATTATAACCTAGATTCAATATATGTGTGTAAATAACATTTTCTTGTTGCACATTTATTATTAGCTTCCAAAGGTATAAGTAACCTGGGTAGATAGACAGTAGTGCTAACAATTTACATTCACTTCCCAGTGTTCCTTCTCTGGGTGTAGTTATTTCTGTCCATCATTGATCAATTGGAAGTGATTTGGATCTTCTTTATGTTGAAGATTTCCACTTCCATCAGAATACATCCTCATACAGTATTGTTGTTGAAGTGTATAGTGATCTTCTGGTTCTGCTCATTTCACTCAACAACAGTTGATGTAAGTCACTCCAAGCCTCTCTGTATTCCTCCTGCTGGTCATTTCTTACAGAGCAATAATATTCCATAAACTTCATATACCACAATTTACCCAACCATTCTCCAATTGATGGACATCCATTCAACTTCCAGTTTCTAGCTACAACAAAAAGAGCTGCCACAATCATTTTGGCACATACAGGTCCCTTTCCACTCTTTAGTATTTCTTTGGGATATAATCCCAATAACAGCAATGCTGGGTCAAAGGGTATGCACAGTTTGATAACTTTTTGGGCATAGTTCCAAATTGCTCTCCAGAATGGCTGGATTCTGTCACAACTCCAAGAAAAATCTATCAGTGTCCCAGTTTTCCCACATCGCCTCCAACATTCATCATTATTTGTTCCTGTCATCTTAGCCAATCTGACAGGTGTGTAGTGGCATCTGAGAGTTGTCTTAATTTGCATTTCTCTGATCTGTAGTGATTTGGAACACTCTTTCATATGAGTGGAAATAGTTTCAATTTCATCATCTGAGAATTGTCTGTTCATATCCCTTGACCATTTATCAATTGGAGAATGGTTTGGTTTCCTATAAATCAGGGTCAGTTCTCTATATATTTTGGAAATGAGACCTTTGTCAGAACCTTTGCTTTTAATATTATTTTCCCAATTTGTTACTTCCCTTCTAATCTTGTTTGCATTAGTATTGTTTGTACAGAAACTTTTTAGTTTGATGTAATCAAAATCTTCTATTTTGTGATCAGTAATGATCTCTAGTTCTCCTCTGGTCATAAATTCCTTCCTCCTCCACAAGTCTGAGAGGTAGATTATCCTCTGTTCCTCTAATCTATTTATGATCTCATTCTTTATACCTAAATCATGGACCCATTTTGTCTTGATATATAGTGCTAAGTGTGGATCCATATCTAATTTCTGCCATACTAATTTCCAGTTTTCCCAACAGTTTTTCCCGAATGATGAATTTTTGTCCTTATTGTTGGTATCTTTGGGTTTGTCAAAGATTAGATTGCTATAGATGTACCCTTTTTTGTCCTTTGTATCTAATCTGTTCCACTGATCTACCATTCTATTTCTTAGCCAGTACCAAATGGTTTTGGTGACTGCTGCTATATAATATAGCTTTAGATCAGGTACACTTAGACCACCTTCCTCTGACTTTTTTTTTCATTAGTTCCCTTGCAATTCTCAACCTTTTATTCTTCCATATGAATTTTGTTGTTATTATTTCTAGGTCATTAAAATAGTTTCTTGGGAGTCTGATTGGTATAGCACTAAATAAATAGATTAGTTTGGGGAGTATTGGCATCTTTATTATATTTGCTCGGCCTATCCAAGAGCACTGAATGTCTTTCCAATTATTTAAATCTGACTTTATTTTTGTGGCAAGTGTTTCATAATTTTTCTCATATAATTCCTGACTATTCCTTGGTAAATGGATTCCCAAATACTTTATACTCTCAACATTTGTTTGGAATGGAATTTCTCTTTGTAACTCTTGCTGTTGCATTTTGTTGGTGATATATAAGAATGCTGAGGATTTATGTGGATTTATTTTGTATCCTGCCACTTTGATAAAATTCTGAATTATTTCTAATAGCTTTTTAGCAGAGTCTTTGGGCTTCTCTAAGTATACCATCATGTCATCTGCCAAGACTGATAGTTTGATTTCCTCATTTCCTACTCTAATTCCTTGAATCTCTTTCTCAGCTCTTATTGCCGAGGCTAGCGTTTCTAGTACTATATTGAATAGTAATGGTGATAGTGGGCAACCTTGTTTCACTCCTGATCTTACTGGGAACGGTTGCAGTTTATTTCTATTGCATATTATGCTTATTGACTCTAGTAAATATATGCTCCTGATTATTCTAAGGAATAATCCATTTATTCCTATACTCTCAAGAGTTTTCAGTAGGAATGGATGTTGGATTTTGTCAAATGCTTTTTCTGCATCTATTGAGATGATCATATGGTTTTTATTAATTTGATTATTAATATGGTCAATTATACTAATAGTTTTCCGAATATTAAACCAGCCCTGCATTCCTGGTATGAATCCTACTTGATCATAATGTATTATCCTGGGGATGATTTTCTGAAGTCTTTTTGCTAATATCTTATTTAAGATTTTAGCATCAATATTCATTAAGGAAATTGGTCTATAATTTTCTTTCTCAGTTTTCGATCAACATGGTTTAGGTATCAGTACCATGTCTGTGTCATAAAAGGAGTTTGGTAGGACTCCTTCATTCCCTATTTTTTCAAAGAGTTTATATAGCATTGGGGCTAATTGTTCTTTGAATGTTTGGTAGAATTCACATGTAAATCCATCTGGTCCTGGGGATTTTTTTCCTGGGGAATTGATAAATAGCTTGTTGTATTTCTTTTTCTGAAATGGGATTATTTAAGCAATTTATTTCCTCTTCTGTTAATCTAGGAAGCCTATATTTTTGGAGGAAGTCATCCATTTCACTTAAGTTATCAAATTTATTGGCATAAAGTTGGGCAAAGTAACTCCTTATTATTTCTCTAATTTCCTCTTCATTGGTGGAAAGATCCCCCTTTTCATTTGTAAGACTAACAATTTAATGAGGTGAGAGAGAATTCTCTGAAAAACAAATATGACAATTATTTACTCTTTGAGCCTCTTCTGATGAGAGTAAGATTTACACAATGATTCTTCCCCTCTCTAAATTCCCTCAGATATGGTGTATTTTCTATACCTGTTCCTGGGATATAGTTTCCCTCTTTTTATCACTCCCTCCCCTTTTTCTGATACTACCCCCTTCCCTTTATTACACCCCATCCTTTTTTTTTCCTTTTATATCAGTAAAATCAAATTATCCATGTGTACTTCCTATATACCCACAACAGAGATATAGTTCTCAAGGGTTCTGTGTACCTTTTTCTGTTTCTCTTCAGTCTTGTGGATGTAGATCAAATTTTTTGTTTAAGTCTGTTTTTTTTTTTCTTAGAAACATATTGAATTCCTCTATTTCATTGAATGACCATCTTCTTCCATGGAAAAAGATGCTAAACTTAGCTGGGTAGTTTATTCTTGGTTGCAATCCTTGATCTTTTGCCTTACGGAATATCAGGTTCCAGGCCCTTCTATCTTTTAATGTGGAGGCAGCCATATCTTGGGTGACCCTTATTGTGGCACCTTGGCATTTAAATTGTTTTTTTCTAGCTGCTTGCAGGATTTTCTCCTTTGTGTGGTAATTCTGCAACTTAGCCACAATATTCCGTGGTGTTCTTTTTTTAGGGTCTATTTCAGAAGGAGTTCGATGAATTATTTCAACATCTACTTTCCCTTCTCTTTCTATTATCTCTGGACAGTTCTCTTTGATAATTTCCTGTAAAATAGAATATAGGCTCTTTTTTTGGTCATAGTTTTCGGGAAGTCCAATGATCCGCAGATTATCTCTCCTAGATCTATTTTCCAGGTCTATAGATTTTCCCAGTAAGTATTTGACGTTATTCTCCAGCTTTTCATTTTTTGTTTTGTTCTGTTTGACTGATTCTTGGGTTCTCAATGAATCATTCATTTCTATTTGTTCCATCCTGAATTTTAAGGAGTTATTTTCTTCATTCACAGTTTTTAGTTCTTTTTGTAAATGCCCAATTTCGTTTTTAAATGAGTTATTTTGCTCTATTGAATTTTTTTCCATTTCCCTAATTTTTTTTTGAGAATTATTTTCTTTTTCCAATTCAGAAATCCTATTTTCTTGAGACTTTTTTGTCTTTTCCAATTCAGAAATCTGTGCTGGCCTCTCTTTTTCCTCCCCTGGGAGCTGACCTTTCCTGTTGAAACTCCAGATTCTCTTCAGCTGGTAAGTTGTGCTTCCAGTCCTTGTGGATTCTATCAGTCCAGCGCTATTTCTGAGGCTAATTATATGTAGTTGGTTGTGAGGGAAGAAAGGAGCTTACACAGTCGCCTGTATCTTCTCCGCCATCTTGGCTCCGCCCCCTCAATAGACATTTGATTTATGGTGAAACTTCTTCCTCTTCATTGAAAAGTGGGGGGGAAGGAGTAAACTAAGGGAAAGGGAATACAGAAATTGTGAGGACAAGGGGTAAAATAGGGGGAGGAACTTTAAAGTGGGGGGGATACCAAAAATAGAAAACTGTGAAAAACAAGTGGTGCTCACAAGTTTAATACTAGGGAGGGGCATATGAGGGAAAGAAAGGAGAAAAGAAAAAGCATGAGTTAACAGGATGGCAAACAATATAGAATTAGTCATTCTAAACATAAATGTGGAATTCCCCATAAAGAGGAAGCAGTGAGCAGACTGAGTCAAAAGTCAGAATCCTACTATAAGTTGTTTACAGGACACACCTGAAAGAGGGTGACACATTCAAAATAAAATTAAAAGGGTGGAGCAGAATCTACTATGCTTCAGGTGAAGCAAAAAAAAGCAGGAGCAGCCATCCACATCTCTTATTAAGCAAAAACAAAAATTGATCTAATTAAAAGAGATAAGGAAGGGCATTATATCCTGCTAAAGGTAGCATAGATAATGAAGCAGTATCAATATTAAACTTAAATGCACCAAGTGGTGCAGCATCTAAATTCTTAAAAGAGCAATTAAGAGAGCTGCAAAAAGAAATAGACAGCAAAACTATAATAGTGGGAGATCTCAACCTTGCACTCTTAAAATTAGATAAATCAAACCACAAAATAAATAAGAAAGAAGTCAAAGAAGTAAATAGAGTACTAGAAAAGTTTGATATGTTAGATTTTTTGCAAAAGCTAAATGGAGACAGAAAGGAGTACACTTTCTTCTCAGCAGTTCATGGAACCTATAAAAAATTGATCACATACTAGGACATAAAAACCTCAAAATCAAATGCTGTAAGGCAGAAATAGTAAATGTATCCTTTTTGAGACCACAGTGCAATGAAAATTACATTCAATAAAAAGCCAGGGGAAAATAGACCAAAAATAATTGCAAACTAAATATTCTTATGCTAAAGAATGATTGGGTAAAACAGGAAATCATAGACATAATTTCACCCAAGAAAATGACAATAATGAGACATTATACCAAAATGTCTGGGATACAGCCGATACAGTAATAAGGGGAAGTTTTAAATCTCTAGAGGCCTACTTGCATAAAATAAAGAAAGAGAAGGTCAACAATTTGGGCTTACAACTAAAAATGCTAGAAAAGGAACAAATTAAAACCCCCAGACAAACACGAAACTTAAAATTCTAAAAATGAAAGGTGAGATTAATAAAATTGAAAGTAAAAAAAAAAATATTGAATTAATAAAACTAAGAGTTGGTTCTATGAAAAAAACAACAAAATAGACAAATCCTTAGTAAATCTGATTTAAAAAGAAAGAAGAAAAGCAAATTGTTAGTCTTTTAAAAAGGGGGGGAAGGGAGAACTCAACACTAATGAAGAGGAAATTAGAACAATTGTTAGGAGATACTTTGCCCAACTTTATGCCAATAAATTCAATAACTTAAATGAAATGGAAGAATACCTTAAAAAACATAGCTTGCCTAGATTAACAGAGGAAGAAGTAAATTGTCTAAATAGTCCCATTTCAGAAAAAGAAATAGAACAAGCTATTAACCAACTCCCTAAGAAAAAATCCTCAGGACCAGATGGATTTACATGTGAATTCTACCAAACATTTAAAGAAAAATTAGCCCCAATGCTATATAAACTCTTTGAAA
The DNA here is from genome assembly GCF_048593235.1 of Sminthopsis crassicaudata. Classification (NCBI taxonomy): domain Eukaryota; kingdom Metazoa; phylum Chordata; class Mammalia; order Dasyuromorphia; family Dasyuridae; genus Sminthopsis; species Sminthopsis crassicaudata. The sequence goes on from NC_133620.1 coordinate 187,835,823, forward strand.
AAATAGGGATTGAAGGAGTCCTAACCAAATTCCTTTTATGACACAGACATGGTACTGATACCTAAACCAAGTAGGCTGAAACAAAGAAAGAAAATTATAGACTAATCTCCCTAATGAATATTGATGCTAAAATCTTAAATAAAATATTAGCAAAAAGACTACAGAAAATTATCCCCAGGATAATACACTATGACCAAGTGGGATTTATACCAGGAATGCAGGGCTGGTTCCATATTAGGAAAACTTTTAGCATAATTGACTATATCAATAACCAAATTAATAAAAACAATATGATTTTCTCAATAGATGCAGGAAAAGCATTTGATAAAATCCAACACCCATTCCTACTAAAATCACTTGAGAGTATAGGAATAAATGGACTATTCCTTAAAATAATAAGGAGCATATATTTAAAACAATCAGTAAACATCACATGTAATGGTGATAAACTGGAACCTTTCCCAGTAAGATCAGGAGTGAAACAAGGTTGTCCACTATCATCATTACTATTCAATATTGTACTAAAATGCTAGCCTCAGCAATAAGAGCAGAGAAAGAAATTCAAGGAATTAAAGTAGGTAAGGAGGAAATCAAACTATCACTCTTTGCAGATGACATGATGGTATACTTAGAGAACCCCAAAGACTCTGCTAAAAAGCTACTAGAAATAATTCAGAACTTTAGCAAATTTGCAGGATACAAAATAAATCCACATAAGTCCTCAGCATTTTTATAATCCTCAGCATTACCAACACAATCCAACAGCAAGAGATACAAATAGAAATTCCATTCAAAATAACGGTCGATAGTATAAAATATTTGGTAATATATCTACCAAAGGAAAGTCAGGAATTATATGAGCAACATTTCAAAACAATTGCCACAAAAATAAAGTCAGATTTAAATAATTGGAAAGACATTAAGTGCTCTTAGATAGGCTGAGCAAATATAATAAAGATGACAGTACTCCTTAAACTAATCTATTTATTTAGTTCTATACCAATCAGAATCCCAAGAAACTATTTTAATGACTTAGAAAAAATAACAATAGAATTCATATGGAACAACAAAAGGTCAAGAATTTCAAGGGAAATAATGAAAAAAAAAATCAAATGAAGGTGGCCTAGCTGTACCTGATCTAGAACTATAATATAAAGCAGCAGTCACCAAAACCATTTGGTATTGGCTAAGAAATAGACTAGTTGATCAGTGGAATAGGTTAAGTTCACAGGGCAAGATAGTAAATTAAATAGCAATCTAGTGTTTGACAAACCCCGACTTTTGGGGTAAGAATTCATTATTTGACAAAAACTGTTGGGAAAACTGGAAATTAGTATGGCAGAAACTAGGGATGGACCCACACTTAACACCACATACTAAGATAAGACCAAAATGGGTCCATGATTTAGGCATAAAGAACAAGCTCATAAATAACTTAGAGGAACATAAGATAGTTTACCTCTCAGACTTGTGGAGGAGGAAGGAATTTGTGACCAAAGGAGAACTAGAGATCATTATTGATCACAAAATAGAAAATTTTAATTACATCAAATTAAAAAGCTTTTGTACAAACAAAACTAATGCAAAAAAGATTAGAAGAGGAATAAAAAAAAATTGGGAAAGCATTCTTACATTTAAAGGTTCTGATAAGGGCCTCATCTCCAAAATATACAGAGAATTGTCTCTAATTTATAAGAAATCAAGCCATTCTCCAATTGATAAATGGTCAAAGGCTATGAACAGACAGTTTTCAGATGATGAAATTGAAACTATTTCTACTCATGTGAAAGAGTGTTCCAAATCACTATTGATCAGAGAAATGCAAATTAAGACAACTTTGAGATACCACCTACACACCTGTCAGATTGGCTAAGATGACAGAAAAAAATAATGATGAATGTTGGAGGTGATGTGGGAAAACTGGGACACTGATGCATTATTGGTGGAGTTGTGAAAGAATCCAACCATTCTGGAGAGCAATCTGGAATTATGTCCAAAAAGTTATCAAACGGTGCATACCCTTTGATTTAGCAGTGCTACTACGGGGCTTATATCCCAAGGAAATACTAAAGAAGGGAAACGACCTGTATGTGCCAAAATGTTTGTGGCAGCCCTTTTTGTAGTGGCTAGAAACTGGAAAATGAATGGATGCTCATCAATTGGAGAATGGTTGGGTAAATTATAGTGTATGAATGGAGTATTATTGTTCTGTAAGAAATGACCAACAGGAGGAAAAAGAGAGGCTTGGAGAGACTTACATCAACTGATGCTAAGTGAAATGAGCAGAACTAGGAGATCATTATACACTTCAACAATGATACTATATGAGGATGTATTCTCATGGAAGTGGATATCTTCAACACAGAGAAGATCTAATTCTATTCCAAGTGATCAATGAAGGACAGAGAAGGAACAGTGGAAAATGAATATAAACTGTTAGCATTTTTTGTTTTTCTCCCCAGGTTATTTTTACGTTCTGAATCCAATTCTTCCTTTGCAGCAGCAGCAACAACAACAACAACAACAACAACAACAACAACAAAATTCAGTTCTGCACATATATACTGTATCTAGGATATACTATAACATATTTAATATATATGGGAATGCCATCTAGGGGAGGGGGTGGAGGGAAGGAGGAGGAAAATTCGGAACAGAAGGGAGTACAAGAGATAATGTTGTAAAAAATTACCTATGCATATGTACTATCAAACAATGTTATAATTATAAAATAATTTTAAAAAGAATGAGAAAAATAGAGCAGAATGTGAAACATCTCATTAAACAATGACAAATTTGGAGAACAGCTAAAGAAGAGAAAATGTAAGAATTATTGGACTACTATAAAGTTGTGAGCAAAAGGAGAACCCTGACATAATACTGCAAGAAATAATCCAAGAAATTTGTCCTAGAGTGATAGAACATGAGGGGGAATTAGAAATAGAAAAAAATTCACCAATCACTACCTCAGAGAGATCCTTTGTGGAAAATACAAAGGAATATTACTGTCAAATTTTGAAATCTCCAGATCAAAAAGAAATTTTTGCAAGAAATAAGAAAAAAAGTTTCAAATATGCTGGAGCTACAATTAGAACCATTCAAGACTTATCAATAGTTACTATAAAAAATCTCAAGTTTGGAATCACAAGGCAAAAGAACAAAGATTGTGGCCAAAAATATGTTTATCCAGCAGAATTATCTATAACTCTGAATGAGAAAAAATGGACATTCAACAAAATTGCAGATTTTCAGGACTTTCTATCAACCAAATCTGAACTTACCATATGACTCAATATAAAAGATCAATTAAAAAAATTTAACATGAAAAAAAATTAAATGGACAAATTATTTATGTTTTAGTATGTGTCTATGTATATGTGAATATATATATATATATATACATATGTATATATGTATATATATATACTATATGTTTAAGATTCACATCAACTATATATATATATATATATATATATATATATACTATATGTTTAAGATTCATATCAACAATAGGGTAGATGAAATGATAGATCAGCAGAGTTAAAATCAAAATAGTAATCATGTTATACAAATGAAGTGCAGAGGAAGAAAAAACACAAAGACATTAGAGAGAGAAGGAGGGCTTGTAGTTCTGAAAACCTACTAATAGGCAACATTACATATTTACCATGAATGGTATAGTATCCTTCAAAACCTATAAAGAAATAAGAAATGAGGGATGTACTAATGGGGAAGCAAATGCTGAGGCAAGAAGATAAGGGAAGTTAAGGAACATCAATCAAACTATGAAGTAGAATTTAATTAAAGAGGCAGCAGCGATTGAAAATATATGTTTGTGGGGGGGTATGAGTGTATGAATGTATGTATATATCTACCATTATAAATAAATATATCTTTTCTTAACTGTAGCTTGCTTGGGTATAGGGGAAGGGGTGAAAGGGGTGAAGGAATAAAGTGCATAGCAGATAACCAAAGAACAATTTAAAAGGAAGTAAATAAAAAATGAATATTTATGGATATAATTTCATATATATATACACACATATATATGTGTATATATATGTATATACATATATATGTGTGTATATACATGCATATATATGTATATACATATATATGTGTGTATATACATGCATATATATATGTATATATATATATATATACATATATATATATAGTTTCTTGATCTGGTAATTTGCTGTTACATATTTTGAATCTTCCCTGTTCTGCTGGGCACATGACAATGTTCTCTTTTGTTTTGTTTTATTTTGTTTTGTATCTCTTTTCTGTTTTTCTTACTCTGTTTTCTCAAATAAAATAAATTAAAATTAAAAAAAAGCAAACAAACAAGACATACTAGATAATTTTCCAATACATACAAAAGTAAAACAAAGAGGACTATTATTTGACATAATTCTAAAAATGCTAGGTATGACAAGAGACTTAAGAAATTACAAGCAAAAGCAGAAAAAAATTGCTCCCAATTAAAGACAAGAAGATAACATTCTTTTAAAATCCCCCAAAATCAACAAACTGAGACCATATGTAACTTTAATAAAATTACAAGGCATAAAATAAATCCACAAAATAATCAGCTTTTCTATATGGAAATAACAAAAATGAGAAGAGAATAAAAAAGAGAAACCCTATTCAATTTTTTAAATATATAAAATATTGGGGAGTAAATCAACAAAGGAACATTCAAGCCTTAAGAACATGATTAGAGTAAATTTTTAAATGAATATATTTTTATTATTTGTTATTGGGCTGTGCCAATAAAATGAAAGTAATTATGTGATTCAAAAATAATGTTCATGTTCGATACTATTCCAATTAGTCCCAAGAGTTTACTTTATAGAGCTAGAAAAAATATTAGAAAAATCATTCAGAATCATAAAAAGTTTAAAGTCTCAATAAAATAAAAAAAAGGAATAAAGTAAGAATAATACCTCTGGGCTTCAAAGTAAAATAGCTAATAACATAATAACTGCTGATAATGTTGCAAAATTTTGAACTTTATGGTATTAGTTTAAAAATAGAGGAATTGGTCAGTGGGACAGACCATATACTCAGGAATCAGACATAATCAACCTTGGCAAATTAGTATCCAATACAAGTAGAAATATAAAGTACTTGTAGAAGGATTACCTATTTGAGGAAGTTGCTAGGAAAATTATGAAAAGAAAAATAAGAAAGAAAAAAAATAGAGAAAAAATTAGCCTAGCATCCTAAATCATATACTGGAATAAAGTCTAGTTAAATGAATGAATCAAATATAAAAAAAGAAAGGAAAATAAACATTTATTAAACACATGGAATGTGACATGCACTGTGCAAAACAAAACAAAACAACAAACAAACAAACAAACAAAAAAACATTACAGATATTTTCTCATTTAATTCTTAAAATAACCCCAAATGCCAAAATTCATTTTCCATATTGGGAAGAAAAAGCAGAGGTTAAATGATTTGCTAGGGTTGCAGACCTAATAAAATCCTGAAAACATGTTTGAACACAGATCCTCTGATATCAGGTCAAACCCTACTGTACAAGGTAGCTGCCTTCAAGGTGATATAATTTTAAAATTGAGAAATACAGCTCTACAACTATGACTAGAGTAGAATTTTTTTTCAATTTAATAAATGTTCACTAAATTGAATTGAAAAATCAACACCAACATACATTTGGCAAATAATGCCAATAACTCATATGGATAAATGATCTCATCAAAGTGGACACTCCCTCAATAATGTAGATTATAATCCATCTATGTCGACTTATGAATTTTTCTCAATGGCCTACCATAATTGTCCCACTAGGAGTCTCCATACTTTGAATTTTTGACCAGATAAAGTGAACAAGGAGTTATTCTCAGAACAATGTAAAAAAATGTTCCAGCACTTAAAACCTCCTCATTAATAAACCAGAAAGAAACCAATTAAAAGATGATGGCTTACATAATGATTGAATAAAGTAGCAAAAGTTCCAATCTGCCAAAAAATGAGAAAATTCAGGATTTTATGCAATAAAGATTTCTATTTTATGCCAAGCCAACTTGCTGTTCACAAGTTTCCTTGCCCTAACACAGAAACTCTGAGGAACAAATGTGGCTGCAAATTCATCTTGAACAGGAAAGGAATTGGACAGATTATGGCAGCAACGTTTCTGTCAGCTTCATACTCTTTCCAGCATCACAGAGAAGGCCCAAAGCAGTGTGAAGAATGTTTCCAACATGGAATAATATAGTCTCCATTTCTCAAAAATATCATCTCTTCTGCCAGCACTGTGAAGGAGGGAATGTTCCTAAACACAGTGTTATTCCTACCAAAAAATAAAAGGAGTAATAAAAAAAAAAACAAAAAAAAAAAAAAAAAAAAAAACTTCACATATATCTTAGCGTTTCACTCAACACAGGGAAAAATAGTAGCACTCTATTCTAAGCAACAAGATCCCCAAAACCAGGATAGAACCACAAGATGCTAAATAGGGCTTTCAAACAGGGTGGTGGTAGTGGTTGTTGGTACTTTTGCAAATATGAAGTCTTAGAAACTTGGTCATGCCAAAGTCCAATATAATTCCTCACTTAAAGGATTTAGTAAAAATAGAGGCATACCATATTCTTTCAGAGATCCTTAACCATTTTTGTATATGTTATGGACTGTTTTGACAGTCTAGTGAAGCATATGCAAAATTCAGAACAATGTTTTCAATAAGTAAAATAAATTAAGATTACAAAGAAAAACAATTCTATTGAAATATAACTAATTTTTTTTTAATTTTTTTATTCATTTTCCAAAATTATCCCCTCCCTCCCTCGACTCCCTCCCCCCGATGACTGGTAATCACATACATTTTACATGTGTTACAATATAACCTAGATACAATATATGTGTGTAAATACCATTTTCTTGTTGCATATTAATTATTAGCTTCCGAAGGTTTAAGTAACCTGGGTAGATAGACAGTAGTGCTAACAATTTACATTCACTTCCCAGAGTTCTTTCTCTGGGTGTAGTTATTTCTGTCCATCATTGATCAACTGGAAGTGAGTTAGATCTTCTTTATGTTGAAGATTTCCACTTCCATCAGAATACATCCTCATACAGTATTGTTGTTGAAGTGTATAGTGATCTTCTGGTTCTGCCCATTTCACTCAGCAACAGTTGATGTAAGTCTCTCCAAGCCTCTCTGTATTCATCCTACTGGTCATTTCATACAGAGCAATAATATTCCATAACTTTCATATACCACAATTTACCCAACCATTCTCCAATTGATGGGCATCCATTCAACTACCAGTTTCTAGCTACAACAAAAAGAGCTGCCACAAACATTTTGGCACATACAGGTCCCTTTCCGCTCTTTAGTATTTCTTTGGGATATAATCCCAATAGCAGCAATACTGAGTCAAAGGGTATGCACAGTTTGATAACTTTTTGGGCATAGTTCCAAATTGCTCTCCAGAATGGCTGGATTCTTTCGCAACTCCACCAGCAATGTATTAGTGTCCCAATTTCTCCACATCCCCTCCAACTTTCATCATTATTTGTTCCTGTCATCTTAGCCAATCTGACAGGTGTGTAGTGGTATCTCAGAGTTGTCTTAATTTGCATTTCTCTGATCAGTAGTGATTTGGAACACTCTTTCATGTGAGTGAATATAGTTTCAATTTCTTCATCTGAGAATTGTCTGTTCATATCTTTGACCATTTATCAATTGGAGAATGGTTCAGGTTCTTATAAATTAGGGTCAGTTGTCTATATATTTTGGAAATGAGACCTTTATCAGAACCTTTACTATTAAAAATATTTTCCCAGTTTGTTACTTCTAATCTTGTTTGCATTAGTATTGTTTGTACAGAAACTTTTTAGTTTGATGTAATCAAAATTTTCTGTTTTGTGATCAATAATGATCTCTAGTTCTCCTATGGTCATAAATTCCTTCCTCCTCCACAAGTCTGAGAGGTAGATTATCCTCTGTTCCTCTAATCTATTTATGATCTCATTCTTTATACCTAAATCATGGACGCATTTTGATCTTATCTTGGTATATGGTGTTAAGTGTGGATCCATATCTAATTTCTGCCATACTAATTTCCAGTTTTCCCAACAGTTTTTTTCCGAATAATGAATTTTTGTCCCTAATGTTGGTATCTTTGAGTTTGTCAAAGAATAGATTGCTATAGATGTACTCTTTTTTGTCCTTTGTATCTAATCTGTTCCACTGATCTACCTTTGTATTTCTTAGCCAGTACCAAATGGTTTTGGTGACTGCTGCTATATAATATAGCTTTAGATCAGGTACACTTAAACCACCTTCCTCTGACTTTTTTTTTTTATTAGTTCCCTTGCAATTCTCGACCTTTTATTCTTCCATATGAATTTTGTTGTTATTTTTTCTAGGTCATTGAAATAGTTTCTTGGGAGTCTGATTGGTATAGCACTAAATAAATTGATTAGTTTGGGGAGTATTGTCATCTTTATTATATTTGCTCGGCCTATCCAAGAGAACTGAATGTCTTTCCAATTATTTAAATCTGACTTTATTTTTGTGGCAAGTGTTTTGTAGTTTTTCTCATATAATTCCTGACTATTCTTTGGTAGATGGATTCCCAAATACTTTATACTCTCAACATTTGTTTGGAATGGAATTTCTCTTTGTATCTCTTTCTGTTGTATTTTGTTGGTGATATATAAGAATGCTGAGGATTTATGTGGATTTATTTTGTATCCTGCCACTTTGATAAAATTCTGAATTATTTCTAATAGCTTTTTAGCAGAGTCTTTGGGGTTCTCTAAGTATACCATCTTGTCATCTGCCAAGAGTGATAGTTTGATTTCCTCATTTCCTACTCTAATTCCTTGAATTTCTTTCTCGGCTCTTATTGCCGAGGCTAGCATTTCTAGTACTTTGCTGAATAGTAATGGTGATAGTGGGCAAACTTGTTTCACTCCTGATCTTACTGGGAAAGGTTGTAGTTTATTTCTATTGCATGTTATGCTTACTGATGGTCTTAAATATATGCTCCTGATTACTCCAAGGAATAATCCATTTATTCCTATACTCTCAAGAGTTTTCAGTAGGAATAGATGTTGGATTTTGTCAAATGTTTTTTCTGCATCTATTGAGATGATCATATGGTTCTTATTAATTTGATTATTAATATGGTCAATTATACTAATAGTTTTCCTAATAATAAACCAGCCCTGCATTCCTGGTATGAATCCTACTATCCTGGGGATGATTTTCTGAAGTCTTTTTGCTAATATCTTATTTAAGATTTTAGCATCAATATTCATTAAGGAGATTGGTCTATAATGTTCTTTCTCAGTTTTCTATCAACCTGGTTTAGGTATCAGTACCATGTCTGTGTCATAAAAGGAGTTTGGTAGGACTCCTTCATCCCCTATTTTTTCAAAGAGTTTATATAGCATTGGGGCTAATTGTTCTTTGACTGTTTGGTAGAATTCACAAGTAAATCCATCTGGTCCTGGGGATTTTTTCCTGGGGAATTGATTAATAGCTTGTTCTAATTCTTTTTCTGAAATGGAAATATTTAAGCAATTTATTTCCTCCTCTGTTAATCTAGGAAGCCTATATTTTTGGAGGAAATCATGCATTTCACTTAAGTTATCAAATTTATTGGCATAAAGTTAGGCAAAGTAACTCCTTATTATTTCTCTAATTTGCTCTTCATTGGTGGAAAGATCTCCCTTTTCATTTGTAAGACTAACAATTTGATTTTCCTCATTCTTTTTTCTGATCAGATTTACGAAAGGTTTATCTATTTTATTGGCTTTTTCATAAAACCAACTCTTGGTTTTATTTATTAATTCAATAGTTTTTTCACTTTCAATATTATTGATTTCTCCTTTTAAGTTTTTGTATTTCAAGTTTAATTTTTGGTTGGGGGTTTTTAATTTGGTCTTTTTCTAGCCTTTTAATTTGCAAGCCCAATTCGTTAATCTTCTCTTTCTCTATTTTCTTCAAATAAGCCTCTAAAGATATAAAATTTCCCCTTATTACTGCTTTAGCTGCATCCCAAGATTTTGGTATGAAGTCTCATCATTGTCGTTATCTTGGGTGAAATTATTAATTGTTTCTATAATTTGCTCTTTCACCCAGTCATTCTTTAAGATGAGATTATTCAGTTACTTTTTGGTCTCTTTAACCCTAACTTTTTAAGGAATGTAGCTTTTATTGCATTGTGGTCTGAGAAGAAGGCATTTATTATTTCTGCCTTCCTACATTTAATTTTGAGATCTTTATGTCCTAATATATGGTCAATTTTTGTATAGGATCCATGAACTGCTGAGAAGAAAGTATATTCCTTTCTATTGCCATTCAGTTTTCTCCAAAGGTCTATCATACCTAGTTTTTCTAATGTTCTATTTACTTTTTAAATTTCTTTCTTATTTGTTTTGTGGTTTCATTTGTCTAAATCTGAGAGTGCAAGGTTGAGATCTCCCACTATTATAGTTTTTCGATCTATTTCTTCTTGCAACTCTCTTAACTTTTCCTTTAGAAAGTTAGATGCTATACAACTTGGTGCATATATGTTTAGTATCGATATGGCTTCATTATTTATGCTACCTTTCAGCAGGATATAGTTTCCTTCTTTATCTCTTTTAACTAGATCAACTTCTGCTTTTGCTTGATCTGAGATAAGGATAGCTACCCCTGCTTTTTTGGCTTTCCCTGAAGGATAATAGATTCTGCTCCAAACTTTTACCTTTACTCTATATGTATCTCCCTGCTTTAAGTGTGTTTCCTGTAAACAACATATTGTAGGGTTCTGATTTTTGATCCAGTATGCTATCCTTCTCCTTTTGATGGGAGTGTTCATCCCATTCACATTTACAGTTAAAATTACTAATTCTGTATTTCCTGCCATCATATTATCCCCAGATTATGCTTTTTACCTTGACCCCCCTGAACCCTTTCCCCAATATTTAATTTATAGACCCCCTTGTTATGCGCAGCCCTCCTTTTTTTTTGTATCCCTCCCCCCTCCCTCCACGTCCCTTCCCTTATTCTCCTTTTCTTTTTCCCTTTTCCTCTCCCCCCTTTTAATGAGGTGATAGAGAATTCTCTGAAAAAAACAATATGACAATTATTTCCTCTTTGAGCCTCTTCTGATGAGAGTAAGATTCACACAATGTTTCTCCCCCTCTCTAAATTCCTTCAGATATGGTGTATTTTCTATGCCTCTTCCTGGGTTGTAGTTTCCGTCTTTTTATCACTCCCTCCCCTTTTTCTGTTACTACCCCCTTCTCTTTACTACACCCCATCCTTTTTTTTTCTTTTATATCAGTAAAATCAAATCATCCATGTGTACTTTCTATATACCCACAACAGAGATATAGTTCTCAAGGGTTCTGTGTACCTTTTTCTGTTTCTCTTCAGTCTTGTGGATGTAGATCAAATTTTTTTTAAGTCTGTTTTTTTTCTTAGAAACATATGGAATTCCTCTATTTCATTGAATGACCATCTTCTTCCATGGAAAAAGATGCTAAACTTAGCTGGGTAGTTTATTCTTGGTTGCAATCCTTGATCTTTTACCTTTTGGAATATCAGGTTCCAGGCCCTTCTATCTTTTAATGTGGAGGCAGCCAGATCTTGTGTGACCCATCTTGTGGCACCTTGGTATTTAAATTGTTTTTTTCTAGCTGCTTGCAGGATTTTCTCCTTTGTGTGGTAATTCTGCAGCTTAGCTACAATATTCCGTGGTGTTCTTTTTTTAGGGTCTATTTCAGAAGGAGTTCGATGAATTCTTTCCACATCTTCTTTCCCCTCTGTTTCTATTATCTCTGGACAGTTCTCTTTGATAATTTCCTGTAAAATAGAATCTAGGTTCTTTTTTTGGTCATAGTTTTCGGGAAGTCCAATGATCCGCAGATTATCTCTCCTAGATCTATTTTCCAGGTCTATAGATTTTCCCAATAAGTATTTGACGTTATTCTCCAGCTTTTCATTTTTTCTTTTTTTTTTTGTTTTGTTTTGTTTTGTTTGACTGATTCTTGGGTTCTCAATGAATTATTTATTTCTATTTGTTCCATCCTGAATTTTAAGGAGTTATTTTCTTCATTCCCAGTTTTTAGTTCTTTTTGTAAATGCCCAATTTCGTTTTTTAAATGAGTTATTTTGCTATATTGAATTTTTTTCCAATTCCCTAATTTTTTTTGAGAATTATTTTCTTTTTCCAATTCAGAAATCCTATTTTCTTTCTTTTTTTTATTTTTTATTTTATATATATATTTTTATAATATTATCCCTTGTATTCATTTTTGCAAATTACCCCCCCTCCCTCTATTCCCTCCCCCCGATGACAGGCAATCCCATACATTTTACATATGTTACAATATAGTCTAGGTACAATACATATGTGTGAATATCATTTTCTTGTTGCACAATAAACATTAGAATCCGAAGGTACATGCAACCTGGGCAGACAGTTATTAGTGCTAACAATTTACATTCACTTCCCAGTGTTTCTTCTCTGGGTGTAGCTACCTCTGTCCATCATTGATCAACTGGAAGTGAGTTGGATCTTCTTTATGTTGAAGATTTCCACTTCCATCAGAATACATCCTCATACAGTATTGTTGTTGAAGTGTACAGTGATCTTCTGGTTCTGCTCATTTCACTCAGCATCAGTTGATTTAAGTCTCTCCAGGCCTCTCTGTATTCCTCCTGCTGGTCATTTCTTACAGAGCAATAATATTCCATAACCTTCATATACCACAATTTACCCAACCATTCTCCAACTGATGGACATCCATTCATCTTCCAGTTTCTAGCTACAACAAAAAGAGCTGCCACAAACATTTTGGCACATACAGGTCCCTTTCCGCTCTTTAGTATTTCTTTGGGATATAATCCCAATAACAGCAATGCTGGGTCAAAGGGTATGCACAGTTTGATAACTTTTTGGGCATAATTCCAGATTGCTCTCCAGAATGGCTGGATTCTTTCACAACTCCACCAGCAATGTATTAGTGTCCCAATTTCTCCACATCCCCTCCAACATTCATCATTATTTGTTCCTGTCATCTTAGCCAATCTGACAGGTGTGTAGTGGTATCTCAGAGTGGTCTTAATTTGCATTTCTCTGATCAGTAGTGATTTGGAACACTCTTTCATGTGAGTGGATATAGTTTCAATTTCTTCCTCTGAGAATTGTCTGTTCATATCCTTTGACCATTTATCAATTGGAGAATGGTTCGGTTTCTTATAAATTAGGGTCAGTTCTCTCTATATTTTGGAAATGAGACCTTTGTCAGAACCTTTGCTTTTAAAAATATTTTCCCAATTTGTTACTTCCCTTCTAATCTTGTTTGCATTAGTATTATTTGTACAGAAACTTTTTAGTTTGATGTAATCAAAATCTTCTATTTTGTGATCAATAATGATCTCTAGTTCTCCTCTGGTCATAAATTCCTTCCTCCTCCACACGTCTGAAAGGTAGATTATCCTCTGTTCCTCTAATCTATTTATTATCTCCCTCTTTATGCCTAAATCATGGATCCATTTTGATCTTATCTTGGTATATGGTGTTAAGTGTGGATCCATATCTAATTTCTGCCATACTAATTTCCAGTTTTCCCAACAGTTTTTTCCGAATAATGAATTTTTATCCCTAATGTTGGAATCTTTGGGTTTGTCAAAGATTAGGTTGCTATATATGTATCCTTTTTTGTCCTTTGTATCTAATCTGTTCCACTGATCTACCGGTCTATTTCTTAGCCAGTAGCAAATGGTTTTGGTGACTGCTGCTATATAATATAGTTTTAAATCAGGTACACTTAGACCACCTTCCTCTGAGTTTTTTTTTCATTAGTTCCCTTGCAATTCTTGACCTTTTATTCTTCCATATGAATTTTGTTGTTATTTTTTCTAGGTCATTGAAATAGTTTCTTGGGAGTCTGATTGGTATAGCACTAAATAAATAAATTAGTTTGGGGAGTATTGTCATCTTTATTATATTCGCTCGGCCTATCCAAGAGCATTGAATGTCTTTCCAATTATTTAAATCTGATTTTATTTTTGTGGCAAGTGTTTTGTAATTTTTCTCATATAATTCCTGACTTTTCTTTGGTAGATGGATTCCCAAATACTTTATACTCTCAACATTTGTTTGGAATGGAATTTCTCTTTGTATCTCTTGCTGTTGCATTTTGTTAGTGATATATAAAAATGCCGAGGATTTATGTGGATTTATTTTGTATCCTCCCACTTTGCTGAAATTTTGAATTATTTCTAGTAGCTTTTTAGCAGAGTCTTTGGGGTTCTCTAAGTATACCATCATGTCATCTGCAAAAAGTGATAGTTTAATTTCCTCATTTCCTACTCTAATTCCTTGAATCTCTTTCTCGGCTCTTATTGCCGAGGCTAGCATTTCTAGTACTATATTGAATAGTAATGGTGATAGTGGGCAACCTTTTTTCACTCCTGATCTTACTGGGAAAGGTTGCAGTTTATTTCTATTGCATATTATGCTTACTGAAGGTCTTAAATATATGCTCCTGATTATTCTAAGGAATAGTCCATTTATTCCTATACTCTCAAGAGTTTTTAGTAGGAATGGATGTTGGATTTTGTCAAATGCTTTTTCTGAAATCCTATTTTCTTGAGACTTTTTTGTCTTTTCTAATTCAGAAATCCTATTTTCTTGAGACTTTTTTATCTTCTCCAACTCAGAAATCCTACTTTCCTGTGATTTTTTTACCTTTTCTTATTCACTAATTTTGTTTCCCTGCATCTCCTGTGAATTCTTTATTTTTTCCAACTCCAATTTCAGAACGTTGTTATTCTCTGTCATAGCTTCTCTTTCCTTTCCCCATTTTTCTTCAAACTCTCTTAACTTTTTAATAGTTTCTTCAAGGAGAAAGTTATTTGATGGGGGGCAGGAATCATTCCCCTTTAGGTTGTTATCTGCTGACTCTCTGCTGTTAACTTCCTAGGGGTTGGATACCCGCTCTTTCTCTGTGTAGAAGGAATCTATAATTTTTTTGGGCTTTTTGCTCATACTTAAAAAAATCTTTTGGGGTCTGTCCCTGGGGTAGGAAATTATTTATTTATTTCTTTACCAGATTCCTCCCAGACTGGATGCATGCAGCGGCCCCCTGTGACTGAGCTAAGAGAGAGCTCTGGGAGAGAGTTCCCCATCCCCTCCCTGGAAGTGCCTCAGAGGTTATCAGCACTGCTGTGCCTTGAGGGCGTTGTGTTTTAGCAGCTTCCCTGAGGTTTGAGATAGAACAGTAAAGGCTACTCAAAGCCTAGCCTATGGGTCCCGGTGGGGCATGGATGTCTGTAGCACGTGACGTGAAAAGCCCCTGTGCTCAAACTGGAAGTGTCTGCCAGAAACCTTGGTCCCTAGTTCAAAGGTTCAGCTTCTCTGGGACTTCCCGGGGCTGAGTTCCACAGCTTCCAGCCAAGCAAGGCACTATGAGTTACCCCCCCGCCCACCTTTCAATCTCTTAACTACCCACAGGTGAAAACCTGGATTGCCTATGTCGGCCACACCCACAGTGCTGAGATCTGCTGAGTCACCCCTGGGATCTGGGAAGATCTAATCTTGTTTTAAATTTTAAGTTGGCTTGATTTCTCTTCTGATCTGCTGTATTATAAGCAGAGAAGAGCTAACAGCCTGTGCCAGATTCCTCTATCTCAGTGGCGCTTCGGATCCCAGAGCCCTCCCCAGTGCGATCGGCGCAGTGTGCCACTACCCTACCCTCTGTGCTGGCCTTTCTTCTTCCTCCCCTGGGAGCTGACCTTTTCTGTTGAAACTCCAGATCATCTTCAGCTGGTAAGTCGTGCTTCCAGTCCTTGTGGATTCTATCAGTCCAGAGCTATTTCTGAGGCTGAATTTATCTAGTTGGTATTGAGGGAAGAAAGGAGCTTACAGTCGTGTGTATCTTCTCCGCCATCTTCGAAATATAACTAATTTTTAAAAGTTCATAGATCCTAAATTATTGAATACCATGGAGATAACATTTAGAGAAATAAGAACTTTCCTCATTTTACAATCCCATGATGTTGGAACATCATGAAGAAATTGAAATTCAAGACAGGTTGTGACTTCTGGACGGTCCCTCCTGATAATCAGCATTCATCCTTTTAAAGTGACTTTGTGTAGTTTTTGTATGTAATTGCTTATATACATGCTGTATTCCCACTGCCATCCCAACTCTAAGTAGGATGGAAACTCCTTGCAAGCAAGAGTTTTCATTTTTGCCTTTCTATCTTAACTCTAGCAGAAGAATAAAACCAAAATCTTTTTTTTTTTTTTTACTATCAAGTGCTCCCTTTTATTACAAAAGAATGTTTAAAATATAATTACTACAATATATTTACTAAATTATTTGCATTTCTCTCTGTATTATAAAGACAATAGTGGTTAAGTACACCTCTCATAATCAAAATATAAGCCACTTAAAAGAATTTAAATGTGTTTATGGTAATTTGGAACCAATTGAAATTGTTTTACAAACCATCCAAAGCACTGCTTGAAGATAGCAATAGTCCATAATTATTTAGCAAGTCATTTATAACAAAATGCATAATGCTTAAAGTAACTTCAAAGCTTCTAGGGTAAGTGCTCTGTGCTATAAACTCCATGTAAATAATTTGTAAGATACTTCCATCATGTTATTCACTTCTGAATACTTAATAGCTGAATAGCAGATATCTTTTAATGAGTCTGCATCTCTCTGCACCTGAAATGTAACACTTTCCAATCAACACACAAAGGTTTCTGGGGATATAGATGTACTTTAGAGACCCTGAATTCAATATATCATCATGGAGTGAGGAGCTTCAGTGATTGGAACAAGCGGAAACTATCAAAATAAATTTGAAATTGATATGAAAGAGTAATTGTCAATCAGTCTACATTTATTGTACTATAATATGTGCTAAGCACTGTGGGAATATAAAAGACATTTAAGATGTAGTCCATGATCTCAAGGGGCTTGCAATCTAATTGAGGAGAGCATTAAATATTAACACACACATACACATACCAATCAAGAAATAATTCTACTGAAACTAAATGCTAAATCATAATGAGGAATTTTATACATTCATTCATTCTTTCATCATTCAACAAACATTTATTAAACTTATGCAATGGACAGACATCATTTGCCCTCATGAATTTTATAGTTGAAGTGGTGGATGATATAAACTATAGATATCTATTTGTAAAATTACATATTAAGTACATAAAAGAAGTAAAAAGGAAATTATATTTGAGGTAAGAGGGAGAAGGTTTTTTTTTTTTTCCAGGAAGGGAGGAAGGAAGGAGATGGAATCTTAGTTGGGTTTTAACTGCTGGATAAGAATTCATAAAGTGAAAAGGGAAAGGGAGGACAGTTCAAATAATAGTACATGTGTTGGTTGGAATTATTTAAATAAAACAAAGCAATATGGCTAGAAACAGAGTGCATAAAGGAAAGCAATATGACATAAGAGTAGAAATGCATGGTAATGCCAGACTGTGGCTTTTCTTAAACTGAAGGAAGACGAGTGGATTTTATTTAATAAGTAGTGAGCTACTGAAGCATGTTGAGCAGAAGTGTAGCATGAGCAGATCTGTGTGTAAAATTATTTTGCCAGTATTTTGAAAAATCTGATCAAAATAGTTACAGAGATTTTAAGTTGGAAAGGTTTTTGAGAGGTCATTTATGTAGTATTTATGTTAGATGACCCTTCCTTCTTTGAATATTATAAGTCCTTTTATTAGACTTAATCACATTCTAACATAATTTAGTAGATAAGCCTTCTTCTACAAAACTCTAAGCTTACTGATTACATTTTTAAATAAGCAAAATATCTGCATGTTATAGTTTTTTCATGAATTCTTATCATATTAAATTGAAAAAAAATTATAAAATTTGTAATGAGAGAGTGAATTGAAATTCAAAAGACTTGCAAGCTAAAACTTCAAAAAGAAATTAAAATGAATAAATTAGAAGTATTGAACTTTGGTTCAAAAAATGAATTGCACAATTAGATAGAGATGAAGACATATAACTTTAGAGAAATTATGATGAAAATAATTTAAAAACTTTGATTGGCTAGAAACTCAGTGTAAATCAATGTTATGATATGATTTTCAAAAACTTAACTTGACCTCAGGTTTTTGCTAAGAAAAAACATTGCTAAGCCTGCATCTTAGAAAGATTATTTTGTGGAAAATGCAATAGAGAAGGTAAGTAGAAAAGGTAGATAGACAAAATAAAAGACTTTTACATGAAATATAATGGTGGTCATTCAATCAGTAAAAGTTCCAATAACCGCAAGAGAGCTGGCGGAGTTAAAATAGTAGACATTAACTGATAGGATACAAGAAGAGAGGGAGAGGGAAGAAGAATGACCATAAGGATATAAATTTGGATGTTTAGGAGAATATCAGTAATCTTAATAAACAAACAAACAAATAAATAGACCAGTAAATAAATGGGAACTTTTGCAGGGGGCCAATTAATTAGGCAGGAAACATGACCAGTTATATTTTGGACATGTTCGGATTGAGATGTTAATGATACAATTAACCATACAAGTGGAGATATAAGTGCTTAATAAATGCTTTCTGAATGATTGAAAGATTGATTGAAGTGTCCAGCAGATAAATGGCATTGCATGAATTCTGTTCAGAAGACAGATTAAGCCTAGATACATGGATTTAGAAGTCATTTGTATATAGATCATTTAACCTAGAAAAGATGATTAAAAGAACAATGTAAGAGTGAAAGAGAATCTAAGAGGGAACAAGTTATGAAGCTAGGGGATTGATGAAATGTGGCATTTGCATCAGAAATAAACAAGTTGTGGATAAGGATGAGTTTAAGAGGAAAGAAAGTAAGTCTGTCACTTGTTTTCTTGGTATACCTACCTCTCAGTATTATTGTCTTTAATTCTTCAAATTAGGATGGTGAATTTCTTCAGTGAGGGTATTTCTTCTACTGGCATATATCACATTTCTTTATTGATTTAGTGGACATTGGTCATAGCTAAAATTATTCTTTATTCACTAATGAGTTTTCTAGTGACAAGCCTTTCTAAAATTGGGTAGCCTGTTTTCTGAGTGAAAAGTATACAATCTATGACAATATTCCAACAGAAAATATTTCAAGTTAATAAAACACTGCCTTGAAGTAGAACATTAATGGGACCTTTTTTTCCAGAGACTAGGGAAATAAAAATCTTTTTTTTCCCCCAAATATTTCAAGGACACTATGGCAAAGAGGGATTATACTAATTTCATTTTCCCTCAATGGTGGAAATAATCACAGAGTGGGAATTATAGAGATATATGGTGCAGTTACAGGTGAGGAAAACATTTTAACACTCAGAGTTATCATGAAGTGAAATGAGCTGCCTCTGGAGGCAATGAATTCCTCATCAATGGAAGTTATCATGTGATGATTTGAAGGAGTACTGCAAAAGTGCATCTTACTCCTTTATTCTTTGGACAAGGGGACCATTGAAGAATGTCTTCCATGCTAAGATTCTATGAAATATACTCTGATGTAAATATTTCAATTCAGTTCTATTTATGGAGCATTTATCAGGTACTTACTGGGGACACAAAGACAAAAACAAAAAACAAACAAACAAACAAACAAAAACAGTTCCTGCCCTGAAGGTGTTTATATTGTCCTGGGGAAGGGGTGTATAGCAAATGCACAAGAATATAAATAGGAAGTGTAGATAATGTAATGAGGAGAATGAATAACAACTGGAAGAGACTGAAAAAAAACTATTTATATAACAACTAGAAAATGAGGCATTTTTGCTTTCCTGTTGAATGGAGGCAAGAACAATTTGAGTATTATGCAAGGGAAGTCAGTTATCCCTTAGGGAGGTCACAATGGTTTGATCATCCTTTTCTATGATATATTACCTTTCAGAAGCTCTTCCTCACATATATTAAGGAAACACTTGCTAAAGGGATAGAGTACCCCAATGCAAGGTGGGGTGTAGCAGTGTGGAATGGGAGGAGATCAAGAAACAAAATGAAACTACATGCTAAAGGGGAAAAAAAGACCAGGAAAATGAATAAAGTCAAGTTTTTCCAATTGCTAAAACTAGGAAATTTATCAGAGATGATAAGGAACAGTAAAATGAACGTCCTATTCAGGGGGTGGAAAAGGCTATAATAAAAAAAAGTCAAGAAGGGTTTCTGCCCCTTCTTGCTGACAACATAATATTTCCTTAAGAACAGCTATCATAGAGGATAATGATTGAGTTCCAATTTTCTTTCGGCTATATTATTTTTACACCACTTGATAAAAGGATTCAACAAAGTAGAAATGAAAGGTCATTATAAATATAGTAACCACCTGCCCTGAACCCATAGGGCCCATTCATTTTATATTCAACACACATTCTTTCTTAAGCTAAAAAATGTTTATGACAGTAACCCTGTGCAAAAAATCCAACAGGACAGGGAATTCTTAGGCTTCATTTCACTCCTCCACTCCTTTACCCTGAGGTACAGTAAAATATAACCTTGTTTGAATTGACCTATTATTGTCAGTCAAGTGACATGTCAAAGTGGACAGTAGGAGAATTGAATTCTGCCCTTTCAATCTTTGTGCTCATTTGGAATTTAGTCCACATAGAGACTTTGCAATAAATTGTAACATTTTAAAGTTTCTTGAAGAAAATTGGCAAAGATAAATTGGCCTCATTAAGTAAATCATTATGCATTTATTTCCCCCCACATTTTATCTAAAGATTAAGACATGCTATATTTGGAATTAGAGGACCTAAGTTTAAATTGAGACTTAGTTATACTTAATTCTACTTACCCATATGACCTTTGTAAAGTGATTTAACCTCTCTGGGGCTTAGTTTACACATGTTTAAATTGAAGCAGTTGCAGTTGGTTTTTTCTAATTCTAATTCTATATTTCTATAATCTATGAACTTTTGATCATGTTGTCTCACAAACTTTGCACATTTGTATAGGTTGCAAAGTATAAAATCAATAGAACATTAGTAGGATTAGATTATATTAGAGTATGATGATTTATACAGCAGTCATGCTGCAGAGGGACTTAAACATGTTGATTCTCTGTAAGGACATCTGTTCTGAGTTGATGATAGTTTCCAAAGCAGAATTATTAGAATTTACAAATTGTCTTGGGCAAGTTATCCTGTCCTCAGGCTTCATATTTACCCTACAAACCAAACTGTATTTAACATATCTTGGCTGAATAGTCAGTAACATATTTTCTAGTGCTGTTGTAAATAACACTTCCTCCCTCAGTCTATTGGTCAGGACAAATATACAGAAAATTTTTATTTATTACCTGAAATGAGACTTCTTCATTCCTTTGGGCTGCAACCAGTGAGGAGCAAGTGTTTTATAGGCTCATCCCTTCCTGTCTTCATTCACAGCCCTGATTTATCTCTTTCATTACCCTCCCCAAAGATTTCGGAGCTGGTCAGTAATGTTATCATTTACTTGAAACAGAAGAAATTGCTCATCTTCTCCCCCCTTCCTCAACTCATGCAGATTTCTTATTCCCAGGAAACAGCTAGCTTCTCCCTAGCAGCCTATTTGCTGTGCAAAACACAAAAAGCTCTGAAGTCGTCATTTTTGATTAGTGTATCCATTGTACATTGGTTTGTAGCTACAAAAACTGTTTTTCACCCACAATAAAATCTATACCCAGTTTTTCTGCTTTATTCTATAACTAGTTATACAAATTTATAAAATATCAAAAGAGACTTAACATAAACAAATATTAGTGATATCTACTGATCACTAATCAGGGATTATTAGGGAGAACAGTTTTCTACTCATTATAAATCATTCTCTAAGATAAATGTAAGTTAGTATTTAACTCACACATCCTCAATCTTTTTGAAATTGGGATGTTTAATCATTTTATTTTTCTTTTATCACTTTGATCCTCATTCCCTTCCCCCATAAAAAAAAATCATTTTTTAAATTTAAACTAACTTTGTTTATTTTTTAATTAACTCATGCTAAGATGTTGTAGAAAATCAAAACATTATCATATAAACATTATCAAACACCTAAATTTTTCTTCGAAGTATTGAAATTAGTTATGAATTTAGGGAAATAATGTAGTGAATAATGGGCAGCATGAAGTAGTAAATAGAACACTAACCTTAATAAGAAGACCTAAATTGAAGCTAAGCTTACAACAAGTTTTGCTATTATGTTTGTGATTATAGACAAGTTATTTAACTTCTAAAACCTTCAGACAATTCATATATATATATATATATATATATATATATACACACATATATATATATATATATAGCTATAGAAAGTTCTCACACTGAGAATATTCTACTCTGATTTAATTACTGGTTTGGATCAAGAAAAATAAAGGAAAAATGTAGTAAAAAGAAGCTTGACTAAAAGCCAATGGGCTGAAATTGTGTTCCAAATACTACTACTATTGAATTATTAATTAACCTCTAGCAAATCATTTGATCTTCCTATTTACTAGCCTCCACTTCTATGAAAATGAATATTTCAATTCACTACAACGAACATTTATACTATAAGTATGGCTGTCCTATGTTCTATGGGGAGAAAAAGGTGTAAAACATATATATATACTTTCAATCCTCTGAAAAATGCAGATTGGAAAAAAATTAAAAGATAAAATTGTTAAAAATTAATACATGGAAAAGTAGATAGAGATAATTAGTAAAAAGATAAGGAGATAGTAGAAAAGATAAGACAGATGGAGATAGAAATAGATAAATAAAATTAATATAGATCCAGTGGTCCTCAAACTTTTCGAATAGGGGGCCAGTTCACTGTCCCTCAAACTGGTGGAGGGCCGGACTATAGTAAAAACAAAAGCTCACACTCTGTCTCCCCCCCCTCAGCCCTGTTGCCATAATCCTGGGGGCTGCATAAACGTCCTCAGCAGGCCATCTCAGGCCCACTGGCCGTAGTTTGAAAACCCCTGATTTACACAGTAGACAAATATTGATATATACATATAAATATAGGCATAGACTACATATATACACATACATACACACATATAAACAGAAGGAGGTAGATATGAAGAAGTAGGCATAGCTATAGATGTAGGTGAGGATAGGGATAAACTTTTTTCTAAATAATAGTATTCATACTATGATTATGTGTATATACATATGTGTATATACATATATATGTGTGTGTGCACATATGTATATGCAAATATATTTTAATATATTAGTAAAATCTTTATGTATATATACACATATGTATATGTTTGTCCACATTCATATGGTTATATATATATATATATATATATATATATATATATATATATATATATATATATATGTGTGTGTGTGTGTGTGTGTGTGTGTGTGTGTGTGTGTGTGTGTGTATGTATGTATACACACAAAACCATTACTTAACTTCTACTCATATATAGGAAAGTCATACATGTTTGTCTATGTGTATATATATACATATATATATATATATATATATAGTGCATCTAGATCTAGATCTCTATATATCCATTTTGAACAAAATCTCTTCTCCCTTTTATAAATACATAAATATATAAAGGCTCTATTGCAATCCAAATCCAAAATCTTATCAGATTATGAAAATGATCATGTATTCTCAAAATCTATCTAATGTTAACTGTAAGTAGCAACTGCCAATGTAAAATTACACTAAATATAATGCTTAATAAAGGTGCATAGTGCTTAAGTATTGAAAAAATATATTGATGACAAATTGAACATGAAATTTGTTGGATTGTTTAGTTTTGTTTACTATGGAGGGCAGGAGTAGAGGGATGTTTCTCTATGTTGTTGGAGGGAATACCACACCAATGAAAGTTTTAAGTTTTTAAGATAAAAAACAGGAACATCCTTTTGTATCTCCTAATATTTAAAATAAGAAAATGGATTCATGAGTATCTCTGAATTTGAAAAAAAGAGGAAAAATATATAGAATAAAAGAAAAATTGTTGAATAGTAGAATAGAATATAGAATATATTAAATTCCTGTAGATTATTTTTAAAAGAATTGTTTCTTATTCTTAATTTTGTTAATGTACAAACAAACTTTTAGATTATTAATACATTCTTAAGAATGAAATGAATTATTTAGTAATACAATCACCATCCTCCACATGAAACCTTTCCTGATCACTCCAGTTTCTAGTGCTCTCAATCTCTGCCTTTTGGATTTAACCACCTTGTAATTATTTTGAATTGAACCTCTATAAATTTCTGTATATGCATGTATCTAGCAAGCTATCTAGCTATACACATACACACATATATACTATTTTCCTTCATAGAATGTATACTCTTCAACCGTATGTATTTTTTTTTTCATTCTTTTCATTTTTTTCCAGAATCGTTAGCCTACTATGTGGCATATAGTAGATACCTAGATAGAAAATAATTGACAATTGTTTGATTGATTAACAACCTCTGTTGCTGAGGAAAATTTCTTTCTTAGAGATATAAGAAGCACATGATATATGTCAACACTTGTTGACAATGGGTAAGTAAAAAGATGAATTTATTAAAAGAATTATTTTGCTTAATAGAGTATTCAATAAAAACAAAATGTAAATGTATTCATTTGTATATTTTCAATGTCTTATTTTGTAATGTTAATAAACACAAAGAAATAATATGAATATGATGTTGAGTTCCAATCCTAACTATCCTCAAAAAATTGTATATGAGAGATATTGATACTTAGTATGTTTAAATGGCATTAAAATAGTGAATTATTTCCAATAATATACTGTACTATGAAGCTTACTTTTCTATTTATTACTTAATGCTTACTTTGATATATGAATTCCATGGATTTCTCATAGCACTACATATCATAATTTTGATAGTAGACATTGTACATATACTTATTTTATTATTGTTACTTTTCTGTGTAGTTAGGAGAAATTGTTTGAGAGATAATGAATTTAACTTAGGTTTTTATGCTATATTCTTGAGTTTGATGGATTGAGTACAATATTATCCATAAATGGGTTGCTGATATCCTACTACTCTAGATAATCTACTCTAGATAATCCCTCTTTCCTTTGTGTCTCTATAGCAGGACTTTTCATGAGAATGGAAAACTGAAAATGAAGTGGATACAGAATTTAACAGGAAGAGGAGAGAAATTTGGATGAATTTTAGGTAACAATATAGTTTTGTTTTTAATAAATCCAAGAATATCACTAAAGCAAATGCCCATTGTTGAAACATCAGTACTTTTTATTGCTTTTTCATGACATGAGTTATGTATATATATATATATATATGCTATATTTTACAAAGAACTGACAGCAAAATATCACCCAAAGTAATCTTAAGAAGATTATAATTTGCATGAGAAAGTTGTTGTACACAATGCATTAAGAAGTATACAGAAGAAGCAATATAAAAGATATTGTCAATCAGCAAAGGAGTAAGAAAAAACATGAATCCATGTATATAATGAGAGTGAGTTATAAATCCTGAATTGCAGTGATACTCATAAAATATCAGGAAAACTTGATGAAGATCCTCAGTATATTGAGAGAAGAGTTTCCCGTAGGTGATTTCTGTGAGGACATGGACAAGAGTTATACAAGATGGAGAAACATGAATGGATTCCAACCTTCATCATTGGAGAGAATATATACTGTGATGACATCTATTAGATGTCCTCTATTAGATGAGAATTTTTTATTAAATGTCATTTATATGTTATATTAGATGCCAAGCTACTAGAGTATTTGATGTAATTTGTATTTGATGTAATTAATTTGAGTATTTGATGTAATTAATAACCTACAATTTCTATAAAGTCTTATTGTAAGTTTAAAGTTTGTTTCAATTTAATTTAAACTGATAGTTTTTTCCAATGAAATATTTTATCTTTTTTTGTAATAATAGCTTTTTATTTTTCAAAATACATGCAGATATGTTTTTATATTCACTCTTACAAACCTCATATTTCAAATTTTTTTGTCTCCCTCCTCCCTGCCCCTCTTCCCTCAACAGCAACTAATCCAATATACATTAAATGTGTGTAATTCTTTTAAATGTATTTCCACATTTATTATGCTGCACAAGAAAAATCAGATCAAAAAAGGAAAAAAAAAAAGATTAAAAAAACAAACAAGCAAATAACAACAACAAAGGTGAAAATACTCTATTGTCATACAGATTCAGTCCCCAAAGTCCTCTCTGAATGCAGATGGTTCTCTCCAACACAGGCTATTGGAACTGCTTTGAATCATGTCATTATTGAAAAGAGCCAAGTTCATTACAGTTGATCATCACAGAATCTTGTTGCTATGTACAATGTTCTCTTGGTTCTACTCAGTTCATTTAGGATCAGTTCATATAAATCTTCCCAAGACTTTCTGAAATCAGCCTGCTGATCATTTCTTGTAGAAATTCATAGAAATGTCTTTCTTGGTCTCCTCTGTGTCCAAAGACACACATTTATAAGACAGGTGGCCAGGATTGAAGAGGAACTCTTTTGGCCATGAAACTAAGAGGACCTTCCTAGAATGTAGAATTCAGAATTCTGAAAAAAAAAATGAACTGAAGACAGACATTAATTTGAAAGGATTAGATAGCTCTTGTAGGAAACTCAAATGAATTGAATGATTTTGCTGTATGGCCTGAAAAGGAATAAGCTTGCCCTCTCCTTCAACATGTATTTCCATACAGTAGCCAGGAGGTTAAAAGCTATTCACATAATAAACATTGTACTATGTGCTAACATTCAACAAATATTTATATAGAGAGAGCAGGACCAGGAGTTAAGAATACTAGATATATATATATATATATATATATAATGGAGGCTTGTCACATATATAGACAACTTAGGAAATAATTACCATTTGAAAGAACTAAGGGAATTCCCCCAAGGAAATAGTCCATGTGGACATTATATATTGATGTAGTTGGAAAAAGCTTTCTATTACCTACTTCCATTAACTGCTTAACTATTTTAATTGCTTTTAAAACTGTATACACATACAGAAAGAGCTATATCTATATCTATCCATACCTACAGATATATAGATGTGCAAACATACTTTAAAATTCACATACATGCAGGTATATATGTATGTAAACACACATATATAAACATATACAGAGATTTTTATATACCTATACACTGAATGATTTTTTTCTCCCAACCTTTTTGTGTTAAACTAAATAGACAAGTCTGAGAAAAAAGAAATGCTGAAAATACTATTTCTGTTCCTATCATTTAATTAATGATTCATTGATCAGATGAAAAAAAAAAGTTTCCTCAAACCAGTTAATACAAGATGGAGACTGGAGGGACAGATGGATACTATCTCCTTTTCTCTCCACCACTCATTTTTCTTTCAAGAATAAAGACATTTTACTAAAGAGCGGAAAGGGACTGGTATGTGCCAAAATGTTTGTGGCAGCTCTTTTTGTTGTAGCTAGAAACTGGAAGATGAATGGATGTCCATCAATTGGAGAATGGTTGGGTAAATTATGGTATATGAAGGTTATGGAATATTATTGCTCTGTAAGAAATGACCAGCAGGAGGAATACAGAGAGGCTTGGAGTGACTTACATCAACTGATGCTGAGTGAAATGAATAGAACCAGAAGATCACTGTATACTTCAATGCTGTATGAAGATGTATTCTGATGGAAGTGGATATCTTCAACATAAAGAAGATCCAACTCACTTCCAGTTGATCAATGATGGACAGAAATAACTACACCCAGAAAAGGAACACTGGGAAGTGAATGTAAATTGTTAGCACTACTGTCTATCTATCCAGGTTACTTATACCTTCGGAATCTAATACTTAATGTGCAACAAGAAAATGGTATTTACACACATATATTGTATCTAGGTTATATTGTAACACATGTAAAATGTATGGGATTGCCTGTCATCGGGGGGAGGGAGTGGAGGGAGGGGGGATAATTTGGAAAAATGAATACAAGGGATAATATTATAAAAATAATTACTCATGCATATATACTGTGGGAAAAAATTCTAAATAAATAAAAAAAAGAATAAAGACATTTTTACACACTCCAAAGACATCTTTTGCAACCCTCTTCTTGGCATACTCAGGAAAGTGTTCTCTCTTAACTCACTGCACTGTTATTTGGCAGGTTTAGTCACTATTATCCTTTTATTAAAAAGCTAATTTGGCCTCTAAAACAGAGAAACATAGAGAGTTAAATGTCGATCGCCATCGGTCTCTTATGGTTAGCAGGAAAAAAACAAAGAAATAGAATAAATTATCAACTCCAGTCAAAATCTCTCAATGAACAATCTGTCTTTAAAATACTTTACAATTCTCATATACTAAAAAAAAAAAAAAAACAAAACAAAAAAAAAACAACAAAAAAAAACTTTAATATATTTCTCAATGAACAAATAAGTCTAAATAATATGTCCTCTGAACTTTTAGAGGTATTTGCTATAAGCAACAAAAGAAAGCAAACCCTAAGATTTCCAGGAGAAAATCATTTAAAAAATTATAGCATATTTTTTCCCTATCTTCTTACCAACTTTTCAATATATAATAAGACAAATTACTTCTAACAATATGTTGCTTTTGATGATATGATAAGAATATATTTACTATATTTCATATCTTTTAATAAGGGAACCCAAATAATCTTAAAAACATCACAAGCAGCCAGGTAGTATTCTGAATAGAGGGCTAAACTTGGAGTCGAGAAGACTTGAAGTTTAATCCTGTCTCACATACCTATCAGGGGCATGACTTTGGACAAATCCCACAATATGTCTTAGCTTTTATTTCTCTATTGGCAAAGTTAGTATAAGAGTGAGTCTTTCATAAATTATTATGAGGCTCCTTTGAGATAACAGTTACACAGTAGTTAGTGAACACCATATGGATTATTGTTATTCAGAGACATTACAAATGACATATGACTGCATTTAAAAATTTTGACTAGTGGATCTTAACCCTCTTTAAATGGTATTTAAGTGTATATATTTGGTCATGTCCTTTGTTCTTCTCATGTATACATATTATAAGAGATCAAAAATTACCTTCCCAGTGATGCATACATGTATACATATTATAGAGATCAAAAATTACCTTCCTAAAGATGCAATATTAGTTTTAATCATAAAAATGACCTAGGAAGAGAAGAAAGCTAAGCAATTACAGAACAAACTAACTTGACAAATCAGGCACTTTTTTGTAAACTTTTGCTCCATTTTTAAGCTTTCAGCATTTCCCCTTAGAGTGTGATATAGATAAGAACATGAGAAGTAAAAATAAGTCCGTTACAGTAATTTCTCTCCCCCTCCTCCTCAAACTCCACCTTTCCCCTCATTTTTCTCCTCTCCTTCTCAAGGAAGCTTATGATGTAACTATTAAGGTTGGGATACTAGTCCATACTAAACTCCATTCTACTACCACTTCATCTCTATTACCTAGAGGTTAGAAGTCAAAAAACAATCATCCATATCAGTAAGGCTTTCAGTGGAGGGTTACTGAACCATGAGAAGTTGTTTAAGTGAGAGGAATTAGTTCCCAGCTATTTTAGAAACCTAATGTTCCTACAATCTCTTCTTCTCTCCCTTCTCCATTAAATGAAAGAACAGGGTACATAGCAAATACTGCAAAGAGCACCCTTATCAAGGAAAGACAAATCTATTGATCATTTACATTTCTCTATTTTATCCTAATCAGGATAAAAAGCTTTAAAGGGAAAACAGAACAAACAGAATATAATTGTATAGAAATGATCAACACAGTTATGTTGTAGAATTATTACAAATATTTTGAATATTTTATGGTCAGCATGCAATTGTGTGTGTGTATATATATATATATATATATATATATATATATATATATATATATATATAATTATAAATAAAGAGTAGTATTATCTTTTAATAAAATCTAAGTTAAAAAGTCATCTAATTCAACTGAGAGGGCACAGTGGAAGAGCCTATGAGAAGAGCACAAAGTAGTAAGAGTAGGATTTGAGTTTCAGGCTAGGGGGATAAGGGTGAATCATTAGGATTAGCAGGTAGGAGTTTGGGTAGCCATAGGAGAGGGAAAGTATAATTAATAAAACTCTTGGCATTGGATATCTATATGCATAGTAAGATGATGAAAAAGAGATTGTAACACAAGTGCACAAAGTTGATCTTATAAGTATCCTGTATTTGGTGGAATGGATCAGACTCACAATGGCAACATAGCTGTGGAAGGATATATTTTATCTCAAAGAAAAAAATAGTATATAAAAGTTTTGATGATATTCACTTTACTTATTAAAGAGATAGTCTCACATGACCTCATGGGAAGGGTATGCATACAGAAATATATTTGAATGAATTCAACATAAGAAGACACTAAAGTAACATAATCTTGGAGAATTCTATTAGTGAATAAGGGAGGAGGGAAATAGTTTAGGAGAGAAACCAGTGACTTGCAAGAAGACATGACAGAGAAATGGTGAGGGATGACAGTTGTCCAGAAAATTGTTACAGCTTCTCTCACAAATGCTTAGAAGCTGATTGATACATTCTTGAGATGTCTTAATTCTAATTTAATTCTTCAGATGTTAAAGAAAAAGGCAAGTACTCTTTTGGGTCAGACTGATCATTTAAGATTTAAAAGAAAGAAAGAAAAGAAAAAAGAAATAAAAAAGACAACTGATGTCATCAATTGTGAATTCTTTTATTTCTTTTAATCCAATGGTTTTCAAAGTGGTTCTCTAAGTGTGATTCTCAAAATGTAGTCTAGAGAACCTTGGGAGTCTCAAACCCTTTCAAAGGGTCTATAAATTCAAAATTAGTTTTTATTTCTGACATGGTAAATATCGATAAATATAATTCACATAAACAAAAACTTTGGACAGATCCTAATTAATTGTAATAGTATAAGGATATTGAGAACCAAAGTTTCAAAGCCACTGATCTAGATGTCAAAATTTCTTACCACCTTTATTCATCCTTTACTACTTTGGTGCAGGGCCAGAGAAAGAAATAAACTTGCTCCTTGATAAAGTCAACTCTTTTGATCTCCTCCTCCCCCACATTTCCTTCTGGAACTTTATTCTTCTGTTTACCAGTGTCATGTACTTGCCATATATTCTTGGCAGTAATATTTTCAGGACCAGCATTGATCTTACATGTTATACCAACTTTATAGTTTCATTTGAAATTGGTAGATACTCTGTATTATAATTGACCCCTAGTGATGCTAAGACTTCTTGGTTAAATCAGGTAATCCAAAGCTTGGTTACTTTAGTTTGACCAATAGCTAGGTGGCATAGGTCTTCATGATATTTATCCAGAGGAGATCTAGGCTGTTTGTACCTGAAAGTAAGGTAATGTTTATTACAGAGGATGTAGTTTGGTAAATTAAAATAGTTGCTAGACTCCTTATGGCTACTTGCCTTTTTTGGTTTTTGGGTTTTTTTTTTAAATAGTTTTAGACTTCCAAGGACAGAATCAAGATAGTGGAGAAGAAATACATTTCTTTCTGACTTTCTCCTACAACCCTCAGGCTAAATTAGCAAATTCATGTCTGAATTAGCCCTGAACCAGCAAAATCCACAAATATTGGGAGTGCAACAAATTCCCAGCAGAAGATAAATTCAAAGATATCCAAAAAAGGTCTGTTTCAATTGGAAACAGGAAGGTGGCAGCGAAGTCAAGCATCTGACCAGAGATGCCAGCGCAGACAGCCCAAAGTCCCAGGGTGGTGCGGACTCCACTGGATTGTGCAGATTCCATGGGACAAAGAATCTACAGGGAGGAAACAGACCAAAAAAGTTCTGTTTCAATTGGAAATGGGACAGAGGCATCCAAACACAAACAGCAGAACTCAGATGCTAGCACAGACAGCACAGAATCCAGGGATGGTGCAGACTCCGTGTGGTGAAGAATCTATAGGGAGGAATCTATAGGAATATACAGCAGTGTTGGCCACTCTGCCCTGATTATAAGCCAGTAGATCAGCAGAGAAGTTATAAAACATCCAACACACACACATACACAACAGGTCAATAGTGAACCCCAAAATGCCACTGATGCTTATAGAGGAAGTTGCTTCTTATAGACGAAGCTTAGAAAACCACCACTGCTCTAAAAGCAGAACTTCATTTTTTTTTTAAATGAGTAAAAAATTAAAGAGACCTCTGATGATAAACAGCTTTTATGGTGAAAGAGAAGAACAGATTTCAAACCATTGAGGAAACTAAAGACAGATTCTCTCTAGATGAAGCACCAAAAGATGATATAACGTGGTTCCCATCACACAAGGCTGTCCTAGAAGAAATTTTAAAAGATCTTAAAAGAGAGGGGAAAGGAAAGAAAAAATTTGCAAGAGTTTTTGGAAAAGGCATATAACTCATTAAAAGATAGATTTGATAAAATGGAAAAAGAAAGCAGCTCTCAGAAAGACAGAATTTGTGAAACAGAAAAAGAAAATAACTCTTTAAAAAACAGAATTTGTGAAATAGAAAAAAAAAATTCCATGGAATAAAACAATTCATTTAAAAATTCAATTGGACAAATACAAAATGAAGTTTAAAAAAAACTAAATGGAGAAAATAATTCACTAAAATTCAGAACTGAATAAATAGAAATGACTGACTCAAGGAGATAACGAGAATCAGTCAAGCAAAACAAAAAAAAAAAATGAAAAAAATAGAAAAAAATGTAAAATACCTAATTGGGAAAACAATAAACCTGGAAAATAGATATAGGTGAGAACTAAGGATTATTGGACTCCCTGAAAATCATGATTTAAAAAAAAAGAGCCTACATACTATCTTTTAGGAAATCATCAGAGAACTGCCCAGATATCAAAGAACCAGAAAGAAAAATGGCCATTGAAAGAATTCACCAAACACTTCCTAAAAGAGGCCCCAAAATTAAAACCTCAAGGAATATTGTGGCTAAATATGAGAACTATCAGACCAAGGAAAATATGCTACCAACACCCAATAAGAAACAATTCAAATAACAAGGAGCTACAATAAGGATAACTCAGGACCTAGCAGCTTCTACTTTAAAGGATCGAAGGCATGGAATTTGATATTCCAAAAAGTGAAGGAACTTGGAATGCAGCCAAGAATAAATTACCCTGCTACACTCAGGGAAGAAGATGGACATTCAATAAAGCTGGTGAATTCCATTTATTTTTTGTGAAAAAACCAGAGCTAAACAAAAACAAAACAAAACAAACAAAAAAAATGACCTTTAAATATAGAACTCAAAGAGAAGTATAAAAAGGTAAAAAGAAAAAAGAAAAAACCTCTTGAGAACTGTATTTTTGTTATGGGTATACATTGAGAGTCCATGTATAATCTGATTTTACTGTCATAATATAAAAAAGAAACTAGAACTGGAAAGGGGATTGTAACAGAAAAAAGGGGGGAAATAGAGGCAAAATGAATGACATGTAAGGAAGAGGAAAAGTAAACATCATAATTGAGGGAAAGAAGGGAGAGTGACAAATATTGTGTGAAATTTACTCTCATCATATTTGGCCCAAAGAAAGAATATTAGATATATTTGATTTCACTGAGAAGCATCTCTCATCTTACAGAAAAGTGGGACAGGAAAGGGGAAAAGGAAGGCTTAAATACAAGAAAAAACAGAAACAGTAGGGGAAAGGTATAAGAAAGGGGAAGAGTTTCTAAAGTGGAAGGACTGCTTGAGGCAAGTAATGATCATAAGTAAAATACTAGGGAGGAGGGAAAAGGGAAAAGGAAAGAGAAAAGTATGATGTGAGGTTAAGAAGATGGCAGGGAATACGGAATTAGTAGTTTTAAATGTAAATGTGAATGGGGTGAACTCTCCCATAAAGTGTAAAGGCATAGCAGACTGGATTAAAACCTAGAATCCTACAATGTATTGTCTACAAGAAACACATTTAAAGCAGAGTGATATATACAGAGTAAAGGTAAAAGGCTGGAGCAGAATCTATTTTGCTTCAGGTGAAGTAAAAAAAAAAAAAAAAAAAAAAAAAAAAAAAAAAGCAGGGGTAGTCTTCCTTATCTCAGATCAAGCAAAAACAAAAATTGATGGAATTAAAAGCAAAAAGGAAGGAAACTATTATCTTGCTAATGGGCACCATAGATAATAAGCAATATCAATATTATTCATATATGTACCAAGTGATGTAGCCCCTAAATTCCTAAAGGAGAAGTTAAGAGAGTTGTAAGAAGAAATAGATAGCAAAACTATGATAGTAGGAAATCTCAACCTTGCTCTCTCAGAACTAGATAAATCAAACCACAAAATAAGAAAGAAGTTAAAGAGGTAAAGAAAATACTAGAAAAACTAGATATGAGAAATCTTTGAAGAAAATTGAATGGAGACACAAAGGAGTAGAATTTATTTTTGGTAGTTCATGTAACCTATTAAAATTGATTACATATTAGGACAGGAAGACTTCAAAATCAAATTCAGAAAGGCAAAAATAGTAAAGGCATTTTTTCAGATCACAATGCAATAAAAATTACATTCAATAAAAAACCAGGGGAAAATAAACCAAAAAGTAATTGGAAACTAACTAATCTCACTCTAAAAAATGAATAGGTGAAACAGCAAATCAGAAACACAATCAATAATTTCATCCAAGAGAATGACAATAATGAGACAACATACTGATATGTGTGAGATGCAGCTCAAGTGGTAATAAGGGGAAATTTTATATCTCTAGATGTTTTCTTGCATAAACTATTAGAAGCAATCTACAACTTTAGCAAAGTTGCAGGACACAAAATAAATCCACATAAATCATCAGAATTTTTTTACATCACTAACAAAATCCAACAGCAAGAGATAAAAAGATAAATTGCATTTAAAATAACTTTCTATAGTAAAAATATTTGGGAATCTATCTGCCAAGAGAAAGTCAGGAAATATGTGAGCAAAACTACAAAACACTTTCCATACAAATAAAGTCAAATATAAGGAATTGGAAAAATACCAAGTGCTCTTGGATAGGTCAAGCAAATATAATAAAAATGACTATACTCCCTAAGCTAATCTATTTATTTAGTGATATATCAGTCAAACTCCCAAGAAACTATTTTACTGGCTTAGAAAAAATAATGAAAAAAAATCATATGGAAGAACAAAAGGTCAAGAATTCAAAGGAATTAATTAAGAGAAAAGCAAATGAAGGTTGCCAAGCTATACCAAATTTAAAATTATATTATAAAGCAGTGGTAATCAAAACCATTTGGTACTGGCTAAGAAATAGAGAAGTTGTTCAGTGGAATAGGTTAGGTTCACAGAGCAAAATAGTCAATGATTATAGCAATCTAGTATTCAACAAACCCAAAGAACTTAGCTTTGGGGATAAGAATTCACTATTTGACAAAACCTGCTGAGAAAATTGGAAACTTAATATGGCAGAAAGTAGCCATAGACCATATACCAAGATCAAGTCAAAATGGGTTCATGATCTAAACTTAAAGAATGATATTATAAACAAATTAGAGGAACAAAGGATAGTTTACCTTTCATATTTGTGGAGTAGAAAGGAATTTGTGACCAAAGAATAATTAGAGATTATTGATAACAAAATAGATAATTTTGATTAAATTTAGTTAAAAAGTTTTATGCAAACAAAACTAATGCAGACAAGATTAGAAGGGAAGCAATAAACTTGGAAATATTTTTATATCCAAAGGATCTAATAAATGCCTTATTGCTAAATTATATAGACAATTGACTCAAGTTAATAACAGTTCAAGCCATTCTCTAATTGAAAAATGGTCAAAAGATATGAACAGACAATTTTCAGATGAAGAAATTGAAACTATATCTATAGTCACATGAAAAGATGCTCCACATCATTATTGATCAGAGAAATGCAAATTAAGACATCTCTGAGATACTAGTACACACCTATCAGATCAGCTAAGATGACAGGAAATGATAATGACAAGTGTTGGAAGGGATGTGGGAAAACTGGGACACTGATACATTGTTGGTAGAATTGTGAACAGATCTACTCATTCTGGACAGGAATTTGGAACTATGTCCTAAGAGTTATCACACTGTTAATACCTTTTGATACAGCAGTGTTTCTATTAGGATTATATTCCATACAGATCTTAAAAGAGGGAAAGGGACCTACATGTGCAAAAATGTTTTCAGCAGTCCTATTTGTAATGGCAAGAAACTGGAAACTGAGTTAATACTCATCAATTGGAGAATGGCTGAATAAATTATGGTATATGAATGCTATGGAATATTATTGTTCTGTAAGAAACAACCAGCAGGATGATTTCAGAGAAACCTGGAGAGACTTACATGATCTAATTGTTAAGTGAAATGAACAGAACCAGATCACTATACAAGGCAACAACAAGACTATACGATGATCAATTCTGATGGATGTGGCTTGCTTTAACAATGAAATGATTCAAAACAGTTCCACTTGTTCAGTGATAAAGAGAACCATCTACACCCAGAGAAAGAACCATGGAAATAGAGTGTGGAACACAACATCACATTCTCACTCACTCTATTGTGATTTGATTAGGAAATTCTAAATAAAGAGAAAATTTAATTGTTCACAAGCTCAAAAAGTTCCCTTGGAAGAGCTTTAAAAAAGTTTTAAAAATCAAAGAGGAGAGATGGAAGAAAAATGGGGAAAATGAGATCTATGCAGAAGAATTATGGGATGGAAAGCCAACAGCTTGGAAAAGGAAGCACAAAAATATATTGAAGAAACCAACTCCTTAAAAAATAGATAAGTAGATTTGTAAAAATGGAAAAGAAATATATTGAAGAAAACAACTCCATAAAAAAAGAAACTGGTAAAATGGAAAAAAATCTGATAAACAAAACTGCTTTCCCAAATTCTGCCAGTGATCTAGTGGTCTCTTCTCATTGTTTTCAGTCTTATTTTTTTTTTTTGATCTTTCCAGTTTGTTTTTTTATATTACTGACCGTTTTCTTCTTTTCATTACATTAATCTCTACTATGTATATTCTCATCTTTTTGTAAAAGCATAATAAAAACCATTTTGTTACCCATTTAAATATTAAGAAATTATATTTTCTATAATTCAAAGAAATAAAAGCAAACAAGCAAAGCTATTTTCCAAATTCCTTGTTTGAAAAGATGGGGACAAGGGCAGTTAGATAAAATAGTAAATAGATCAATTGGAGAACAGCTGAATAAATTGTGGTATATGAATATTATGGAATATTATTG
Organism: Sminthopsis crassicaudata; assembly: GCF_048593235.1. NCBI lineage: Eukaryota > Metazoa > Chordata > Mammalia > Dasyuromorphia > Dasyuridae > Sminthopsis > Sminthopsis crassicaudata. The sequence goes on from NC_133620.1 coordinate 187,873,052, forward strand.
TTCTCTAAGAAATGACCAACAGGATGATTTCAGAAAGGCCTGGAGAGACTTACATGAACTGATGCTGGGTGAAATGAGCAGGACCAGGAGATCATTGTATACTTCAACAACAATACTATATGATAATCATTTCTGATAGATGTGGCCCTCTTCAACAATGAGATGAACCAAATCAATTCCAATAGAGTAGTAATGAACTGAACCAGCTACACCCAGTGAAAAAAAACTCTGCAAGATGACTATGAACCACTAAATAGAATTCCCAATCCCACTATTTTTGTCTGCCTGCATTTTTTATTTCCTTCACAGGCTAATTGTACACTATTTCAAAGTCTGATTCTTTTTGTACAGCAAATCAATTGTTTGGACATGTATACATATATTATATTTAATTTGTACTTTAACATATTTAAAATGCATTGGTTAAAAAAATGTATTGGTTATCCTGCCATCTGGGGCAGGGAGAAGAAGGGCAAAAATTGGAATAAAAGTTTTGGCAATTGTCAATGCTACAAACTTACCCATGCATATATCTAGTAAATAAAAACTATAATAAAAAAAAAAGAAAAGAAAGTAGATAGAGTGCTGGGTCTGAAGTCAGGAAGTTCTGATTTCAAATATAGCCTTATATATTTATTAGTTGTGTGAAATTGGGCTAGTGACTTAACTGTGTTTGTCTCAGTTTAAACAAAGAATATCTTCTCTTCTTGGAGCTCTTAACTTTTCTCATCTTTAGAAGTGCCCTAGATTCCATTAAAAAACAAATGCCCTCTTCTATTATTCAGATTCACCTATTATTTAGAAGAAATTCATGATATTGATCTCTAGGAGGAATCTCATTGAAAAGAATATACTGGGGCAGCTAGGTGGCGCAGTGCATAGAGCACCAGCCCTGAATTCAGGAGGACCTGAGTTCAAATCTATGCTCAGACACTTAACACTTTCTAGCTGTGTGACCCTGGGCAAGTCACTTAACCCCATCCTAAAAAAAAAAAAAAAAAAAAAAAAAATACCAAGAAGAAATGAAATAATAACTTTAAAAAAACTCATTAGAGTTGTTTTAGAATGTAAAGAAACAGTATAAATGATGCATAAAAATGTATTGGAACAGAAACTGACAGAAGAGCATATGAAAACTATGCCAAATTTTGACATTCCTCTCTCTACTATAGAATTATTTTGAGCATTGAATCAGAATGGTATTAAATTTAAAAAATGTTTCTAGCAGTCTTGTGCCTAAAAAACAGAATGTAGTATTTTGATATTTCAAAAAATATTTTATAGGTGTGACCTTTTTTGTTTCTTTGTTTATTCTTGATCTCATCTCTAAACATCAATGTGCCTTAAGATTTGACTCTAGGTCAGCTTCTATTTTCTTCTCTATTCTCTATAATTATTTCCATATCTTCATCTTTTCACATGAGTTTATTTATCAGATGATCTTCAGAGCAAAAAATCAATCTGGTTAGGTAGGCTCTCCTACATTAAGTTTTTTAGCAGGACTATATTCTACTTTCCTTTCATGTCTCTAGTGACTACTACAATCAATGTCTTGCACAAAATGACACTTAAATGATTTATAGATTGGAAAAAAAAAATATATATATATATTGAATTCCATTTCCTTTTCCATATTCCTTGCTTACTTTTTTTCTCCTTGATGTCTCATCAGGATCTCCACATAACGTAGTTCAGAATAGACTTCATCACCTTTTACACATATGCAACTCTTCAAATTACTAAAAACAAAAAACAAAACAAACAAAAAAAAAAACAGTACCACAGAGTACCACAATTTTAATAGTCAACTAGAATTATATACCTAGAATCAACTTTGACTTTTTATTTTGCCTTTTCTATACAATCCATTCAGTTCATCAAATCATTTTGCTTCTATTTCCAAAACTATCTTTTCTTCCCCTTTATAACATCCACAATTCCTGTTCAAAAGTTCAGGGCCTCAACATATTTTGCTTGGACTATTATCTCCTAAATCTGTTGCTTTCTTTCTAATTTACTACTTTTTCCTCAGCTTTCACAGCTGTCAAAATAATTTTCATAAACCTCATGTATGACTAGGTCACTACTCTTTTCTATTATTTTGAGAATAAAATGAAAATCCTTTAGCAAACTGTATTTTCTTCATAATCAGCAATGTGGTTGACATGCAATGCTCATTCTAGCCTTCCAAAAGATTCTCTCCCCATCTATTTCCATGCCATCTGATCTTCTCTGAGATAATCACATTCCACAGGCCTTGCAGTTAAGTTTTGTATTTCTGCTTGATGAGGAAACCTCAAAACTCTTAAAATCTCCTTGGACTCTGCCTCAGGGAAGGGACCCCACTCCAAGCACAATTTCCTTCTTATCTAAAAACCCATTGAATTCTATTCAAATTCTAACCCTGACTGGAACTCAAGCCAGAAACCAACCTGGGACTCCACCCATGAGCCCCTTCAGATTATCCAAAGCCCCCCATTATAAAAAGAGCCAAACTGGAGTCCACTCTTTGCAGAGATCCCAAACATGACATCCTTACACTGGTCATGTCAAGGATTTCTGCCCACTGGAGCCAACCCTGGCTCTGGTGTCTTCCTACCTTTTAATCTTACTTCCAAACACCATAATAAACACTTTTATCAATCTAGGTTTTCAGGTCGGTAAATTCCTTTATAGAGAACTCTTGTGCAGCTATTAGACCTCATTTAACTCTGTATCCTTGGGCCGAATCCAAAGGAGTTGCAGGGGAGCTCTATTTGACTCCCTGTACCCCAAACCTGCCACTAGACCTCAAGTAAACCTAATTTAATTTAAGTACCCCTTATCTAGTTCTCATCATGCTTAGATTTCTGTTTCCTAGAGTCAGCTTCTCCCAGCTATTGATGACTCTTTAAGGATGCTTTGTGAATGTTCTACCTAAAGAAGATTTCCCCTTGAATCAATGATTAAAACTTTATTAATCAATCAAGAAAGCAATAAGTATTTATTAAACAATAGGTATTTGCCAGTCACTTTGTTAGGCACTGGGATTGTAGAGATTTTTAAGATCCCTTATGTCAAGTAACTTACATTCTATTTATAATCCTTTTTTATGATCACAGCCTTATGCTCAGTTCATTTCTCTACTTTCAGGAAACATGCCTCATTGAAAAAACAAACAAATAAATAGCAGCTGTATAATGCCTTTGCATCCTGTCCCTAAAGGGGCATAAAACCTTTCCCTTGAGAGGTATCTTGGGCCATTCAGTGCATGGAACAGTAGTCCTGACTGCTGTGATTTATTTTCAGTTGTTTGTTTATTGAAAGGTCCCTCACCTCCTCTTCTCCCCAGTAATCAGCAATCTTTTAGAGTTACCAGGTCAGGGCCTGTGATGACCAGACTCAAGGGGCTGCTGGCTAGCACCTGCTCTTAAATATCCCTGTAATAAACCTTGCTTCATTTTTTTTTTTTATTTCTTTAGTTTAGTGTTACTCTTCACCTCTTTATTCAAACATGAAAACTAATCATCTAATCTATCAGGCTGACAAAAAAAACAAAAAACAAACAACAACAACAAAAAAAAAACATGGCAGCTCTTATTGCATAGGAATTAAACCCATGAAGATTTGACCCAAAGAGGAAGGGCTAAAGAGGGAAGTGATTTCTACATCCTGATTTAGGAGACTGAATTGGAAGAAATTTAAAATGAGAAAGTTAATTGGTACCTTGTGACCATATTGAGGCAACTGGGATTAAGTGACTTGCCAAGGTCACATAGCTAGGAAGTGTTAAGTGTCTGAGGCCAGATTTGAACTTAGGTCTTCCTGACTTCAGGGCTGGTGCTCTATCCACTGTACCACCTAGCTGTCTCCTAAAGTAGGAGATCTGAGAAAAGTCAGGGATGGTGACCATTCACATACAGAGGTGGAGAAAAGAGAGAGAAACTAAAGTAATATGACACTGGAAAGAGAAAACAGAGTGGCTGGATAAGAAAAAGAAGGAAAAAGTTTAAATCTATGTCCAATAGCCAAAAGGATAATGGTGAAAGTGGAAAAAGAATATTAGGATAAAATAAATCCAAGCACTGGAAAGGTGGAACTTATATAAGGAGTAGGGTTATTTAAATGTACACAAGTGTGTTAAGGAATTTTGGATTAGAATTTGCCATTTATTTTTTCAGCAACTTACCTTGAATAGAAAGTCTTGGGGCATGACTTAAATAATAAATTTCTGGCCCTAAGTATGTTAGGGAAATGTCTAGAACAAGGTGGGGGAAACAAGAGTTGAAAACTTTACTGACAGACATAATATTTCATAAAAGAAAAATTATTTCAGATGATTAGAATTGAAGTTGTTTCCTTTTAGTTCAAAACATAAAACTTTGGGGAATAATATTTTACCATGTTCATTTTCATATGACTGGACAAAATTGGATGTTTTGGCTCCTAGATTTTTTTTTATTAGCATGTCTGACAACTTAAATTACTTATTTCTACCAAGAGAATCGAAGATTATGTAAAGTCATCAAGTTTTCTGAAATTTTGCTTTGGATTTGACTTTGTTAATTGCTAATTAGAATTCATTACAGGTATAATTTTATTCAAAGTGGTAAATTTAAAAATATAATAGGAGAGAAGCAAGGCTTTGATATGTTTCTAATTAATTCTATTTGTAATACTTGTGTAGGATGTGGGAGGGAAGGTCCAAAACAAATCTCTCCTTTTTCTTTCTCTGGCCAATTCTACCTCACATTTTGCCAGGGCACTAATTTCCATGAATGAGGAGAAAGGCTCAAATCAATGTTCCAAAAACCATTCAAGTATAAACTTATATTAATGTTATATTACTTGTATGCTAAGTCTCATGTTTGCCTACTTTTGCTTGCTTGTTTCTTTTTCCCCCATGTAACATATATTAGATAATTAAGTTTAAAATTTAGCCAAAAAATAATTCAGAATTTGTATTCATGATTCTTCTCCCTCTCCTTTTTCTTTCTTTCCTTCTTCCTCTCCTATGGTCAGGTTTCTCTTTTATGGTCTTTGGAAAGAAAAGGAACATAAGTCATATGTGTGTAGGTCTTTGAACCACAATACAGAGAAAGCATATAGTACCTAGGCCTAATCACCTGCTAGTTATCCTTATCAGTCTCCCTTCCCTTGACACTGATGACTATGCCTTTTCTCTCATGCTAGGTACTATGTGAAGCATCTCTTGTTCTTGCTTGTTTCTCATTTAAAAAGAAACACTTTACATCATTCTCTTTTATCACTTCTGCCCAATGGCACTGAGGTGCATTCCAAAGTTACTTTCTCTTTCCTCTTTTTCTCTTCCTAAATACTAAAACTCACAGAGAAGTTTTTTTTTTTTTCCTACTCAGTAACATTGACACAAACAAGCAAGAAGGAAAATAATAGGACCCTGAGAAAATAATTTTTATTGTGAAGTTCCACATTATCAAAAATACTTTTGTGACAAGTTGAAGCCACCACATCTGTACTTCTTAATTAAAAAAGTGTGTGTATCTGTGTCTGTGACTATCTGTCTGTCTCCTCCCTCTTAAGAACTATTTGATTGCTTTATAGAATGAATGTGTGTGTAACTTCTCTGTAAATCTGTGGTTAAGACTTTACTCTTAGAATTTGTTACAGCTAAGTTTCTAGTATATAGGAATGCTCTTTACCTTTTCAGAATTATTATTTGGTATTACTTTGGCATAATAGATGGAGCTACTCTAGAATAAGAAAAAATGTGGGATCAATCACCACCTTTAATAGACACTGACTGTGTGATTCTTATTATAGTTTAGTAGATTAGTCTTTCTGACACTGTTTGGGGTTTCCTTGGCAAAGATATCAAAATTAATTAACTCTTTATATTATGTGTAAGTAACTAGAACTTTTAAGTTGTGAAGAACTTGAGACTGCTGTTGATTGTCCTTAGTTCTAGAAGAGAACTGTGCAAAGCCGTCTGCTCCACTCTTCCCTCCAGTGCCATCTGGGTCCAGTGGCAAGATACAGATCAAGATGATTGAAGTTGGCCCATAAATGCAATTTCCTTGACATGTTATATTTTCATTTTGGTCATAGCCTCACTGACTATCCCAAAGCCTCACACATTGTATATGCTTTTAAATGCCTATTGAATTTGAACAACTTATTTCTTTTATAATAATTGTCATTTTGGTGAAAAGATAAGCTACATGTTTTTGCCCAAGATATCTCAGAGATACCAGTGCATATTTTAATTCTTCATGCTAAATAAACAACTATTTTCTAAGAAAGACCTATAAGTGTCAGTTGTTTTGGACAATCTACAAAGATGTATGACTGCTAAAAAGAAAAGATTCCAAGAAAAGATACTCCCAAGTTGAGAGCAGACTCCTTGAATGTGTGAAAAGGAGCACATGGTCATTTTCTATGAAAATTGTGGAAAACAAAAGAGAGCATAGGCAAAAATTATGAAGTTATGCTTGTGTTATAAAGTTTGACAGCTAAATTGATCATAAAATCCAGATGTGGAAGAAATCTTAGAAGGTCTCTAGTTCAAGATAGAGATTAAAGAATTTGAAAGGGAGAGATTTACTGGGATCAAATGGATCCATGGTTTGATCTCAGGATTGAATGAGACCATGGTTTTCAAGAATCCAGCCAACAATCAGAGTTCTCAATGACATATATACACATGGCTCACATCCATGAGGTAGACAGAGGCAGTGTCAGAGTCAGAATGCTAAGATCGGGAAAGGGACTCTGACAGGGTAGGAGGAGGCATCAGAGATGGAGAGAGGAATCTGATAAAATATTGTCTGATATTCTGATAGATTGGGATGGGGAGAGGCATTCTGATATTCTAAAATATAAGATATTTTATCCTTATCAAATATTCTGATGATTAAAGGGAAGGGTGCTGTTGCAGTATTGACCAGAACAATTAGGAACTGAAGCAGAACAATTCATGGAAAATGAGGCAGGAAAATTTAGGGAAACTGAATCAGGACAATTAGGTAAACTGAGTCAGCACAACAAAACAAATTATTTCTCAGATAAGGAAACTTTGAGAGTTTCAAGAGGTTAAGCAGTTTGCTAAATGTCACACAGATAATGGTAAAAGCTGCATTTGATCCCTGGTCTTCTGTTGCCAGTCAGCCTTCTCCTCACTGTATCACATGTCCTAGGACAGTAGTAGTCTTTGATGAAGTTAAAGTCATTTTTCTATGTCTGTTAGTACAACAATATGTCTATGTACATAAACTAGGAAGGAAATAAGAATGATGGATTTTAAAATATTCATTGAAATACAACACTAGAATTATAGACATACTTATAAATGATGTACAGTTAAAATATTTATACCAGAAAGAGAGTAGTTTTGAGATTTGTAGCTTTGATCTGTATGCCCACTTTATCAATGTGAATGTCAATCAAAATAATAGTACTTTGATTTGAAAGTTATTCTGCTAGTTCCTGTTCTAACCCCTGGCCCATAGCTATTTGCATAAGACTCCCCACTTTGGTGGAGATTCATGACTCAGTGTTTTCTACCTATGTAAGGGATTAATTGCTGAGAGTTTTTTGAGGGTCATTTTAAGTGAAGAGAAAGACTAATCTTCTGGCTTCCAGCTTTGGGAGGTTAGGTATAAGTTTCTGATTCTCTTCAGGGAGAATTCCATAAAAGGAGAAAAACTATGGGATGAAGACTGGGCAATGGAGATACTCATTCCTCTACATGTTGATTTCTTCCAACATGTAGGTAAAAGGAAGACTTTTTTTTTTTTTTTTACCTTAGACTTGGGGGAAAAAATCTAAGAAAGAATTCCCTGAGTCTTTCTCTACAGGGAGCTTACATTTTGATCAGGAAAACTGAGTTTTAGTTTTACAAATTATCCTGGTAAATGGCAGCAAGAAACGTCAAAGAATCCTGAAAAAGAATCAAAATAAGCATGCCATCAAAAGAAAAAAAATAAGGCATATTGGATGGAAAGAGTGTTGGATCTTCAGTCAGGTAACTGTGTTCAAATTCCAGATCTGACATTTTCTAACCATTACCATTGACAAATGATTTAACCTTTCTGTGCCTTCATGTTTATCTGTAAATCAAAAGAGTTAAATTACATGATCTTTAATACTCCTTTCAGTTCTATGTCTAAGAACTACAAATCTACATATGCATGAGCAAAAAAGAAAGGGAGTTAAGTGAAAAGATTGAAAATTAGAACTAGACAACTTGTGTGCTCTCCAATGTAGAAACCACGTGGGAGGATATAAATAAAAGTCACATAAGCTAGGTGGGGATGAGTGGATTGTCAACTGCTTTATGCAATAGAATACAAATACCAGTGAAGTCATAGGTCCATTAGAATGTTTGAGCATTTTAGACATCTCATAATACCAACTCTGACAGTTGTGTGTGTGTCTTTTCCTCTGACTTTTAAAGATTCATATAAAATGTTAATTGATAAAATTATAACTCCATATTGCCCCAAATTCCTCCAGTTCCCCAAAAAATGGTATCAGAAGGCATTTCTCCAGTTATTTGTCTTTCAGCCCACAGACATGCTTATATTTCCCCAGTCATTAAAATAACAACAAACTCTCAATTGATTCTTGAGTTCGCACTATTGTTCTATATCTCTTCTGCTTTTTGAGGTTAAATTCCTTAAAAAAGGTTTTCACTGCCTCTCCTCTCTTCTTAATCTCTTACAATTTGACTTGCAACTTCATCATTCCATCAAAAGTGTTCTCTCCAAAGTTACTAGTTATCTCTTAAATGCCAAATCTAATGATCTTTTCTCAATCTTCACTCTCAACCTCTGAATCAAATGTTATCAAACACACACACACACACACACACACACACACACACATATATATATATGTATATATATATATATATATGTATATATATATATATATATATATGTATGTATATATATATATATATATATATATATATATATATATATATATATATATATATATATATGCCATTTGATGTGTGTGTGTGTGTGTGTGTGTGTGGTTATATCTTTCTATGTTTTCTGTATTTTTATATTGATTATTCCACTCCCATGATATGATGATATTTCATTGTACTCATATACCACAACTTGTTTAAGCATCCTTAACTGATGAGTATCTTAGTTCATTCCTACTATAAAATAATAATAATAAAACTTCTATGAATATTTTAGAATATCTGGGATCTTTCTATCTCTGATCACTTTGAGTCATATACATTGCAGTGAGTTCTCTAGCTTACTAGGAGGTATGTGTAGGTTTTTGTGTATATGTGCATGTACACACATGTGCATGTATGTATATATATATAGATATATCTATATATATATACATATAGATATAGATATAGATAGATATAGATATAGATTCCAATTAATGTTTGGTCTATTTTCCCCTTTATTATGTATATTTTTACTGCATCATGATTTGAAAAGTACACATTTAGTTATTTCTGCCTTTCTATGTAGGTTCTATATATTGTTGACAATAAATAAATAAATAAAAAAGTATATTGCTTTCTATCCCCATTCAGTTTTCTCCAAAGGTGTACATACCTAACTTTTCTAAAATACTATTTACCTCATTAACCTCTTTCTTGTTTGTTTTGTGGTTCAATTTATCTAGTTCTGATAGAGCAAGGTTGAGATTCCCCACTAGTATGGTTTTGCTGTCTATTTCTTCTTGCAGCTTTCTTAACTTCGTCTTTAGGAACTTGTATGCTCTACCATTTTGTGCACATATGTTTAATATTAATATTACTTCATTATCTATAGTACTCTTTGTTAAGATGTAGTTTCCTTCCCTCTCTCTTTTAATTATATTTATTTTTGCTTTTCCTTTATTTGAAATCAGGATTGCTAACTTATACTTTTGTTACTTCAGCTGAAACATAATAAATTCTGCTCCAGCCTTTTACCTTTACTCCATAAGTATCATTCTGTTTTAAATGTGTTTTCTTTATAAATGACATATTTTAGGATTTTGGCTTTTAATCCAGTCTGCTATCCACTTTCACTTTATGGAAGAGTTCTTCCCATTCATATTCACAGTTAAAACTACTATTTTCCCAAGTTATACTTTTCTCTTTTCTTGCTTCTTTTCCCCCCTCACCAGTGTTTTGCTTGTGCTCACCACCTCCCTCAATCTGCCTTCCATTTTTACGTCCTTTTCCCCCTGTCTTATCCTTTTCTCTTCCTACTACTATTTTCTTTTCTATTCTCTCCCCCTTTCCTTTCCCCTTTTTCCCCCTACTTCCCTATAAAATGAGAGAAGTTTCTATATTAAACTAAATGTCTGGTATTCTCCCTTTTAGCCAAATTCAAATGAAATTAAGATTCACACATGCTCAATCCCCCTCCCTTCTTTTCCTCAAATGTAATAGGCCTTTTTTGCCTTTTCATGAGATATAATTTACCTCATTTTGCCTCCCCTTTCCTCTTCTTCAGTACACACCTTTTTCCACCCCTAATTTCTTTTTTCTATTATCACAGTAAAGCCAAATTATATCTATTCTTCTAAGTAACACCTCTAACAAAGTTACAGTTCTCAATAGTTAAACATATCTTCCCATATAGAGATGTAAACATTTTGACCTTTAAAAAACAGAAGGTTTTTCTTCCCTTTTTATCTTTTTATGCTTTTTTTGAGTTCTGTATTTGAAGATCAAATTTTCTGTTCAGTTCTGGTCTTTTCATAAAAAAATAAATGGAAATCCAATTTCATTGAATATCCATCTTTTCCCCTGAAAGATAATGTTTAATTTTGCTAGATAGCTGATTCTTCTCTGCAGTGCAAGTTCCATTGGCCTCTGGAATATCATATACCAAGTTCTTCAGTTTCTAAAAGTAGAAGCTGCTAGGTCCTGGGTAATCCTGACTGTGGCTCCTTGATATTTGAATTGTATCCATATTAATGCTTGCAATATTTTCTCCATTGACCATATAATTGTGGAATTTATCTACCATATTCCTTGGAATTTTCATTTCAGAGTCTCTTTCAGGAAATGATCAGTGAATTCTTTCAATGGTAATTGAAAGAATTGCTCTCTGGTTCTTGGATATCAGGACAGTTTTCTTTGATGATTTATTGAAAAATCTTGTGTAGGCTCTTCTTTTCATCATGGGTGTTAGGTAGTCCAATAATTTTTAGATTGCCTCTCCTGAACCTATTTTCTAAATCAGTTATCTTTCTGATGAGGTATATTAACATTTTTTTCTATTTTTTTTCATATTTTGGTTTTGTTTGACTGATTCTTGATGTCTTATTGCATGAGTCACTTCCATTTGTTCAATTCTAATCTTGTGAATTATTTTCTTCATTTAGCTTTTTTATCTCCCTTTTGCATTTAGCCAATTGAACTTTTAAATGAGTTGTTTTGTTCATTGGATTTTTTTTTAATCTCACAAATTCTGTTTTTCAACAAATTGTTTTCTTTTTCCATTTCACCAAAACTATTTTTAAGGAGTGGTTTTCTTCAGTTAATTTCTGTGTTTCCTTTCCCCATTTTTCTTCTAACTCTCTAACTCTCTTTTGAATTCTTCCAAGAAAGCCTTGTGAGATAGAGGCCAACTTATATCACCCTTTGAGGCTTCATCTGAAAATGCTTTGCTATTAGTGTACTCAAAAGGTTTGAGGTCCGTTCTTCCTTGTTTCCATAAAAGCTATCTATTGTCAGAACTCTTTGAATTTTTTGGTTCATTTTTAAAAGCTGTAGTCTGCTCTTAGAACAAAGGGAAGATTGCCCCATGCTTCCTCCATAGAAAACAAGAGCTTCACATTCCCTGGGGCTGGTGCTACCAGCTTCTTTCCCATGTTAGGTGGGCCTGACCAAGTCCCACTTGTTATGTTGGGGTTTAGGGGCTCATTATTTGCCTTCTATAGTTGTCCTGAAGGTCTCACAGCTAGTCTATTGATCCACTGCCTTCTGAACCAGGACAGAGTATCAAACACTGCTGTAATTTCACTAAGAACCCCCGACTAGATATCCCCCAGCATGCAGAAGTTTCTCTACCCCAGGTCTCTCTAAGCTGTGCTGTGTCTGCCCTGGCTAGAACTGCCTTATGCAGATAGATTTTCCTGAAGTTCTTCAAAAATATCTTCTGCTGGAAATTTGTTATACTCCAAGTATTTGTGAGTTCTATCACCCCAAAATCCATTCAGAGGTTGACCTGGTATGATCTGAGGGAACCCAAAAAGAGCTCAAAGACTTGTCTACTCTTTGCCATCTTGGCTTCACCCCATATATGTATATATAGAATACATATCTCTCTCTCTCTCTCTCTCTCTCTCTCTCTCTCTCTCTCTCTCTCTCTCTCTCTCTCTCTATATATATATATATATATATATATATATATATATATATATATATATATACACACACACATATATATAAACACAAAAGTACATATATCCACACAGTGAGTACATCTTTATTTTTTTAATTTATTTTTCCAAATTATCCCCTCCCTCCCTCCACTCCCTCCCCCCGATGACAGGTAATCCCATACATTTTACATGTCTTACAATATAAGCTAGATACAATATATGTGTGTAAATACCATTTTCTTGTTGCACATTAATTATTAGCTTCCAAAGGTATAAGTAACCTGGGTAGATAGACAGTAGTGCTAACAATTTACATGCACTTCCCAGTGTTCCTTCTCTGGGTGTAGTTATTTCTGTCCATCATTGATCAACTGGAAATGAGTTGGATCTTCTTTATGTTGAAGTTTTCCACTTCCATCAGAATACATCCTCATACAGTATTGTTGTTGAAGTGTACAGCGATCTTCTGGTTCTGCTCATTTCACACAGCAACAGTTGATTTAAGTCTCTCCAAGCAACTCTGTATTCCTCCTGCTGGTCATTTCTTACAGAAAAATAATATTCCATAACCTTCATATACCAGAATTTACCCAACCATTCTCCAATTGATGGACATCCTTTCATCTTCCAGTTTCTAGCTACAACAAAAAGAGCTGCCACAAACATTTTGGCACATAGAGGCCCCTTTCCGCTCTTTAGGATTTCTTTGGTATATAATCCCAATAACAGCAATGCTGGGTCAAAGGGTATGCACAGTTTGATAACTTTTTGGGCATAGTTCCAAATTGCTCTCCAGAATGGCTGGATTCTTTCACAACTCCACCAACAATGTATCAGTATCCCAGTTTTCCCACATCCCCTCCAACATTCATCATTATTTGTTCCTGTCATCTTAGCCAATCTGACAGGTGTGTAGTGGTATCTCAGAGTTGTCTTAATTTGCATTTCTCTGAGCAGTAGTGATTTAGAACACTCTTTCATATGAGTGGATATAATTTCATTTTCATCTTCTGAGAATTGTCTGTTCATATCCTTTGACCATTTATCAATAGGAGAATGGTTTGGTTTCCTATAAATCAGGGTCAGTTCTCTATATATTTTGGAAATGAAACCTTTGTCAGAATCTTTACTTTTAAAAATATATTCCCAATTTGTTACTTCCCTTCTAATCTTGTTTGCATTAGTATTGTTTGTACAGAAACTTTTTAGTTTGATGTAATCAAAATCTTCTATTTTGTGATCAATAATGATCTCTAGTTCCCCTCTGGTCATAAATTCCTTCCTCCTCCACAGGTCTGAGAGATAGACTATTCTATATTCCTCTAATCTATTTATGATCTCATTCTTTATGCCTAAATCATGGACCCATTTTGTCTTGATATATGGTGCTAAGTGTGGATCCATATCTAATTTCTGCCATACTAGTTTCCAGTTTTCCCAACAGTTTTTCCCGAATGATGAATTTTTGTCCCTAATGTTGGTATCTTTGGGTTTGTCAAAGATTAGATTGCTATAGATGTACCCTTTTTTGTCCTTTGTATCTAATCTGTTCCACTGATCTACCGTTCTATTTCTTAGCCAGTACCAAATGGTTTTGGTGACTGCTGCTATATAATATAGCTTTAGATCAGGTACACTTAGACCACTTCCTCTGACTTTTTTTCATTAGTTCCCTTGCAATTCTCGACCTTTTATTCTTCCATATGAATTTTGTTGTTATTTTTCTAGGTCATTAAAATAGTTTCTTGGGAGTCTGATTGGTATAGCACTAAATAAATTGATTAGTTTGGGGAGTATTGTCATCTTTATTATATTCGCTCGGCCTATCCAAGAGCACTGAATGTCTTTCCAATTATTTAAATCTGACTTTATTTTTGTGGCAAGTGTTTTGTAATTTTTCTCATATAATTTCTGACTATTCTTTGGTAGATGGATTCCCAAATACTTTATACTCTCAACATTTGTTTGGAATGGAATTTCTCTTTGTATATCTTGCTGTTGCATTTTGTTGGTGATATATAAGAATGCTGAGGATTTATGTGGATTTATTTTGTATCCTGCCACTTTGCTAAAATTCTGAATTATTTCTAATAGCATTTTAGCAGAGTCTTTGGGGGTCTCTAAGTATACCATATTCTCATCTGCAAAGAGTGATAGTCTGATTTCCTCATTTCCTACTCTAATTCCTTGAATCTCATTCTTGGCTCTTATTGCCGAGGCTAGCGTTTCTAGTATTATATTGAATAGTAATGGTGATAGTGGGCAACCTTGTTTCACTCCTGATCTTACTTGGAAAGGTTGCAGTTTATTTCTATTACATATTATGCTTATTGACGGTAATAAATATATGCTCCTGATTATTCTAAGATATAGTCCGTTTATTCCTATACTCTCAAGAGTTTTTAGTAGTAATGGATGTTGGATTTTGTCAAATGCTTTTTCTGCATCTATTGAGATAATCATGTTTTTTATTAATTTGATTATTAATATGGTCAATTATACTAATAGTTTTCCGAATATTAAACCAGCCCTGCATTCCTGGTATGAATCCTACTTGATCATATTGTATTATCCTGTGGATGATTTTCTGAAGTCTTTTTGCTAATATCTTATTTAAGATTTTAGCATCAATATTCATTAAGGAAATTGGTCTATACTTTTCTTTCTCAGTTTTCGATTGACCTGGTTTAGGTATCAGTACCATGTCTGTGTCATAAAAGGAGTTTGGTAGGACTCCTTCATTCCCTATTTTTTTCAAATAGTTTATATAGCATTGGGGCTAATTGTTCTTTAAATGTTTGGTAGAACTCACATGTAAATCCATCTGGTCCTGGGGATTTTTTCCTGGGGAGTTGATTAATAACTTGTTCTATTTCTTTTTCTGAAATGGGACTATTTAAGCAATTTATTTCCTTCTCTGTTAATCTAGGAAGCCTATATTTTTGGAGGAAGTCATCCATTTCACTTAAGGTATCAGATTTATTGGCATAAAGTTGGGCAAAGTAACTCCTTATTATTTCTCTAATTTCCTCTTCATTGGTGGAAAGATCCCCCTTTTCATTTCAAAGACTAACAATTTGATTTTCCTCTTACTTTTTTTCTGATCATATTTACCAAAGGTTTATCTATTTTATTGGATTTTTCATAAAACCAACTCTTGGTTTTATTTTTTAATTCAATAGTTTTTTTTACTTTCAATATTATTGATTTCTCCTTTTAATTTTTGTATTTCAAGTTTAATTTTTGGTTGGGGGTTTTTAATTTGGTCTTTTTCTAGCCTTTTAAGTTGCAAGCCCAATTCGTTAATCTTCTCTTTCTCTATTTTCTTCAAATAAGCCTCTAAAGATATAAAATTTCCCTTTATTACTGCTTTAGCTGCATCCCACAGATTTTGGTATGATGTCTCATCATTGTCATTATCTTGGCTGAAATTATTAAATGTTTCTATAATTTGCTCTTTCACCCAGTCATTCTTTAAGATGAGATTATTCAGTTTCCAATTACATTTTGGTCTATTTATCCCTAACTTTTTAAGGAATGTAGCTTTTATTGCATTGCGATCTGAGAAGAAGGCATTTATTATTTCTGCCTATCTACATTTAATTTTGAGATCTTTATGTCCTAATATATGGTCAGTTTTTGTATATGATCCATGAACTGCTGAGAAGAAAGTATATTCCTTTCTATTGCCATTCAGTTTTCTCCAAAGGTCTATCATACCTAGTTTTTCTAATGTTCTATTTACTTTTTTAATTTCTTTCTTGTTTGTTTTGTGGTTTGATTTGTCTAAATCTGAGAGTGCAAGGTTGAGATCTCCCACTATTATAGTTTTACTGTCTATTTCTTCTTGCAACTCTCTTAATATTTACTTTAGAAAGTTAGATGCTATACCACTTGGTGCATATATGCTTAGTATCGATATGGCTTCGTTATTTATGCTACCTTTCAGCAGGATATAGTTTTCTTTCTTATCTCTTTTAATTAGATCAACTTCTGCTTTTGCTTGATCTGAGATAAGGATAGCTACCCCTGCTTTTTTGGCTTTACCTGAAGCATAATAGATTCTGCTCGAACCTTTTACCTTTACTCTATATGTATCTCCCTGCTTTAAGTGTGTTTCCTGTAAACAACATATTGTAGGGTTCTGATTTTTGATCCAGTCTGCTATCCGTCTCCTTTTGATGGGAGCATTCATCCCATTCACATTTACAGTTAAAATTACTAATTCTGTATTTCCTGCCATCATATTATCCCCAGATTATGCTTTTTCCCTAGACCCCCCTGAACCCCTTCCCCAATATTTAATTTATAGACCCCCCCTTGTGACGCGCAGCCCTCCCTCTTTTTTTTAGTATCCCTCCCCCCTCCCTCCACGTCCCTTCCCTTATTCTCCTTTACCTTTTCCCTTTTCCTCTCCCCCCTTTTAATGAGGTGAGAGAGAATTCTCTGAAAAACAAATATGACAATTATTTACTCTTTGAGCCTCTTCTGATGAGAGTAAGATTTACACAATGATTCTCCCCCTCTCTAAATTCCCTCAGATATGGTGTATTTTCTATGCCTCTTCCTGGGATGTAGTTTCCCTCTTTTTATCACTCCCTCCCCTTTTTCTGATACTACCCCCTTCCCTTTACTACACCCCTCCTTTTTTTTTCTTTTATATCAGTAAAATCAAATTATCCACGTGTACTTTCTATATACCCACAACTGAGATATAGTTCTCAAGGGTTCTGTGTACCTTTTTCTGTTTCTCTTCAGTCTTGTGGATGTAGATCAAATTTTTTGTTTAAGTCTGTTTTTTTTTCTTAGAAACATATTTAATTCCTCTATTTCATTGTATGACCATCTTCTTCCATGGAAAAAATATGCTAAACTTAGCTGGGTAGTTTATTCTTGGTTGCAATCCTTGATCTTTTGCCTTATGGAATATCAGGTTCCAGGCCCTTCTATCTTTTAATGTGGAGGCAGCCAGATCTTGTGTGACCCTTATTGTGTCACCTTGGTATTTAAATAGTTTTTTTCTAGCTGCTTGCAGAATTTTCTCTTTTGTGTATTAACTCTGCAGCTTAGCCACAATATTCTGTGGTGTTCTTTTTTTAGGGTCTATTTCAGAAGGAGTTCGATGAATTCTTTCCACATCTACTTTCCCCTCTGTTTCTATTATCTCTGGACAGTTCTCTTTGATAATTTCCTGTAAAATAGAATTTAGGCTTTTTTTTTGGTTATAGTTTTCGGGAAGTCCAATGATTCTCAGATTATCTCTCCTAGATCTATTTTCCAGGTCTATAGATTTTCCCAGTAAGTATTTGACGTTGTTCTCCAACTTCTCTTTTTTTTTTTTTTTGTTTTGTTTTGTTTGACTGATTCTTGGGTTCTCTGTGAATAATTCATTTCTATTTGTTCATCCTGACTTTTAAGGAGTTATTTTCTTCTTTCACAGTTTTTAGTTCTTTGTGTAAATGTCCAATTTCGTTTTTAAATGAATTATTTTGCTCTATTGATTTTTTTTTCCATTTCCCTAATTTTTTTTTGAGAATTATTTTCTTTTTCCAATTCAGAAATCCTATTTTCTTGGGACTTTTTTATCTTCTCCAATTCAGAAATCCTATTTTCTTGAGACTTTTTTATCTTCTCCAATTCAGAAATCCTACTTTCCTGTGATTTTTTTTACCTTTTCTTATTCACTAATTTTGTTTCCCTGCATCTCCTGTGAATTTTTTATTTTTTCCGATTCCAATTTCAGCACGTTGTTATTCTCTATCATAGCTCCTCTTTCCTTTCCCCATTTTTCTTCAAACTCTCTTAACTTTTTAATAGTCTCTTCAAGGAGAGAGTTATGTGATGGGGGGCAGGAATCATTCCCCTTTAGGTTGTTATCTGCTGACTCTCTGCTGTTAACTTCCTCAGGGTTGGATACCCGCTCTTTCTCTGTGTAGGAGGAATCTATGGTTTTTTTGGGCTTCTTGCTCATACTTAAAAGATCTTTTTGGGTCTGTCCCTGGGGTAGGAAATTATTTATTTATTTCTTTACCAGCTTCCTCCCAGACCGGATGGATGCAGTGGCCCCTGTGCCTGAGCTAAGATAGAGCTCTGGGAGAGAGTTCCCCACCCCCTCCCTGGAAGTGCTTCAGAGGTGACTAGTACTGCTGTGCTTTGAGGGTGCTGTGTTTTAGCGGCTTCCCTGAGGTTTGAGACTGAACAGTAAAGGCGACTCAAAGCCTAGCCTATGCGTCCCGGTGGGGCGTGGATGTCTGCAGCAGGTGACGTGAGAAGCCCCTGTGCTCAAACTGGAAGTGTCTGCCAGAAACCTCGGTCCCTAGTTCAAAGGTTTAGCTTCTCTGGGACTTCCCTTCCACAGCCTCCAGCCAGTGGAGCCAGGCACTATGAGTTACTGCCCTGCCCACTCTTCAATCTCTTAACTACCCCCAGGTGAAAGCCTGGATTGCCTATATCGGCCACACCCACCAGTGCTGAGATCTGCTGAGTCACCCCCGGGATCTGGGAAGATCCAATCTGGTTTTAAGTTTTAAAGTATTTTAGATTTCTCTTCTGAACTGCTATATTATAAGCAGAGAAGAGCTAACAGCCTGTGCCACATTCTTTTATCTCAGTGGCTTCTCTGATCCCAGAGCCCTCCCCAGAGCGACTGGCTCAGTGTGCCACCACCCCACCGCCTGAGCTGGCCTCTCTTCTTCCTCCACTGGGAGCTGACCTTTCCTGTTGAAACTCCAGATTCTCTTCAGCTGGTAAGTTGTGCTTCCAGTCCTTGTGGATTCTATCAGTACAATGCTATTTCTGAGGCTGATCAAATCTAGTTGGTTGTGAGGGAAGAAAGGAGCTTACACAGTCCTGTGTATCTTCTCCGCCATCTTGGCTCCGCCCCCCACAGTGAGTACATCTTAAGAAATAGAGTATCTTTCTCTCTCTCTCTTTCTCTCTTTCCTTCTCTTCTCTTCCCTTCCTCTTTCTCTCCCTCTGCCTCCTTCTTTCTCTTTCACATATATGTATGTGCATATACAAATATATGTGTATATGCTAATATATGTGTGTACATTTAAACATGTATATATATATATATACACACACACACACACACACATATATATACATATATATATATATATATATATATACACATATGTATAGGTAGATTTATAGACATTTATTTACATACAGACATACAATAAATTTGTACATATACATCTGTACAAATTCACTGTGTATGTATGTAAAACTTCACTTGTTGCTATTAATATTCTTACTGTATAGATAGCAATTACAAATGAATTTATCTGAGGAATATAGATTAGCATGAGTTGTGGGGACATAATGGAAAGAAACTAAAACTAGTTATTTGGTAATCATCAGAGAGACAAAAAACAGCAAGTAGGTAGTATCCAAAAGGTTCTTCTCTTCCAACTGACTTTATCATGTATGTTTAAGGTTATCTGTATGCAGTGTGATTCAGCAGATAATAGTTGTTCATCTTTGAGAATCTCATAGTGCATGCTTTGAAGGAGAGAATGTGGAGGAGAAATAATATGTTTTCTTCCTCTGTTTGATGAAAGGCTAACAATACTTAATCACAGCATATACGATTTTAGAGACAGAAAAGATCTCAGAAGTCCTCTAGTCAAATCTATACCTGAAGTCTGAATCGCCAGGCAAAAACTTCCAAGGGTTTGAAAGGAATTTCTCTCTTTTAGAAAATTGGATTTCCTCCATGGTTAAATTAAACACAGGATTTAATCTTTTTCAAGTATTGAAAGAACTCCAACTATCCAGGTTCCATCAGCATGATGACACACAGTTCAATAAGGGGTTATAACATCAATATTCCATAGGTAACATTAGAGACAGTCATAGCTTATACATTTCAAGTAAAGGCCAATGGCAATCGTATCTCTTGGCAGATGAGGAAATTCAAAGGCCAGCTGCATTTTGAAGTTACACATCCATGTTTTCTATCAAAGAAATCAATTCACAGTTCACTCTCTGAAATAATCTGTTACATGTTAAAAGCTTAAAAAAAATGATTTTTTCTACT
The DNA here is from genome assembly GCF_048593235.1 of Sminthopsis crassicaudata. NCBI lineage: Eukaryota > Metazoa > Chordata > Mammalia > Dasyuromorphia > Dasyuridae > Sminthopsis > Sminthopsis crassicaudata. The sequence continues at coordinate 187,893,420 of NC_133620.1, forward strand.
CCTATATTTCCAAGAACACAAATGAAGATTAGTAAATTGCATTAAATGAATGGGGTAGCTATATATAGTAACAAGAATGTTGGACTAGCCCAGGAGAGATCTGGGTTAAAATCACAGCTTTGCTATTTATTAGCTCTTTGATCCTTGGCAAGTCAATCTTTTTGAGCTTCAATTTCCTCATCTGTAAAATGATGTCAAAACTTATAGTACTTTCCTCATGGATATGTTATGAGAAAAGTTACTTGTAAACCTTAAAACAATATAACAATATTAGTTATTATCTTTAATTCATTTTTAATGTTGAAAAATGCTAAAATAATCATATTCCAATAGGCTTTATCAAGGAGTACTATGGTATAGTAAAAATAGTACTAGATATGGGTCAAAAGAAATAATAATAAATATGGAAAGAGCACTAGACTTAGAAGTTATTTTTAATAGTCAGGGTACAAGATCCATCTTTGCAATATACTACCTGTGTAACCTTGGGCAAAGCACACCATGCCTCTGAGATTCCATTTCCTCTTTCCTAAAAACAAGAGATTGACTTTGATGATCTTGCTCTCCTAACTTCAGTTTTTCAAGCTAGAAAATAAAGGATCTTGCCTTTGTAGTCTCAAATGTCCTCTTTATCTCTATCATTCTGTGCTTCTGGATATGATTCTGTTCTTTGTTCCTTGTTAAATGGAGAAATCTCTTCACTTCATCTCCTAGACTCTTAAATTATACAAGTTCTATATAATGCCTTACTTTTTGGACTTTCTACACATCTCTAGTTTGATTAATTTAAATTTTTATTTATATTCCTTGCTGGTCAAATTGAAGACCTTTACAGGTATTTGGCAGCTCTATTTCCAAGTTAGCAGAGGATATAAGTAGATTTTTGACATCACTAAAGCCTTAGGTCCTATCCCCAAAGAGCAGTTTGAGATTTTTAAGTGACTCTTGTCATTGTTACCATATTTTATTTTTTACTTTTTGTTTTGACACATAACTCTTATCCTTCCTTTCTCAGTATCCACTTCATTCTCCCTGTGGGGGGGGAAATAGATTACTTTCCTTCTTTTAACTTGGCTTACCAAATAAGAGCTAAGACAAGCCTAATCTCGATTTCCTGGGCTGCATATGTGGCTGCCTGATTGAGGACTACTTGAATTATTAATGTGAAGATTGGGTGCATATTCATAGTGAGGTTTATTAATTCATAAAGCAGCTGCCATAAGGCAGTTAAGCGGAAGGACCAGTGTCCTCTGACTAAAGGGGCAGAGAAAAAAGTTTCATAAGCTTTCTAGCTATTCAGGCCCATCACTGTTTCTGCTTTTATTATGCAGCCACAGCCAATCTTCCTGGCATTGATAATACTTTGTGTGCCCCAGGGATAGAATCCTTACTCCAAGCATGAGACCAGAGTGATCAGATCTCATTCCTCAAAAGTGTGTGAAGAGAAAAATTCAACTTAATAAGGCTTTTAGAATTTATATTCAATTTTTATATTCTCTATGTCTATATTCAATTATGTTTTTAAGATGATGAACTGAATGTTTTGATTACTTCTGTAATAAATGTTACTAGCAGCATGGAGGTGTTCATCTTTAGAGAAAAAAGAGGAAGAAACATCTCACAAAAATGAGAAAAAATAAACAGGCATGTGTAGGTTCAGAATGAAGAGAACTTCAGAATGCTGATCAGCCAGGCAAAGTGGAAAATATAAACATCAGATGAAAAAAAAAAAAACATCCACTTAATACCCATCTTCAATTTCTCAGAAAATCTACATTTCAATTAATTCTTCATGTATTAAAATAATGAATATTGAAAATAGCAAAGTCAGCAAAAGATCTACAAAATGTGTTTGATAGGTATAAACTATTATGGATCTTCCTCCTTTTTCTTCTTTTCCTTCTTTTCCTTCCTTCCTTTCTTTCTTCCTTCCTTCCTTCCTTCCTTCCTTCCTTCCTTCCTTCCTTCCTTCCTTCCTTCCTTCCTTCTTCCTTCCTTCCTTCCTTCCTTCCTTCCTTCCTTCCTTCCTTCCTTCCTTCCTTCCTTCCTTCCTTCCTTCCTTCCTTCCTTCCTTCCTTCCTTCCTTCCTTCCTTCCTTCCTTCCTTCCTTTTTTCCTTTCTTTCCTCGGATGGCTGACCACTGTCCACTATCTGTTTGAACTCTAATGCATATTCACTTTCAATATTTAAGTGCTTAAATAGAACAGAGTAAATGGAGGAGGAAAAATAATCTCTTAGCATCCTAAGCTATTACAATGATGGACAAACTTGAAAATAGATCACAAATTTAATTAAACTGAGAAATAGATTCAATTAAACTTTTTTTAAAGTAAGATTTTCATCATTAGTTAATAAAAGTTATGAGGTCAATGAGTATGAAAAGAAATAATCAGGTTATTTAATTTGGGCTATAAAGGGAGGAGACAATACAAACATAAACTATATGCACTTTAGAAATAGTTTTGGGACCTCACTTGAAGATCAAATTTTCAAAAAAGCTAAAGCTACTACCAATATTTCCCTTCTTTTTCTTTATCATTACTTTAATCCAAAGAATTCAATAAACTTCCTGAAAGCTGTGATCATTTTTTTTCCTAATTGGTTCTCAACAAACTCAGAGACTAGTTTCTTAAATACCTGCATGCCATTGGTTTACATGTTTTAAGTAATTATTGGTACACTTAAAGCCTGTCATTTTTAAAAATTGGTTAAGGAGAAGAAGCTTTGCATAGTCAATGGAAAGCAAACTTGGAAATAAGGAAGACATCTGACATTTGCCAATTATGTAAACCTGGGCAATCCCTTAATCTTTCAATAAATCATCACTCTTTAAGAATATGTTTGCAGAGAAGATCTTGATTTGTTTTGGTAGAGGAAGTTCCTTACTAGGAGTTTCTCCTACCAATGAAATAAAAATTTTGGTATAATCCTGCTCTTCCTCCTGCTCCTCCTCCTCCTCCTCCTTATTCTCATCCTCCTCCTCCTCCTCCTCCTCCTCATCTTTAATTCTTTATCAGCTTAGTTATTTGGCTGATTTTAAGTAGGAGACTAGTAGGGCAATGGGGAAGTAGAGAAATGTGATGGACATATAAGTGATAGACAGACAGATAGTTACACCAAGTGACAAGGCACAAAAGAATGATTTTTTTCCCGTGTGTCAATGGAAAGGGAAATTGAACAAATTTCAGTTGTATTTCTGAATAAACCCTTATCATACTTCTCATGCTCTGACTCATATAACAGAATTATTGAATCTTCTTCTTTATAATTATCTATATACAGAATATGATCATTTTCTTCAAATAGTATTGTTTTTAACATATATTTCTCCTATCAAAGGTTCCTATTTTATAACAGTATTCCTATTTTCTCACAGTCTTTACAAATGAAACTTCCCTAATGTTTTAATTCACATTTATCTTACTCTTAGTAATTTAGAGAATAGTTTCATGTGGTCTTTTGCAATTTCCCTGGTATTATATTAAATGAATATATTGTGTATGTTATTAAGAATAGCATATATGATATAATTATGTATTATATAATATATTATATAAGAATAACATATTATTAATAATATGTAATAAGGGGCAGATTGTTGGTATAGTGGATAGAGCATCAGCTCTGAATTCAGGAAGATCTGAGTTCAAATCTGGCCTTGGGTACTTACCTATATCCTAGCTGTATGACCTTGGGCAAGTCACATACTCCTAATTACCCCAGCAAAAAACAAAAACAAACAAACAAAAACGAAATGATGAGCAAGATGCTCTCAGAAAACATGGAAAGATGCACATGAACTAATAAAAAATTAAATGAACAGAACCAGGAGAATATTGTACACAGTAACAATAATATTGCTCATCAATACCCTTATACAGGACAAATCTTTAGTAATTATGATGAAAAAATAAGAATATGAAATAAAATAGATCTTGTGATGAAGAAAGCCATCTACATCCAGAGAGTGTGGGAACTGAGTATGAACCACAACATAGCATCCTCACTCTTTCTGTTGTTTGCTAGCATTTTGTTTTCTTTCCCAATTTTTTCTTCCTTTATAATCTGATTTTTCTTATGTAGCAAGATAACTGTATAAATAAATAAATGAATATATTATTTAACATATATTTTAACATATTTAATGTGCATTGGACTACCTGCCACCTAGGGGAGGAGGGGAGGGAAAGGAGTGGATAATTTTGAACAGAAGACTTTGCAAGTGTCAATGTTGAAAAATTATCCTTGCATATGTTCTATAAATAAAAAGCTTTAATTAAAAAAATTGTTTTTTTCCCACATTTTGAATTTCAATTCTATCCCTTCCTTCCCACCCTTCCCCACTGAGAAGGCAAATAATGTGATATAGGTTATACAGATGTAGTCATGCAAAGTACATTTCCATGTAAGTCATTCTGTGAAAGAAAATATAGACAAAAAGGAGGGAGAGACAGACAGAGAGAGACAGATAGAGAGAGAGAGAGAGAGAGAGAGAGAGAGAGAGAGAGAGAGAGAGAGAGAGAGAGAGAGAGAGAAGAAAAAGTATGTTTGATCTGCCCTCAGGCTCTACCAGCTCTTTCTCTGGAGATGGAAAAAACCTTTCATCATAATTAGTAAAGATTTGCCCTGTATCAGGGTATTGATGAGAATAGCTAAATCATTATAGTATATCTTTATACCATATTATTGTTACTGTGTACAATGTTCTCCTGATTCTGTTAATTGCATTTTGTAACAGTTAATCTGCATCTTTCCATTTTTTCTGAGAGCATCTTGCTTATCATTTCTTTTTTGTTTGCTTGGTTTTGGTTTTGCTGGAGTAATTGGAGTTAAGTGATGTGCCCATCGTCACACAGCTAGGAAGTGTTAAGTGTCTGAGGCCAATTTGAACTCATGTCCTCCTGACTTCAGGGCTGGTGTTCTATCCACTGTACCAACTAGCTGCTCCTTGCTCATCATTTCTTAAAAAACAATAGTATTCTATCATAATCATATACAACAAAATGTTCATTCTCCAATTGATAGACATGCTGTAAATTTCCAATTCTTTGCCACCTTTGAAAGAGCTGCTATAAATACTTTTGCATATGCAATTCCTTTCCCTTTTTTAATGATCTTTTTTTGTTATACAGCTCTAGTAGTGATATTGCTTGGTCAAAAGACTATGCATGATTTTATAGTTCTTTGGGCATAGATCCAAAGTGCTTTTCTAGATTGGTTGAATCAGTATTCAACCTCAACAATAGTACATTAGTATTTTAATTTTCCCATATCTCATCCAACATTTGTCATTTTTCTTTTCTGTCATATTAGCCAATCTGACAGCTGTGAGATTAAGTATCAGAATTGTTTTAATTTGCATTTCTCTTATCAATAATGATTTAGATAATTTTATATGACTATAGACAGTTTTGATTATTTTATTTGAAGTCTTTCTGTTCATATATTTTGATCAATTATTACTTGAGAAATGGCTCTTAATTATATAAATTTGACTGCTTTCTATATATTTGAGGAATGAAGTCTTGGTCAGAGGAACTCATTGTGAAAATTTTTCACAATTTTGATTACTAATTATGTATTTCCCTTCATTCTATTTTCTCTCTGTTTATCCTACTCTCTCTTCTTACCCTATTTAATTTCAAAAGTGTTTTGCATCTGACTTACTTCCCTGAAACTCCCCTCCCCTTTATCAGTTCTCCCACCCTTCTCTCCTTTCCTTCCTAGTTTTCTGTATAGTAAGATAGATTTCTATACCCAACTGAGTGTGTATATAATGCTCTTTGAGTCAGTTCTAATGAAAATAAGGTTCATATAATCCCCTATCCAGTTACTCCATTTTCCCTTCCACTCTATAATCTCTTTCAGGTTTCTTTTATATCAGATAATAAATCCCATTCTATTTCTCCCTTTCCTTTTCTCCCAGTGCTTTCTTCTTTCTCATTCTTTTTTTTTAAAGATAATCATAGCATCCCAATCAATTCATACATTTGATTTCTAAGTATACTCCTAATAATAAGGAAGATTTTAGAAATTATAAATATAATTTCCCATATAGAAATATAAACACTTTAACCTTATTGAATCCCTTGATTTCTCTTTCCTGTTTATCTTTTAGGTTTCTTTTGCACTTTGTATTCAAAAATCAAATTTTCTCTTCATTTCTGGTCTTTTCATCAGGAATACTTTAAAAGTCTTGTATTTTTTTTTGAATATACATTTTTCTCTTGAAGTTTTTCTCAGTTTTTTCTGGGTAAGCTCTTTTGCCCTCAAGAATATCATATTCTAAGCCGACAAATCTTGTGTTATCTTGTGTTTTTATATTTGAATTGGGTTTTTTTGGGCTGTCTGTAATATAATGTCATTACAAATAATTGTAGAGAATTAACTAACATTAACTGGAATAATGCATAACTTTAGAAAAGTTACACAATATAAAATAAATATACATACAATATTAGCATTTATTTTTATATTTATCAACAGAAACAAGAAGGAAGAACTGGAAAGTGATATTCCATTCAAAATAACTACAGGATCTATAAAATATTTAGGAATATATCTATGAAGAACTATAAACCCCTCTTTGAAGTAATAGAAGCCTAACAAACTAAAGAATTAGAAAATAAGACACCATTCAAATGGTTAAAAAAATACAATTTTAATCTTGATTCCTATACTATAGAAGGGGTCAGCTAGGTGGATAAGTGAACAGTGTACTGGATTTAGAATCAAGATGGCTCATCTTCACAAGTTTGAATATGGCATCAGACATTTATTATCTGTGTGACACTGAGCAAGTCACTTAATTCCTTTAGGCTCAGTTTCCTCATTTGTAAAATGAGCTAGGGAAGGATATTCAGGTATCTTTGTTGAGAAAACCACAAGTGGGGTCATGTAGAATCAGAAATGACTGAACAGCAGCAAACTAGAGAAAGATAAAGGAGAGAAAGAAAAATACAGATTAATATTTCTCATCAGTTGAATAAAAATTGATACCAAATGCAAATAAAATATTTTTTAAATTATATAACACAATAAAAAGATAGCATGATCAAAGTGATTTTGTCAGTAATGCAAAATTAATTAATTCAACCAAAGGAAAACTATAAATTTAATAAACTATATTTACAAAATAAATCATCAAAGTCATAAAATTATATCAGATACCAAGAAAGTTTTTGACAAACAGCTTTAACATTTATTTTATTAAAAATCTAGAACTCCTAGGAATAAATGGACCAATATAGTCCATTTAATATAGTATATATAATACATATATACTATTATATAGTCCATTTAATATAGTATATATAGCATATATATATACACTATACTATAGTAGTTAGTATCCATATAATTCAAAAGCATGTATTATATTTAATCAAGAAATGTTATAACTGCTTTCTGTTTTTCTTCCCACCAGTTTATTATCTCATCAATATATTTTCCTCATTTGAAGAATTTACTTAATGCAACATTATGATCATTTCATTGAAAAATTCACAATGCATGTCAAAATTCCTGAATTTATTAAAGGTTCCCCAATGATAACTTTAACCTATATGTTCCACTTAGATAACATTATTCTTTTTTTGAATATTTTATATTAAAATTATGCTTCTTTCAATCATTCTTCTCCAATACTAAACTCTCCTCCCTTCCTGTTATGGGCCAGAACTTGAAACAAAGAATTCTTAAAAGATACTAAGTCAGTAGAATTGATAGAGAAAATAATTATCTAGTTTAGTATGGTTCAATATGATAGATTTAATCTTACAACAAATAATGGTTTCCTAGTGATATAATGATTAGTGTATACTCAGTGTGGAGCATATATGCTAGAAGCTCTCAGGGCCAAGAAGACAAGGGCACTAGAAGCTCTCGGAGGCTGAGACAGAATCATCCCATTTCACAGGGCCTTGGTGGCAGGCTCTCCTTTACTTTTCCACTGAAACCAAGACTCCAGCAGGCCTCCAGATAAGCCGAGCCCCAAGTGAAGGAGATAAGACTTTGAAAGAGATAATAAAGGATTTGGACTCTAACACCTGGCTGTCCTTGTGGTGATTACTGAACTTAAAGGAAGGCTGCCTCAAAAACTCCCAAGAAACTGAAAAAAGAGAACATTACACCCTCCTTTAATTTATGACCAGAGGAGAACTAGAGATCATTATTGATCACAAAATAGAAGATTTTGATTACATCAAACTAAAAAGTTTCTGTACAAACAAAACTAATGCAAACAAGATTAGAAGGGAAGTAACAAATTGGAAAAATATTTTTATAGTTAAAGGTTCTGATAAAAGTCTCATTTCCAAAATATATAGAGAACTGACCCTAATTTATAAGAAATCAAACCATTCTCCAATTGATAAATGGTCAAAGGATATGAACAGAAAATTCTCAGATGAAATTGAAACTCTATCCACTCATATGAAAGTGTTCCAAATCACTATTGATCAGAGAAAGGCAAATTAAGACAACTCTGAGGTATCATTACACACCTGTCGGATTGGCTAAGATGACAGGAACAAATAACGATGAATGTTAGAGGGGCTGTGGGAAAACTGGGACACTAATGCATTGCTGGTGGAGTTGTGAAAGAATCCAGCCATTCTGGAGAGCAATTTGGAACTATGCCCAAAAAGTTATCAAACTGTGTATACCCTTTGATCCAGCAGTGCTACTACTGGACTTATATCCCAAAGAAATACTAAAGATGGGAAAGGGATCTGTATGTGCCAAAATGTTTGTGGCAGCTCTTTTCGTAGTGGCTAGAAATTGGAAAATGAATGGATGTCCATCAATTGGAAAATGGTTGGGTAAATTATGTTATATGAAGGTTATAGAATATTATTGCTTTGTAAGAAATGACCAGCAGGATAAATACAGAGAGGTTTGGTGAGACTTACATTTACTGATGCTGAGTGAAATGAGCAGAACCAGAAGATCACTATACACTTCAACAGCAATACTGAATGAAGATATATTCTGATGGAAGTGGATATGTTCAACATAAAGAAGATCCAACTCACTTCCAGTTGATCAATGATGGACAGAAACAACTACACCCAGAGAAGGAACACTGGGAAGTGAATGTAAATTGTTAGCACTACTGTCTTTCTATCCAGGTTACTTATACCTTCAGAATCCAATTCTTAACGTGCAACAAGAAAATTGGATTTACACACATATATTGTATCTAGGTTATACTGTAACACATGTAAAATGTATGGGATTGCCTATCATCTAGGGGAAGGAGAAGAGGGAGGGAGGGGAAAATTTAGAAAAATTAATACAAGGTATAATGTTATATAAAAAATTACTCATGCATATGTACTGTCAAAATTTTTTTTATAATTATAAAATTAATAAAAAAAATTACACCCTCCTTCATTCTTACTCTGCTCAATCCTATCTCTTTGTTGGTATTCATACTTTCCTTCATGCCTGGAAGAGAAAAACACCTCATCTCCTTACTTTCAAGACCTCAGATAACGCCTCCTTGATTCTAGCATCCACATTCAAACCATATTAAAATGAACTTTTTTTCAAATTTCTCATCCACATTACTTTGTGAACATTTTCGTTGAGCTTATTTCATTCTTCTTTGCATAGTGATTAACTAGGTATTATTCCTCCCAATTAGATTATCAGATCCTTGAAAGCAGGAACTGCATTCTATCTTTCTTCGTTTGCTGAGAAGCTAGCATTGTGTTTTACAAATTACCACATAGCATATTTTCAATGAGTGTTTATCAAGTTTAATTTAATTTTCATCTTATAGGTAAGGAAAATAAGGCTTAAAAAAACTAAATGACTTGACTATGGTCCTATGAATATTAGGTATTACAGTTTAGTGATTTTGCTATTTTAGCCTTTTTTTATATTTTATTGTTGTCTTTTGCTTTTATGTCATATGGGAATGCATATTATAAAGATATTATACATACAAGTATATATACTATATTACACATATACCCACATTTGCATTTGCATGCATGCATATACATGCATATTTGCAGTTGCAATTATGCATATATGTGTATATATATATATATATAAAAATATATATATATATATACATAAGATATAAATATATATCCCTCATATGTAGCTATATTTGCCCTGAAAAAAAAAAGACAAAGGAAAAAAAATTAGTAGAATTTGATACACAGTATTCCATACCCAAAGTCTATCACCACTGAACAAAAAGTAAGCAGGTATATAGGTCATTCATGTATATTACAATTATACAAAATGATTTTTGAATTTATTTTAAAGTGATAATTATTTGTATTTTTCATTTGTTACTATTACTATCCATTATTACTATTACTATTTATTGTAATCATTGTTTATGTTATTTTGCTGATTCTTCTAACTTCACAACATTATTTAAGGTGCCTTTTTATGTATTTTTCTATGGTTCATATTCATCCTTTATAACATTTCAGTAAAATTATTTACCATTCATTTGCCAAAACTTGTTTACTCATTCCTCAGTCAATGTGCTTTTATTACATTTTCAATTCTTGGTAGCTTCAAAAATCACGAAGTCTGGTTCTTTTTGTTTGTTTGTTTTGTTTTGTTTTGTTTTTTGCACAAATCTGATGCTCTTTCATAGTACCATGTGTAAAAGTGATATCAAGGAAATATCACTTCCTTCTTCTTCAGAGAAGTAGAGTTATGTAACAATCATTTAAAATATATATTAAAACTTGAAAATAAAGTATAAAAAAAAACGATTTTGTATAAAGAGAATTCAAGTGAGTCTCACTATAAAATTAGACCTGAAACAAGGGGTACAGTAATCTGTTAACTGTATGGACAAACTGTCTACCTCCGGAAGACCGCACACTTCTCAGACAGATTAATGGGTTTGGTCAGGTTAATGGGTTCAGTTCTGTCAATGACCCAAGCTACTTCTTTATTACTTAACTTCTCTTTAGAGGAGACCCTTCAGGTATATCTGCTGTGCCAGCAATTTAAGGAGTTTAACAACTCAGTGCCATTTGATCTTGTTTCTGCATCTGTGATTAAATAGACACACATCACTTGCTGTGCCACAATGTAGGAAGCTCGCAGTTCACCTTTGCTGAATTAGTGCCCTCTGAGCACTGCAAATATTTAAAATGTCAATACATTTGATAATGTCAGGGAGAATGACAAATACCATAAAATGGCACCAAGGAAACATTCAGCCCCTGCAATAGAATACTTAACATCTCTTTCCTTTAAGGAAAAAAAAAAAAAAAAAAAAAAAAAGAGAGAGAATTAAATTGGAACTGGGAAGCCCTGACAAAGTGACTAAGGTCAGTGAATTTAATCATCCAAAGTGGGACACCTTCTATCTACATATAGTTTTAATAAGCTCCCACACTGAAGATGTTCTACCACAAAATGTACTCCCAGGGTTGTTCTCCAGCATTAATTTCTATTGAAAGAAGATTAAGGAGTCCATACTATAGTGATCACTTTTAAGTATCTATAGAACTTTGATGTAGGAGCTCAGTTCTAAGTAGAAGAGTCAGAATTCTAGTGACTTCTTTATTACAGGTTCAAGTCAAGGATTCTCAAGGAGAAGGAAGGAAGATAGTGTCTTTAGTATTTTTCTAAATGTCAGGCTGTAACATTTTACTTTCAGCAGATTGCAGAGCATTAGACAATCCTTTGACCTTTTATGAAAATTTTATTCCTTAATATCAAGCCCAAGGATGGGACATTTCTGCTGACAACTAATGATTTTCATCAGATAAGATTTTCATTAATTCTTTTCATGTTTATCCATCCTTGAGTTTTTAGAGGGCAGTGAAGTAAATACTTGCTTAAGTAGTCAGGTAAGAGAGCAAAAGGCATTTTAGAGGAGTATTATGAACTAAGAAAAAAAGTATAGGACAAGATTGATTTAAGAATATTTACATAGTAATGTATTTATTTTTTTTTTATCTGAACCAGTGATTTTATTAGGATCATTGGCTGAAAATAAGCAAACAAACATTTCCTACTGATTCATACTTGCAATCATACTAAGTCTTATAATCTTAAAGTTTGGTATGGAAGAGATTTGATTTTGAGGTAGAGAAAGGGGAGAGAATTGAGAGCAACAAACCCTGAATCATAGGTCCAATGTGTATCACAAGCAGGATTTAAATATGTCTTCCATGCTGGAAAGCCAACAGTACCCACTACTACATGCTGGCACTCTATAATATACATATATTTCATATATGAGAAGCTCAGGATATATTAGAAAGGGTATGTGCTGGGAGGGAGGAAAAGAAATAAACTCCTCTCATTAGAATGTAAGACCCTTGGGAACGGAGACTTTTTTTTTTCTTTTTTTTTTTTTTTTTTGTCATTATATCTACAGAACCTAGCATGGCACCTGGCAAATACTAAATGCTTATGAATTCTTAGAAAATGAAACTCAATCTCTAGTCTTAGATCTATCAGTTTAATTTTTTTTAAAATCAATTAAATTAAAGTCAATTAAATTAAAAGAGGAAATACTGGGAACTTAAATTTTGTAAAAATCTTATTTATTAGTTTGTGTAGCTTAACCAAAGCAAAGCATTTAAAATGCTTAGATGGACTTTAATCAGTTCCACAGGCACAAAGGTTTGGTCCTGGCCTTACTGTTGATTTTTATTAGACCTACACATGCAAGTTTCCACAATCTAGTGAGTATGCTCTTAAAACTTATCATAATCACATCATAATCACAAAAACATGAATTCTAATCTTGACTCTAACACATTGCTTGTGGGACCACAGGCAAGTCCCTAATATTTTAGGTCCATTTTAAATTTAGGGATATCTCTTTAAGATTAAACAACCACTCCTACATATATGTGATTATGCATATAGAAATGAATGTTTACCATAATAGGGAGAGGGACGGGAAAGCAAAAAAGAAAAGGAGGAGTAAAACTTTTAAAGATCATATTTTTTAAACATGTAATTGAAAGAAAAATAAAATATTATCTAAAAAGAGTGAATGAATTGTTTTGTATATGTATATATGGCAGTTAAGTGAAACAGTAAATAGAGTACTAAGACTGGAATCAGGAAGAAGTGACATCAAATCATTTTCAGACATTTACTATCTGTGTGACCCAAGACAAGTCACTTAAGAAATTTTACCTTAATTTCCACATCTGCAAAATGAGCTAGAGAAGGAAATGATAAATCAGTCTAATATTTTTGCCAACAGATCTCCAAAAGGGATAACAAAGAATTGGACACAACTGAAACAAGTTTATAAAAATCTTCATTAATTAGCTGTTATATATGTATATATATATATATATATACATATATATATATATATATACATATATATATATATAATATTTCAATTTTTTAAAATACTTTTATATACATTGCCTATATTTCTCCCAGAATTCCACTCCTTCCCACAGAGCAATCCCATATAAAAAGGGTATTTTAAAAGAATAAGAAATGAAAAGGGAAGAAAAAATCTGTTGAACTGATTAATATACCAAAAAAATCAGAAAATATATTGTGTATCAAACTTTTGGAGCTCCCACTTCTACAAAAGAGTAAAAGGTCTATAAATTTACTTTGTATAAGTTGGTTGATTGGTTGGTTGTGTTCTCATTAGTAGAGAGAGTTTTCTCACCTTGGAGTTCCCTACTCCAATAAAATTATAGGATTGTTCTCCCACATCCCCAATTCCCCCCCCCCCCAAATTGACATGATGTCACCTTGCTATCAACAAGATCTTAGGCAATTCATTCTTCTCCCTTACAAACACCTCTACTAAATGAAAAGTTTTGACCTATAAAGTCCTTTCAATGATTAGAATTTTTCTTTCTAGGGGCAATGTTTAAATAATTCAGGGATATTTCCCCTTCAAAAATATAAATATAGTGCATTCGATAAAAGCAAATCAACTTGATTTTTTTTGGTTTCTTAGTACATTTATTCCTAAAATTTTGCTGTAATTTAAAGGATGGTGTCAGCTTTAACCATTAAAAATGAAGAAATTACCAACATTTTTAAAAGTTCCCTTGGAGAGAATCTGCTGCTTTTTTACAATTGCTTTTTTTTGTTATTTAGCCCAAACCAAGAAGAAAAAAAAAATTGTGTAGATGGTTTGGGAAGGTAGTTTTGGGACTCAAGTGGAAAAAAATTAAAGCTCTTAATAATATAAATATAATTTATTATATTACATATAATAATTATGAATATAACAATAAAGTGCTAAAAGTTACCTATTAATATTTCCTTTATCATTAACTTGGTTTACAAAACAAAACAAAAAATAACTCCATCCTGGAAGCAGGACTCCACTTTTCTTTCAAAGAGATAAAAGTCAAGAAGAGGAGTAGGAAAATAAGCAAAGAGAAAAAACAAACAAACAAACAAACAAACAAAAAACACTTGACCATAGAAAGTTAGAATCATGACAAGAAAGATCAAAACACACTGAGAAGAAGATAACAAACTAAAGACTCCTACATAACAAGGATCCAAGAAAAATATGAATTGGTCTCAGGCCATGGAAAGATTAATTTTTTTAATCAAGATTAGCAGAAGAAATATTTGGAAGAAAAATAAGAGTGATACAAGAAAATCATGAAAATGAAAGAGTAAACAGATAGATAAAGAAGGCACAAAAATGCTTAAGAAATTATCTCCCAATTACAATTTGGAGGTGGAACCAAGATGTGTGGACAGAGAATCTATTGGGAGGAATCTATAGCAGTGTTGACTACTCTGTCCTGGTTGCAAGTCAGTAGATCAGCAGATTAATTATAAGACATCCAACACAAATACAAAAGGCAAATTGTGAACCCCCAAATGCCAGAATTTCATAAAACCTGTCCATGTCCACCCAACACTGAAAGTCAGTCTGCACTGACCCAGAACTTTTAGAAGAAGCTTGAACCATCTCCCCTTTGCCCTAAAAGCAAACCTCAACTTTAAAAAAATGAGCAAAAAAGCAAAAATAATTCTGACCATAGATAGTTTTTATGGTGAAAAAGAACATATTTTAAACCCTGAGGTCACTAAAAGCAGATCATTTTCAGATGAAGTGCCAAAGGGTAATATAAATTATACCCCATCTCAAGGCTCTCTTGGAAGAAATTAAAGAAGATCCTAAAAGAGAGATAGAAGAAAAATGGGGAAAGGAAATGAGAACTTTGCAAGAGGGTTTGAAAAAGGAAACACAAAAATTATCTGAAGAAAACTCCTTACAAAATAGATCTAATGAAATGGGAAAAGCATATAACTCATTACAAAATAGCTTTGACAAAATAAAAAAAAAAAAAAAAAAAAAAAAAAACAATTTCTGAAATGGAAAAAGAAAATAACTCCTTAAAAACAGAATTTGTGCAATGGGAAAAAAATCCATAGAACAAAATAAATCATTTAAAAATTCAATTGGCCAAATACAAAAAGAACTAAAAAAGGTAACTGAAGAAAATAATTCAATAAAAATCAGAACTGAACTAAGTAATAATTTGAATAATTCAATGAGACATCAAGAATCAGTCAAGCAAAATTACAAAAATAAAAAAATAAAAAAATGAGAAACTGTAAAATATCTACTTGAAAAAACAATTGGCCTGAAAAATAGATCTAGGAGAAACAATTTAAAGATTATTGGACTTCCTGAAAACCATGATTAAAAAAAAAAAAAAGGGCCTAGACCTTATCTTTCAGGAAAACATCAAAGACCTGATATCGTAGAATCAGAAGGTAAAATAGCCATTTCACTAATCACTTCCTTAAATAGACCCCAAAGTAAAAACTCCAAGAAATATAATAGCTAAATTTCAGAACTATCAGACCAAGAAAAAAATATTGCAAGCAACCAGAAAGAAACAATTCAAATAGCAAGGAGCCACAATCAGGATAATCCAGGACGGGGGCAGCCAGGTGGTGCAGTGGATAGAGCACCAGCCCTGAAGTCAGGAGGACCTGAGTTTAAATCTGGTCTCAGACACTTAACACTTCCTAGCTGTGTGACCCTGGGCAGGTCACTTAACCCGAAATGCCTCAGCAAAAAAAAAAAAAAAAAAAAAAAAAAAAAAAAGATTATCCTTGACCTAGCAGCAGCAACCACCTTAAAGGATGAAAGGACCTGAAATCTGATATTCTTAAATGCAAAGGAACTTGGAATGCAGCCAAGCTAAATTAAGCATTTTTTTTTTTTTTTAGGGAAGAAGATGGACATTCAATGAAATAAGTAAATTTCATTTACTTTTAATGAAAAGACCTGATGTGAACAACAACAACAACAAAATTAATCCTGAAAACAAAGAACTCAAGACAAGCATAAAAAGATAAAAAGGAAAGAACTCTTGAGAACTATATATCTGTAATAGATATACTTAGAGTGTGCAGGTATATCATTACATAAAGAAGAAACTAGAGGTGGAAGGGGGATTGTATTGGAAAAAGAGGGAAATGGAGGTAAAATAAAGGAAATTACATCTCATGAAGAGAAAAAGAAAACCTGTCATAATTGAGGGAAAGAAGAAAAGAGCATGAACATCCTGTGAATCTTACTCTCATCAGATTTGGTTCAAAGAGAGACTATTAGACATATTTGGTGATATTTGGTTTCACAGAGAAACTTGTCTCACTTTATGGGGAAGTAGGAGGGAGAAGGAAAAAGGAAAGGAGCAGGATAATAGAAGGAAAAACAGAAATAGTAGGGAAAAAGTATAAGAAAGCGGGAGGGACTATAAAGTTGGAGGGCTCCTTGAGGGAAATGGTGGTCAGAAGCAAAATATTGGGGAGGGTGGAAATGGGAAAGAAAAAAAAAAAAACATAATTTGGGGTAAAAAAGATCGTGGGAAATATAGAATTAGTCATTTTAACTGTGAATATAAATAGAGTAGATTTGCCCATAAAACAGAAGTGGATAGCAGACTGGAATAAAAGTCAGAATCCTGCAATATGCTGTTTACAAGAAATACATCTAAAATAGTATTATATACAGAGTAAGGGCAAAAAGCTGTAACAGAATCTGTTATGCTTAAGATGAAGTAAAAAAAAAAATCAAACAAACAAACAAACAAAAAAAAACAACAACAATAACAGGGGTACCAATCTTGGAACTCATATCAAGCAAAAGCAAAAATAGATCTAATAAAATGAGATAATGAAGTAATATCAGTCCTAAACATATGTGCACCAAGTGGTATAGCATCTAAATTCCTAAAGGAGAAGTTGAGAGAGCTGCAAAAATAAAGAGGCAGCAAAACTATAAAAATGCTCTCTCAGAACTAGGTAAATCAAAACACAAAATAAATAGGAAAGAAGTTAAAAGATAAATAGAAATTAAGAAAAGTTAGGTATGATAGATCTTGGAGAAAATTGGAGACAGAAAGTAGTCCGGTTTTTCTTTATGGTTCATCAAAACTATACAAAAATTTACCATATATTAGGAGAAAAACACCTAAAAATCAAAAGCAGAAAGGCAAAAATAGTAAAAATCATTTTTCTCAGAACATGATGCAGTAAAAATTACATTCAATAAAAACTAGGGAAAATAGACCAAAAAATAATTGGAAACTATATAATCTATTCCTAAAAAGTGAATGGGTAAAACAGCAAACCATAGACATAATTAATAATTTCACCCAAAAGAATGACAATAATGAGACATGCTCACAATTTGGGATGCAGCCAAAGCAGTAATAAAAGGAAAAGTTTTGTCTCTAGATGCTTATTTGCATAAAATAGAAAAAAAAAAAAGATTAAAGAATTGGGCTTGCAATGAACAAAACAAACAAACAAACAAACAAACAAAAAAAGCAAGAAAAATAACAAATTAAAAAGACCCAATTAAATGCCAAACTTGAAATTCTAAAAATAAAATGAGAGATTAATAAAATTGAAAGTTTAAAAAAAACTATTGAATTAATACATAAAAATAAGAGTTGGTTTTATGAAAAAAAAATCAACAAAATTTTAGTTAATTTGATTAGAAAAAGGAAAGAGGAAAATCAAATTGCTAATCTCACAAATGAACAAGTTTACTTGCCACAAAAATAAAGTCAGATTTAAATAATTGGAAAGACATTAAATGCACTTGGATAGGCCAAGCGAATATAATAAAGATTACAATACTCCCTAAACTAATCTGTTTATTTAGTGCTATACCAATGACCTAGAAAAAATAACTAAAAAAATTCATATGGAAGAACAAAAAGTTGAGAATTTCAAGGGCATTAATGAAAGAAAAAATCAAATGAAAGTGGCCTAGCTGTTACCTGATCTAAAACTATATTATACAGCAGCAGTCACCAAAACCATTTTGTATTGGCTAAGAAATAGACTAGTGGATCAGTGGCATAGGTTAGGTTCACAGGACAAAATATTCAATAACTATAGCAATCTAGTGTTTGACAAACCCAAAGATCCCAACTTTTGGGATAAGAATTCATTATTTGACAAAAACTTCTGGGAAAACTGGAAATTAGTATGGCAGAAACTAGGCATGGACCCACACTTAACACCACATATTAAGATAAGATCAAAATGGGTCCATGATTTAGGCATAAAAAACAAGCTCATAAATAACTTAGAGGAACATAGGATAGTTTACCTCTCAGATTTGTGGAGGAAGAAGGAAGTTGTGACCAAAGGAGAACTAGAGATCATTCTTGATCACAAAATAGGAAATTTTTTTACATCAAATTAAAAAGCTTTTGAACAAACAAAACTAATGCAAACAAGATTAGAAGGGAAGTAACAAATTGGGAAAATATTTTTACAGTTAAAGGTTCTGATAAAGGCCTCATTTCCAAAATATATAGAGAACTGACCCTAATTTATAAGAAATCAAACCATTCTCCTATTGATAAATGGTCAAAGGCTATAAACAGACAATTTTCAGATGATGAAATTGAAACTATATCCACTCATTTGAAAGAGTGTTCCAAATCACTACTGATCAGAGAAATGCAAATTAAGACAACTCTGAGATATCACTACACACCTGTCAGATTGGTTAAGATGACAGGAAAAAATGATGAATGTTGGAGGGGCTGTGGGAAAACTGGGACAGTGATACATTGTTGGTGGAGTTGTGAATAGATCTACTCATTCTGGAAAGCAATTTGAAATTATACTCTAAGAGTTATCAAGCTATGATCCAGCAGTGTTTCTACTGGGCTTATATCCCAAAGAGATCTTAAAGGAGGGAAAGGAACCTGTATGTGCAAAAATGTTGGTGGCAGTCCTTTTTGTTGTGGCTAGAAACTGGAAACCCATCAGTTGAAGAAAAGCTGAATAAGTTATGGTACATGAATGTTATGAAATATTATTGTTCTATAAGAAATGATCAGCAGGATGATTTCAGAGAGGCCAGGAGAGATTTACATGAACTGATGCTAAGTGAAATGAGCAGAACCAAGAAGTCATTGTACATGGCAACAAGATTATATGATAATCAGTTCTGATGGATGTGGCTCTCTTCAACAATGAGATGATTCAGATCAGTTCTAATGATCTTGTAATGAAGAGAATCATCTACACCCAAAGAGAGGACTATGAGAACTGATTGTATACATATTTATACAATTATCTTGCTGCACAATAAAAATGAAATCAAACTGGGAAAAAATGAGAAAGAAAATAAAGTGCAAGTAAACAACAATAAAAAAGAGTGAAAATACTATGTTGTGAACTACACTCATATGTATATCCCAAGAGGGGAAGATAATTATTGTAATTTTTGAGAATTATAGCTCTATTCAGTCAAAAGAAGAGTATACACAGACAGAGGGGTATGGACTTTGATGTGATGATATTAAAAAATTATGAATTGAAAAAAAAAACAAATTATAATGGAAGACGAGGAAAGAGGAGGTAGAATAGGATAAATTACATTACAGGAAGAGGTGCAATAGATCTATTACAGAAGAGAGAAATATTGTTGGAAACATTTTCATAGGTTTTGGCTCTAAGAGGGAATAACATAAACATTCAGTTGAATAAAGCAATTTTTTCTAAACATATAGGTAAGTATAGGAGAGAAAAGAAGAAGGAAAAGTGAGAAGGGATGGCAGAGAGAAGAGCATAAGTAACTAGTAGTTGAATGGATATCCATTAATGGGGCAATGGCTCAATAAGTTTTGGTATATGAATGAAATGGAATATTATTGTTTTATAAGGAATGATGAACAAGCTGACTTCAGAAAAATCTGGAAAGAATTACATGAACTAGTACAGAGTGAAGCAAGCAGAATGGAGAGAACATTGTACACAGAACACAATTATGGGATGAAAATGTGGCTTGGCTCTTCTCAACAATGTGATGTTTTACAGCAATTTCAATAGACTTGTGATGGAAAAATAACATCCACATTCAGAGACAGAACTATGAAGGCTGAATATAGATCAAACCATAGTATTTTTACTTTTTGTTTCTTTCTCAAGGTTTATTTTTTTCCTTTTTATCTGATTTTTTTTCTTGTACAACATGACAGATATGAAAATATATCTAAAAGAATTGCATATATTTAATCTATAACAGTGAACATTTTCCTCTTAATTCATTTGATATTCTTGACCTTCAACTCTTCTAAATAAATTTTGTTATTAATTTTTTTAGCTCCATAAAATTTATTTTTGGTAGTTTATTTTGCGTGTGACTGAATAAGTAAATTAATTTAGGAATATTGATGATTTTTATTCTATTGTCTTAATATACCCCCAAGCAATTGATATTTTTAACAGTATTTTATTTTCCAAATATATGTAAAGATAGTTTTCAATATTCATTTGCGTAAGACTTCATGTTCCAAATTTGCTGTTAATTGAGGAAGGGAGAAAAATTTGGAACAGGAAGGAAAAACACAAAGGAAGATGACCTAGCCATACTGGCTCTAAAACAATAATATAAAGAGGCAATCATCAAAACTCTTTGGTTTTGGCTAAGAAATAGAGTGGTAGTTCAGAGGAATAGGCTATACATACAAGTCATGAAATAAATTAATATCTCATACCACATACCAAATCAAGATCAAAATGGGTACATAAAAAATGATACTTCCAAGGCAATTCCAATAGACTTCAGACAGAAAATACCATCTATATCCAGAAATAGAATTATGGAGATTGAATGTAAATCAACACATGCTATGTTCACATATATATATATATATGTGTGTGTGTGTGTGTGTATGTATATATATATATATATATATATATATATATATATAATTTTTTTTTCTCCCATGGTTTTTCCCTTTTGTTCTTATTGTTCTCTCCTAACATGATACATAAAGCATTCTATTAAAAATAAATAAATAAATACATTTTAAAAGAGTGATACCATAAGCAAATTAGGAAAGCTTAAATAGTTTACTTGTCAGGTCAGAGTAAAGAAGAATTTATGACCAAACAAGAGAGAACATTATGAAATATAAGATGGATAATTTTGATTACATTAAATTAAAAAGCTTATGTGAAAAAATGATTGTACATTTTTGTACATAACCTATATGAGATTGCTTGCTGTCTTGGGCACTGAAGAGGAAAAGAAGGGAAGGAGAAAAATTTGGAAATCACAACCTTGTAAAGTTGAATGTTGAAACCTATCTTTATATGTAATTGGAAAAAAAAAATACAGTTTAGTGGGGAAGAAAAAAAAAATGATCCAAGACAACTCTGAAAGAATTATGATGAAAAATGTTATCCATCCCCAGAAAATCTGAATGCAGATAGAAGCATACTTTTTTTTCTTGAATTTTTTTATGTTTTCCTTCATAACATGAATAATATGGAAATTAAAAAAGAAGAAATTGAAGAAAGGAAGGAAGGTAAGAAAATATCTGTGGTAGGTAAAGGTCTTACTTTTATTTATGTTCTGAGATAGTACTTATGCTCTTGGGACCTTCAGAAGGGCATCCTAATGATTTTTTTTTTCATTTGATCCATTTCTCTATTTAAAAATCATGAAATTTAGAAGCTGAATATTATTTTATTTGTCATCAAAGTGACAAGGTATATGAACTATGAACTTGGAGAGTAAAAAACCAAATTTCAGATGCTACCTCAGACATTTACTTAAGCAAAATGATATGGGACAAATTAATCTCTTCAAGCTCAGTTTTCTTATCTGTAAAGAGGAGATAATAATAGTACCTACTTTACTATGTTTCTAGAATCAAGTGAAATAATATATAAAATATTCTGAAAACCTTAAAGCATTATATAAATATTAGGTATTTAATGTAATTTCCTCATTATTCATAGGAGACTCAGTGACTGATTAAGTGACTTATCTATGGTTGCACAGCTAATTAGTGATAGGGTGATAAACTTTAGACATTCTAATTTACAATTTGTTAAACTCACCATGATGTCATGACTCTTGATTAGTTTAGCTTATATCTAAAAGATATACTACCAAGAGTGGTCAACAGCATTGACTTTTAGCTTTCCAGTACTCCAAAAAATGTTTGGCTCTGTCTACTTCTTTCTTTGTGCAAGTTTCTTCATGAATTCACTGGGGTGTTATCAATTAAGGCAATCAGCTGTTAAGCCAACATGTGTGGTTTGAGACTATCTAGTGACTCTCCTGATTGTAGCCTTAGTTAGGAGGCAACATGGTGAAGTAAAAAGGATGTTAGAATTGTAGTCAGAGGTCATGAGTTCAAATATTGACTCTTGTTACTTCCTACTTGATGATCGATAGGTCTGTTTCCTTACCTATAAAATTATACAATTTGATTTGAAAATCCTTTCTATTTTGAAATCTATTATTCTATACTTTGAGAAATCTTTAACTTAACCAGTTTAATGTATTCTGCCAATCTTGAGGGGAAATATATTGTTCTTAGTTATTATTTTTGCTTTATTTATTCCATTTTTACATGTATTCTTTAAAAACTTATGAGCACAGAGCAGTACTTTGATGACTTTCCATAAGACTTTTGATAACCTCAGTACAGGTTAGATAGTAGAGATCAGATAACAATTTCTATCTCATCCCTTTGTTCAATTTATTTTAATGGTGGTACATAGTTTTTCTAGTTTTCTTTCCCAACTTGTAAACAAACTACTGGGTCTGATATACCAGAGATTAACTGCTACCATTGGGTTCAATGAATACTCAAGCTGTAAAATATCTATAAATACTCCTGTCTCCAGTTAAATCTAGCACAAATTCTCTCATTAATATGTGTAGCATCTGTGGAAAGAATGAGCACAGAGTATTATCACAGTGAGGCATGATGCTCTAAAACTGCAGGACCTGTAAGTCCATTTTCTTTTTTAGGGAAGCCTTACAAACTTCTCCCCAAATGTTAGGGTGAATAAGACTATAGCAAAAGGCCCACTCCCTGCTAGCAACCCAGTGTTTAGGTGAGTCATATGGAGGGGTATTGCTAAAAAAGCTTTTGTTGAATGTAAGTAGAATTCAAATAGGTCTTTCTTGGAGTGAGTCCTGGTTGAATTTCCAAAGCTACTCCCTGAGGCAAGTAAGGAGTGATTTTGATTATCTTGTCCTTAAGTGGACCCTCTTGTTCCTTTTTTGCCATGGGCCCTTGTTGAATTCCTCATCAAATTCCTTTCACAGAAAAAATTATTAGGAGCAAAGTTACTATACTCAATCAGAAGGCCAAGTTATGATGACAACTCCCTCCTCTCCACCCCCCAGTTATTTTTCTTCTGTAAAATGACCTCCTGGTATCCCACTTCTTCATTAATTCATTTTAGGATTAGTCTATTTACTAAGGAGAAGAATGACTAATTATTTTGGGAGGAATTTAGGCTGCCATGCTATGGTGTAATAATAAAATGTTTGCCTCTTGACTTGAAGATGATCTCTGCCTACAAATTCTTTTGAGCTACTTCACCCCACCAGCTCAAAACCCCAATATATTTTTGGGGTCCAACTTCTACTCTGTAAC
Source organism: Sminthopsis crassicaudata (assembly GCF_048593235.1). Taxonomy (NCBI): domain Eukaryota; kingdom Metazoa; phylum Chordata; class Mammalia; order Dasyuromorphia; family Dasyuridae; genus Sminthopsis; species Sminthopsis crassicaudata. The sequence goes on from NC_133620.1 coordinate 187,917,326, forward strand.
ATGTAATATCTCTTTATGGGGAGAGTCATGGAATCCTAATATATTTTAAGGGATTCAGTGCTTCTGCACACTCATACACCCTCATAAGTACAAGATCTCTATTAGGTAGGATACTTATCTAGGCTCCCAGGATCTGCTCCTCTCCACAATTTGGCTCTCACATGCTAAGGCTGGCTCTCTCATGGTCCACAGTTGACACTTCTCTGCTGCTAGCATTCCTACTCTTGGAAGCTTCTTCCTCCCTTGAGTGACTGACTGCTTGTTATCCATCTGGAGTACTTTTCTCTTATCAACCTGAAAGATAGAAGAGTGCCTAAATTGTAAAAACCAGGATCTTTTAATGAAGATGAAGAGACTGCAGTCTGGGGGCACCACATAGAACTAAAATGCTGGAATGCCCAAGAGGGGCAGAGGGAGGAAGGGTTAAGTAAACTCCAAATAGGAAGGAATCCAGTGAAAAACACAGCCTAAGTAAGCTGCCAAGCAAGTTCTTTTTGAAAAATAACCTAAAGTCCATAGAGAAGACTGGGGATGGCTGGGGAGCTTTTTTTTTTTTTTTTTAAGCTGTTTTTGAGAGAGTTTTCCTTTTAACTATTTCATTTCTCCTCAGGCAACTTGTAGCTCTGGAATGAGGCAAGGTCAATTCAAAATCAGATGCTTTCAACATTTTGATTCCTCAACTATACTTGAACTCACTAGAACTAATTCTCCAAGTCCAAAGTGGAGATTTCTCTTCTTTAAGAAAGCAGCCTGGGGGTTGAGGGTAGGAAACAAAAAACTTTATTCTCCTTTTAGGTGCTCTACAACTTCTCCAACTTCTATCTCAAACTCTTGAAATCATTGAAAGCGTACTTTTTCTATTTAGGCTCAAAGGGTATGGCTGATACAGTTAATGATAATTATTGATGTATAGATACCACATGATGGTAGGCACCAAAAATTGGGGTTCAGTCATGTGAAGGATTCACAATGTCCTTTCTCTTTGGCTAAAGGTATATTTATTTAGGGGAACAGGTTACAGAGACCAAATGAGGCTATACAATAGATTTCAGGAATGGTAAATATATAATAGAGTTGGGAGAGAATAGAAAGAGATTTTAATAATTAATGGTGGTGATGTGACTGGTGAGGTCCTGGTGAGGATGTAGCAATAACCCTCAGACAACCCAGCTTTGGGAGTTCCACAAACAATGCTGGTTATTAGATAACAATGGGTTGGTCAAAAATAACAAAGTTGTTTTGTTTTGTTTTGTTTTTTAATAGTTTTTATTTACTAGATATATGCATGGGTAATTGCCAAACCTTTTGTTGTAATTTTTCCCCTCCCCCCCATGGCAGGTTGACCAATACATGTTAAATTTGTTAAAGTATAAGTTAAATAGAATATTAGAAAAACTACGTATGATAGACCTTTGGAGAAAACTGAATGGCAATAGAAAGGAATATACTTTCTTCTCAGCAGTTCATGGATCCTATACAAAAATTGACCATATATTAGGACATAAAGATCTCAAAATTAAATGTAGGAAGGCAGAAATAATAAATGCCTTCTTCTCAGATCACAATGCAATAAAAGCTACATTCAGTAAAAAGTTAGGGGTAAATAGACCAAAAAGTAATTGGAAACTGAATAATCTCATCTTAAAGAATGACTGGGTGAAAGAGCAAATTATAGAAACAATTAACAATTTCACCCAAGATAATGACAATGATGAGACATCATATCAAAATCTTTGGGATGCAGCTAAAGCAGTAATAAGGGGAAATTTTATATCTTTAGAGGCTTATTTGAAGAAAATTGAGAAAGAGAAGATTAAAGAATTGGGCTTACAACTTAAAAGGCTAGAAAAAGACCAAATTATAAACCCCCAACCAAAAATTAAACTTGAAATACAAAAATTAAAAGGAGAAATCAATAAAATTGAAAGTAAAAAAACTATTGAATTAATAAATAAAACCAAGAGTTGGTTTTATGAAAAAGCCAATAAAATAGATAAACTTTTGGTAAATTTGATCAAAAAAAAGAAAGAGGAAAATCAAATTGATAGTCTTACAAATGAAAAGGGGGATCTTTCCACCAATGAAGAGGAAATTAGAGAAATAATAAGGAGTTACTTTGCCCAACTTTATGCCAATAAATTTGATAACTTAAGTGAAATGGATGACTTCCTCCAAAAATATAGGCTCCCTAGATTAACAGAGGAGGAGATAAATTGCTTAAATAGTCCCATTTCAGAAAAAGAAATAGAACAAGCTATTAATCAACTCCCCAGGAAAAAATCCCCAGGGCCAGATGGATTCACATGTGAATTCTACCAAACATTTAAAGAACAATTAGCCCCAATGTTATATAAATTATTTGAAAAAATAGGGGATGAAGGAGTCCTACCAAACTCCTTTTATGACACAGACATGGTACTGATACCTAAACCAGGTAGATCGAAAACTGAGAAAGAAAATTATAGACCAATCTCCTTAATGAATATTGATGCTAAAATCTTAAATAAGATATTAGCAAAAAGACTTCAGAAAATCATCTCCAAGATAATACACGATGATCAAGTAGGATTTATTCCAGGAATGCAGGGCTGGTTTAATATTAGGAAAACTATTAATATAATTGACCATATTAATAATCAAATTAATAAGAACCATATGGTCATCTCAATAGATGCAGAAAAAGCATTTGACAAAATCCAACATCCATTCCTACTAAAAACTCTTGAGAGTATAGGAATAAATGGATTATTCCTTAGAATAATCAGGAGCATATATTTAAGACCTTCAGTAAGCATAATATGCAATAGAAATAAAGTGCAACCTTTCCCAGTAAGATCAGGAGTGAAACAAGGTTGCCCACTATCACCATTACTATTCAATATAGTACTAGAAACGCTAGCCTCGGCAATAAGAGCCGAGAAAGAGATTCAAGGAATTAGAGTAGGAAATGAGGAAATTAAACTATCACTTTTTGCAGATGACATGATGGTATACTTAGAGAACCCCAAAGACTCTGCTAAAAAGCTACTAGAAATAATTCAAAATTTCAGCAAATTGGCAGGATACAAAATAAATCCACATAAATCCTCGGCATTTTTATATATCACTAACAAAATGCAACAGCAAGAGATACAAAGAGAAATTCCATTCCAAACAAATGTTGAGAGTATAAAGTATTTGGGAATCCATCTACCAAAGAAAAGTCAGGAATTATATGAGAAAAATTACGAAACACTTGCCACAAAAATAAAATCAGATTTAAATAATTGGAAAGACATTCAATGCTCTTGGATAGGCCGAGCGAATATAATAAAGATGACAATACTCCCCAAACTAATCTATTTATTTAGTGCTATACCAATCAGACTCCCAAGAAACTATTTCAATGACCTAGAAAAAATAACAACAAAATTCATATGGAAGAATAAAATGTCGAGAATTGCAAGGGAACTAATGAAAAAAAACTCAGAGGAAGGTGGTCTAAGTGTGCCTGATCTAAAGCTATATTATATAGCAGCAGTCACCAAAACCATTTGGTATTGGCTAAGAAATAGACCTGTAGATCAGTGGAACAGATTAGATACAAAGGACAAAAAAGGGTACATCTATAGCAATCTAATCTTTGACAAACCCAAAGATTCCAACATTAGGGATAAAAATTCATTATTCGGAAAAAACTGTTGGGAAAACTGGAAATTAGTATGGCAGAAATTAGATATGGATCCACACTTAACACCATATACCAAGATAAGATCAAAATGGATCCATGATTTAGGCATAAAGAGGGAGATAATAAATAGATTAGAGGAACAGAGGATAATCTACCTCTCAGACTTGTGGAGGAGGAAGGAATTTATGACCAGAGGAGAACTAGAGATCATTATTGATCACAAAATAGAAGATTTTGATTACATCAAACTGAAAAGTTTCTGTACAAATAATACTAATGCAAACAAGATTAGAAGGGAAGTAACAAATTGGGAAAATATTTTTAAAAACAAAGGTTCTGACAAAGGTCTCATTTCCAAAATATATAGAGAACTGACCATAATTTATAAGAAACCGAACCATTCTCCAATTGATAAATGGTCAAAGGATATGAACAGACAATTCTCAGAGGAAGAAATTGAAACTATATCCACTCACATGAAAGAGTGTTCCAAATCACTACTGATCAGAGAAATGCAAATTAAGACCACTCTGAGATACCACTACACACCTGTCAGATTGGCTAAGATGACAGGAACAAATAATGATGAATGTTGGAGGGGAGTGGGGAAACTGGGACACTAATACATTGCTGGTGGAGTTGCAAAAGAATCCAGCCATTCTGGAGAGCAATCTGGAATTATGCCCAAAAAGTTATCAAACTGTGCATACCCTTTGACCCAGCAGCGCTACTACTGGGATTATATCCCAAAGAAATACTAAAGAGCAGAAAGAGACATATATGTGCCAAAATGTTTGTGGCAGCTCTTTTTGTTGTAGCTAGAAACTGGAAGATGAATGGATGTCCATCAATTGGAGAATGGTTGGGTAATTTGTGCTATATGAAGGTTATGGAATATTATTGCTCTGTAAGAAATGACCAGCAGGAGGAATACAGAGAGGCCTGGAGACACTTAAATCAACTGATGCTGAGTGAAATGAGCAGAACCAGAAGATTACTGTACACTTCAACAACAATACTGTATGAGGATGTATTCTGATGGAAGTGGAAATCTTCAACATAAAGAAGATCCAACTCACTTCCAGTTGATCAATGATGGACAGAGGTAGCTACACCCAGAGAAGAAACACTGGGAAGTGAATGTAAATTGTTAGCACTAATATCTGTCTGCCCAGGTTGCATGTACCTTCGGTTTCTAATGTTTATTGTGCAACAAGAAAATGATATTCACACACATGTATTGTACCTAGACTATATTGTAACACATGTAAAATGTATGGGATTGCCTGTCATCGCGGGGAGGGAATAGAGGGGAGGGTAATTTGGAAAAATGAATACAAGGGATAATAATATAAAAATATATATATATATAATAAAAAAAGTATAAGTTAAATACAATATATGTATAGATGTCCATACAGTTATTTTGCTATTCCAAAAGAATCAGACTTTGAAATAGTGTCCAATTAGCCTGTGAAGGAAACAAAAAATGCAGGCAGACAAAAACAGAAGGATTGGGATTCTATATAGTGATTCATAGTCATCTCCCAGAGGTCTTTTCCTGAGTGTAGCTGGTTCAATTCATTACTGCTCTGTTGCAATTGATTTGATTCATCTTATTGTTGAAGATGGCCATGTCCATCAGAATTGATCATCATACAGTGTTGTTATTGAAGTATACAATGATCTCCTGGTCCTGCTCATTTCACTCATCATCAGTTCATGTAATCTCTCCAGGCCTTTCTGAAATCATGCTGTTGGTCATTTCTTACAGAATAATAATATTCCATAATATTCATATACCACAATTTATTCATCCATTCTCCAATTGATGGGCATCCATTTAGTTTCCAGTTTCTGGCCACTACAAAGAGGGTTGCCACAAACATTCTTGCACATACAGGTCCCTTTCCCTTCTTTAAGATATAAACCCAGTAGTAATACTTCTGGGTCAAAGGGTATGCACAGTTTGATAACTTTTGAGCATAGTTCCAAATCATTCTCGAGAATGGTTGGATGTATTCACAATTCCACCAACAATGTATCAGTGTCCCTGTTTTCCCACATCCCCTCAAACATTGAGCATTATTTTTCCCTTTCTGACAGGTGTGTAGTGGTATCTCAGAGTTGTTTTAATTTGCATTTCTCTGATTAATAATGACTTGAGCATCTTTTGATATGGCTAGAAATAGTTTCAATTTCTTCATCTGAGAATTGTCTTCATATCCTTTGACCATTTATCAATTGGAGAATGGCTTGATTTCTTATAAATTAGAGTAAATTCTCTATATATTTTGGAAATGAGGCCTTTATCACAACCTTTGACTGTAAAAATATTTTCCCAGTTTATTGAATAACAAAGTTTCTAAGACAATCTAAGCCCTAGAATTCTATACTCCTCAATTCCATCTCTAAGACCACTCCTAAGCTAGATTCAATAATAGATTCAACTTTACTTCCACTCTTCAATTCAACCTCAAAATCATAAGATTAGCATATTGATGACTTGAAGTACCTGATCTTTTTATTACAAAAATATTTATCTTCTTGCTTCTGGTTTATTGATAAATTCTCTAGAAATTTAGCTTGCTATTAGCATAATAGCATAATAAAACTTTGCCCATTAACTTGCAGATAAACTGCCTATAAATTATTTTACCATACCCACAAAACTGACCCGGGAACCTTAGTATTATTGGGATGTCTTCTGCCTCAATATTTGGTGGCCCATATGATAGGAACCCCAAATGTTACATCCTTCTTGTTAAGGTAGGCCCCATTTTCATTCCTATTCTATAGCATCTAGGAAGGCCTGTTGGGTCATCAGAACTCCATGCTGAGCAAATTTTCCTTGACTGGAGATGCCTGGAATTGAAATTTCTTGAAATTCTTGGCCGAGTTTCCTCTTGACTAGGGAACCTTTGCCACCTTTTCACCATCCCTGGGAGGCCAAAGAAGATAAGGCTCTATAGCACTACGAATTATAAGGCAAAGATGGGAGAGTCCACCCTTACCCATAAGGATTTTTTAGCTGTCTTCTCATATATTCCTTATCAGGAGGCCTGAAAATCCTTTCTGTGACCATCCCCTTTATCAAGATTGATGAGGCTTAGGTTTTGGGATTCCCTTCTGTCAGGGAACCAAATAATGAGGTCTAGATTTAGGGAACCAAAATGAGATTAAGGTTCTTGGTGCTCAGTGAGTTAAATGATAAGGTCTAGAGGCAGGCACAGGGTTCATAGAACCAAATGGAGAGGTTTGGCTCCCCTATATCTCCTTTGGATTCGGTGCAAGGGGAACCCCCTTCTGGTGCTCAGAGTCCCCTGTAAAGGAATTTACACATCCTAAAATCTAGATTGGTAAAAGAGCTTTATTAAGGGATTGGGAAAGAGAAATCTTGACAGAGAGGCATAAAGTCACCTTAGGGAAATAGGTGAGGCTAAAGAGAGGGTAGCACTGGAAGAGAATATTATTCCAGTGGGCAGAGGTTTCCTTGGCATCTTTAAAATCTAAAGTAAAAAACCATTATGTGATTTAAGTCAGGATAGTAGGCACAATAGAGTGAATATTAATAACTACCTCATTAACAATTCTGAGATACTGTACCATACAGACCTTCTTTCTATTTTTTTTTTTTTTTTTGGCTGAGGTATTTGGGGTTAAGTGACTTGCCCAGGGTCACACAGCTAGGAAGTGTTAAGTGTCTGAGACAAGATTTGAACTCATCAATTGGAGAATGGTTGGGTAAATTATGTTATATGAAGGTTATGGAATATTATTGCTCTGTAAGAAATGACCAGCAGTAGGAATACAGAGAAGTTTGGAGAGACTTCCATGAACTCATGCTGAGTGAAATGAACAGAACCAGAAGATTGCTGTACACTTCAACAATAATACTGTATGAAGATGTATTCTGATGGAAGTGTATATCTTCAACATAAAGAAGATCCAACTCACTTCCAGTTGATCAATGATGGACAGAAACAACTACACCCAGAGAAGGAACACTGGGAAGTGAATGTAAATTGTTAGCACTACTGTCTTTCTACCCACCTGGGTACTTATACCTTTGGAATCTAATACTTAATGTATAACAAGAAAATTGGATTTACACACATATATTGTATCTAGGTTATACTGTAACACATGTAAAATAAATGGGATTGCCTGTCATCAAGGGAAGGGAGTAGAGGGAGGGAGGGGATAATTTGGAAAAATGAATACAAAGGATAATGTTATTTAAAAAATTACTCATGCATATATACTGTCAAAAATTATAAATAATTTTAAAAAATAAAAAATAAAATTATTATTAAAAAAAAGAAATGAACAAAAATGTTATAATTATAAAATTAAAAAAATATATAAAGTCCCTCCCCCCCCCCCAAAAAAAAAAAAAAGAAATAGGATCAGGGCGCAACAAGGTCACTAGCTTCCTTTCTATTGTGAGTGAAAAGAGGTGAGAGTTAATTCATGGCCCAAATACTTAACAGCCTGTCTAAGGCAATATTGACCTTAAACAAAGAAACTATAGCTTTGGGAACTCAGAAAGTTAAGGGGTTTTTTTTGGCAGCAAACAGAGACGTCTCCAGAGTTGAACCAAAGATCAGGATGTTCATCAACATATTTAATGAAGTACTTAAGCATCCTGTTGGTCATTTCTTACAGAACAATAATATTCCATAACATTCATATACCATAATTTACCTAACCATTCTCCAATTGATGGACATCTGTTCATTTTCCAGTTTCTAGCCCCTACAAAAAGGGCTGCCACAAACATTTTGGCACAAACATTTCCCTTTCCCTTCTTTAGTATTTCCTTGGGATATAAGCCCAATAGTAGCATTGTTGGATCAAAGTATATGCACAGTTTGATAACTTTTTGGGCATAATTCCAGATTGCTCTCCAGAATGGTTGGATTCTTTCACAACTCCACCAACAATGCTTCAGTGTCCCAGTTTTTTCCACATCCTCTCCAACATTCATCATTATTTGTTCCTGTCATCTTAGCCAATTTGACAGGTGTGTAGTGGTATCTCAGAGTTGTCTTAATTTGCATTTCTCTGATCAATAGTGATTTGGAACACTTTCATATATGAGTGGAAATAGTTTCAATTTCATCATCTGAAAATTGTCTGTTTGTATCCTTTGACCATTTATCCCTGATCCTATCTCAAAGAAACAACTGTGTACTCTCCTGGGCATGGCTGGATTTTATTGAATCTGGATCCCTAACTTTGGGATTATTGCCAAGCCCCTTTGTGATTCTATTCAAGGCCCTAAAAAACTTCCTCTTAACTGGGGCCCTGATCAGACCAAGGCTTTTAGGACTCCAAAAACTAAACTGACCTCTGCCTCGGTGTTATCCCTGCCTAATTTAGAAAAGCCTTTCACTCTGTATGTTAATGAATAGTGAGATCAGGCCCTAAGGGTTTTGACTCAGTCACTGGAACCCAATTCCAGGCCAGTTGTTTATTTTGTAGAGACTTGAGGCAGTGTCATTGGAGTGACCTTCCTGCTTTAGAGCAGTAACTGTCACAGTCTTCTGATTGAGGAAACTTCCAAACTCCCCTATACCAACTGCTGGAGGCTCTACTTCCCCACCATGTCCAGAGCATTTTGAGGCCAAAGGTCATAGTGACTTGCTAGTGGAAGTCTTATCAGTTATTAGGCTCTCCTGTTAGACACCTCAACTTGATTCTCTGAGTGGGCCACACTCTCAATCCTGCTACCCTGCTCCCTGACAGCATTCAGTTGGGTGACTTTATTCACAATTGTGAGGAAGCCTTAGATTGCATCTCTTCTAGCTGACCTGATTTGAGACATTCCTCTCAATAATTCAGATGGTGAATGGTTTCCTGATGAGTCCAGTTTTCTTGAAAATGGAGAAATGAACTCAGTACTCTGTGATTAACTTCAATAGCCCCTTGGAGGGTTCTACTCCCCCATTCCATTTCTTCTCCCCACCCAGGATCTTTATTCAGATGGCTGAACTCATTGTCCTTACCAGAGTTTTAGATTTGGGGTAAAGGAATAAGAATGAACATCTATTCTGACTCCAAGTGTGCCTTTCATGTTTTGCATGCCCATGGAACTATATGGAAAGAAAGGGGAATTTTGATAGCCAAACATTCCCCTAATAAGTATGCAGGAGAAATTCTACAATTACTACAAGCTGCCCATACACATACAGAGGTTTCTGTTATATTTTGTAAAGGACACCAAAAGGGGTATTCCCTTCAAGTCAAGGAAACAGGCTTGCAGATTCAACTGTCTGTGTTGCTGCTCATTTGCTCTTCCATAGCACCTTTGATTTTCCAACTCCCAACTCAAATACTCCCTCATTTAGTTTCCAGGAACTCTTGCTAAAGAAAGAATTTGTACTTTTTTCCCTTTATGGGTGGTTTCAAACTTCCTCAGGTCATTTTCTTCTTCTTCTTCTTCTTCTTCTTCTTCTTCTTCTTCTTCTTCTTCTTCTTCTTCTTCTTCTTCTTCTTCTTCTTCTTCTTCTTCTTCTTCTTCTTCTTCTTCTTCTTCTTCTTCTTCTTCTTCTTCTTCTTCTTCTTCTTCTTCTTCTTCTTCTTCTTCTTCTTCTTCTTCTTCTTCTTCTTCTTCTTCTTCTTCTTCTTCTTCTTCTTCTTCTTCTTCTTCTTCTTCTTCTTCTTCTTCTTCTTCTTCTTCTTCTTCTTCTTCTTCTTCTTCTTCTTCTTCTTCTTCTTCTTCTTCTTCTTCTTCTTCTTCTTCTTCTTCTTCTTCTTCTTCTTCTTCTTCTTCTTCTTCTTTTTTTTTTTTTTATTGAAGCTTTTTATTTTTCAAAACAAGTATGTGGACAATTCTTCAACATTAGCCCATGCAAAACCCTGTGTTCCAATATCCCCCCTTACCCCATGCCCTCCCCTAAATGACAAGTAGTCCAATATATGTTAAACATTATAGAAATATATGTTAAATCCAATATATGCATACATATTTATACAAGTATTGTGCCACACAAGAAAAAAAAGAGATGCAAAATAAAATGTAAGCAAACTACAACAAAAACAGTGAGAATGCTATGTTGTGGTCCACACTCACCTCCCAAAGTCCTTTCTTTGGGTATAGATAACTCTCTTCATAACTGAACAATTGAAACTGGTTTGAATCATCTCATTGTTGCAGAGACAGGCCAGCGAGTTTCTAATCCCATAGACAAGTCAATGGAAACCTCTTTGGGCTTCAACAAGCCCTCACTTGGGAAAGAAAGCCCTCTAACACCTTGTGAAAGCTTTTTTTTTACTATTCACAAGCTGGGAGAAAAACAATTAGACAGGTCTGCCAGGCCTGCCAGTTTATGCCCAAGTGAATCCTGAAGGAAAAGTTAAAGCATGCCCTCTTCTTAAGCCTATACAAAGCAAGGATATATAGCCAGGGTAGGGCTGGCAGACAGTCTTTACACATATGCCCTTTTGCAGGGGCTTCAAACTGCTTTTGTTTTTTGATGATACTTTTACTAATTAGTCAGAAGCCATCTCTTGTAAAACTGAAAAAGCCAGCATGTGTCAAAGTGTTTACTAAAAGAAATCATTCCTTGCTTTGGCCTGCCTAGCTCTTCATAGAGCAACAATGGCCCAGCCTTCACTTCTCAAATAACACAAGATGTGTCTGATGCACTTAATATTACTTATCAGTTCTACTCTGCCTGGCAGTTCTGGATTTTCTGGAAAGGTGGAGAAAATGAATCACACCCTCAAGGGAGTCCTTACTAAACTGTGCCTGGAGACTCTTTGAGGATTGGGTAAAGAATTTCCCATTAGGTTTACTTAGAGTGTGCTTTGCACTTTGGGAGAATATTAAGTTTAGTCCCTCAGAATTTTTACTATGGGAGGCCCTTCTTAACCTCTGATATTCTTGTAGATTCAGAATAGTATCTGATCACTTAGTTTGCCACACAGTTTGGTCCAGTCTGAAAAACTCTTTCTCAATATGCAAATGCACATCTTCTTAAACTCACAGGTGCTAATGCTTAGTCTCCCCCAATCCCTGCCCCAGTAAATCCGGAGGACATGCTATACTTGAATTCTTGGAAGGCCCAAGGTCCTGACCCCCCCCCAGTATAAAATGGAAAAGACCATATAGAGTCATTTTGACTATTCCAACTTCAGTTAAACTCAAAAGATCTTCCCAACTGGACTTTTATTTCCTGAATTAAAAGTGTGACACCTGTTCACTCTTTTCCCTCAGACCTTCCTGGATAATCCTGGGAACCCATAGGGGACCTGAAACTACTGTCTCACAGGATTCCTGGAATCTACTGGATGGAGAAGGGTGAACTTGTCTGTGTCTTCCTTTTTCTCATCCTAGCCTTTTTTTTAAAATTGTTATTATTGTTATCTTCCACTTTCTCCAAGTTAATTTTTTCTCCCTCACTACTTGAAATCCAGACTCCAGGCCATGAACTTAAAATTGTAATGCTGGAGAAACTGAGGCAAGATAGAGATTATAGAGTTTTAAATATTTTATTTGAAAGGGAGAATTGTGCTGGGGGCATGGTGCCCTCAGGGTTGATGTCCAAAGCATCCAGTCGCAAATGTGAGTTCTCAATCATATTTATGCACAGTAGCTAACCAAAGGCATGGGGGTGGAGTGCAAACTCTGGTGATCTGTAATCTCCAGACAGGCCCATCAATCCGATTCTGATAGGTTGGGGAGCAGGACCATAAATTCTAACAAACTGGGAATTCTAACAAACTGTGTCCAGCTTGGAGCCAGGAAGTCTGGAGTCCCCCTTATCTTGAGTTTACACATTGACAATTTATAACCTTAGAGAAAGTAGCCTTAAGTTATATCGGTCTTAATGAACTGGAGGCAGGGGTTACAATTAAGGGGATTGAGTCAGAACAATTCAGGGAAATTGAGGCAGGAAAATTAGGAAAACTGAGGCAGGACAATTTAGGGAACTGTAGCACAACACAATTAGTTGCTCAACCTGAATACCCTGGCTACCTAATTCTGAGATTCAGTATCCCCTGATGCTGCTATCACCATCTTAAAATCTCCCCTCCTCAATCTGGATTTATCTAGATGGGGTCAGCTCTATACCTTTATCAGCTCCAAAAGATGAGACCTTCTGCCCTTGCCTCAAATGAATTTGGGTTCTGGTTGCTTGAAAAGGAGTGCTGAAATATAGCTCCTAGAGAAGATATAGCAATAACTCTAAGGCTACCTGATCTTAGAAGTGCCAAATAACAATCTGCTGGACAATGATAACAAAGTTTTGAAACAATCTAACTCCTAGAATTCAATATTCCTCAAATTTACCACTAAGACCAATTCTCAATTCTATCTCTAAACCATAGAATTCAATAATGAGTGCAACTCCATCTCTACAACTCCTCAATTCTACCTCTAAGCCATAAAATTAACATATCATTGACTTGAAGCACTTGATTTTTTAATCTTTTTCCTACAAATTTATCTTCTTGTTCTGGGATCCTTACCAAATTCTCTAGGAACTTAGTCCACTGTTAACAGCATAAGAAATCTTTGCCCTTAACTTGGAGACAAACTGATTTTGCAGATTTTTTCAACATACCCAACCTGGGGATCCTAATATTGTTGCGGTGTCTTCTGCTTCAACAATGGAAAGGGCAAACTTCCTAATGGAACTTACCATTTACCAGAAGAAAGGAAACATTTCATGAGTTTGGGACATGCCCTTAGCTGGCAGGCTAAATCAAGAAAAAAACTTAGCATCTCAAAAGAGTTAGCTATAAGGAGAAGTGGAGTTGGGAAACATAGAAAAGTTAGGCGAAATGCCACATGTAGCGGGAAGGATAAGGAGAAAGATACTACAAGGCTGAGTGCCATGGCAGACTGACCCAAAGGAAGTCAGCAGCCACAGAATGGCCTATAAGTAAATTTTACAGGGAAAATTTAACCTCAGGGACATGACTAGGATTTTTGACAGAGGATGGCAAGGTAAGTCTGCTCAAGACCTCTATAGAAGATGGGTCTCAGCTAAACTGATTTCTATCAGTGCCTTCTCCCTGCTTGCCTCAGGGAAAAATTCTTTAGGTTCTCTCTGACCACCATACCATTCAGAACCTCAATGTTGTGCCACAGTTCCCTTTTATTGTACTGACTCAGTTTCCCTAATTGTCCTGACTCAGTTTCTTTAAGTTGTCCTGCCTTAGTTTCCTTGAATTGTTCTGCCTCAGTTCCTAATTATTCTACTCAATCCTGCAAATCCACCTCTTGGAAAAAGCGATTTTTTTTTTTTATCATGACTCAGAAAATGTCCACTTTCTCTGAGGACTAATGGTCTGCTAGATACTTCTTGTCATAACTTGATTCATGAGTTGCCAAAACAGACAAACAAACAAGCAAACAAAAACAACTGCTATCACATGCAGGGTTAGACCATAGTAATTCAGGTGGACTAAGTAAAGTAAGTATAAGGAGGAATAGGGTGAATATGTACTTGAACATTTATTTAACACTACTATATGCCAAGAATCATGAAAAAAATACAAAAAGAGAGTCCACTGCATTCAAAGATTTATCTTCTAATAGAGTAAACAACAGATTAGGACAAGGATCTGTAGAAAGATTTCAGTGGTTCAGTGAACTTGGATAGGAAAAAATATATATATTTACTTTCACTAATCTCAACTAAGCAAAACAAAGAACTTTTGCATTAAGATAATTAGGGCCTGAAAAAATAATTTTTCTCTGGTTAGTTACTAAGATGGTAAATCAGCATAAAGGGCAATCAACTGACATACATTTTCCAGAAATAATGAGAACCATGATTTTTTGTTAATTTTATCATTGTGGTCAGAGCAAGAGATAGAGAGTATGGGTTGGAAAAAATAAGGGAGAGCTGAGGGCATATGTACAAGGTGACTGGCAGATGGCATAATGTTGAGGTATGAGAAATGAGGGTTGAGAGATCCCCTGGCCAGTCTCAGGCTTTGCAAAAGAATTTGCAATCTCAAATAAATACAAGGATGCCGAAGTTTGTGGCAAAAAATGGGTTTATTACACTAAGAAAACAACTTTCTTATGGCAAAATCCTATTAGGACTTTTGCAAAGATTTGGGCACACAGCCTTTGATTATATTGGATTTTTTTTTTTTTTTTGCCCCGAGTCAGGGAGAAATTTGAGAAAATAATTTTCAAGCCAATAGAAGGTGGTAATTATTTTCCAGGCCAAGATCTCCAATTGAATAGTAAGAGGAGATTACTTATCTGGGAGTTTCCACTATGAACAGGAGGATGGGATCCCTCCCAGAGAGGTTTGAGATTTCTAACCCAGGACCACCCTTCCCCCCAAAATCTCAGTTTACAACACCATGACTTGAATCCATGGCTAGATGGGATGTGAAAATGAAGCAGACAAAGAGGGAAGGAAGGAGGAAGATAGAAAAGGAAGGAAGATAGAAGGAAGGAAGGAAAAAGTCTAGGTACTATGGTAAGTGCTGAAGATATGAAAAAAAAACAGTGCTTATCTTCAAAAGCTCACAGGAGAATGGGATATATAATATATAAACAACTAAATAGAAACAAGACAGAGATAAGAAAAAGTAGATGTTATATCAGAAGGAAGTACTCACATAGTGGGTCAGGAAAAGCTTGTGAATCTCTTCCCTTTGAAGTTTCTACTAAAAGAAGAGAATAAACTTTTCAGGGAAGAGAAGAAACAAATATAGGGGAATATGAATATATAGAAAGAAGATAATACTTTCTGTTGTATGTTTTCCTTTTCTCTACTGATTCTTGGATGAGTTGAATTATTTGAAGAATTAAAGAAATAAAGAAGTCCTTTGTAATTCTAGATCTATCATTCTTTTTTCTTTCTTTGAAACTTCTGCATATAAAATACTTCTATAGCTCAGCTCACAATCCTAAAAGTGCCACATATAAGACCATGCTTCATTTTCACATCCCATCTAGCCATGGTGTTATTATTATCCTCATTTTACAGAAGAGAAAACTGGGGCAAACAGAATTTAAATAAAGCAAATGTTTATATTCCACTATTAACTAATCACTAATTTAAAGCAGGCAATAAGCATTTATTAACTGCTTATTAAACAATAGACAGACTTTGGTTTAAGTCAGATACTATGTTGCCAATAAAAACAGAATAAATAGACAAGATAAATTTTAACCTAATTGTAATCTTTTTCATGGATAATAATAACACCAATCTTTTATGACTTTTGTGAGTATTGAATGAGATCAAATGAATTAATGATCAAAAATTGCTTAGGGATAGCATTAGCAGCACTAAGTATTAAACTAAGTATTAGCTATCATCGTCACTATATCATTAAAATTTCTTTTTTATTTCTGTTTAAAGATTAATTTTTGTTTTTATATCATTTCCATTTCTAAATATAACACTACACAATTCAGAGAGCTACCCCAACAACATTTTTTTTAAGATAAAAAAGTCAGTTTAGTATAATGTCTGGGCTAACTCTCTGGAGGCTCTTAGGATCAATCATAGTCAGGAACAATCAAAGTTCTTGGTCTTTAGTGGGAGAAGTGAAGGAGGCAGGTAAGCGGCCATGTGAATCCTTGACTGGAATTTGGAGCCTCAAGCCTCTCTCCTCCTTGTCCTTTGGCAGAGCTACTCTGACTCTCTCCCTCAGCCCTCCAATCCTTCCTACAATTACCTCATCATCATACATTCAGCAAGCACCAATGGTGAGGAAAGCCATCACATCACTATTTCACCTAAATATATGTATATAGAACCATTATCTCACATGGAATAAGTTATTAACCTTAAGTGCTCTGCTGTCTGATTCAAGTACACCATTTCAAAGTTTCAACCCTCTACAATTTATTTATTTATTTTGTTAAGAAAAATACCAATAAGTCAACTGAGTCTGACAGTATATGTGTTGTTATTCAACAGTAGTTTTCTGTTTGTTCAATGGAAAGAGGGAAGTGCATTCATTTGTTTTCTTCAGGCCAACCTTAATCATTATAATTACATAGTATTCAGGAATCATTATTTGTTTTTTGAATGGAGACTTGGTTATGTTTGAAGGTAGTAGGGAAGGAAATGAAGCAATGCATAGGAACATGAAGAGGATGAACATTGAGGTGGCAGGTGATGACTGAGCATTCTATTTGCTGGAAATGATAGGAGGAGAGGGGATCAACTGCACATATACAGACCTGCCTTTGGCAGAGAAAGACCATCTCATTGTCAGAGCTAAGGAGAGAAGAGTAGAAGATAATGTCAATGATTTTTAAGTATCAGGGAAAATTGTTTTTTTTTTTTTTTTAAAGCCCATCAAATAGCTTTAAATTTTCAGTAAAAAGGCAAAATCATCAGCTAAGAGAGGAGGAGAAGGCAGCTGTATTTGTATGGCACATAGCGATGGTTCAGGAAGGAAAAGAAGTTTTAGAATATTCACTTTAATATTCCTACCTTTTATAATAATAACTTTTTATTTTTCAAAATACATGCATAGATAGTTTTCAACATTCACTCTGTCAAAGCCTAGTGTTCCAAATTGTTCTCCTTCCCTTCTTCCTTCCCTTCTCGCCTTGACAGCAAGTAATCCAATATAGGTTAAACATTTGCAGTTTTTTTTTCCTAAACATATTACCATATTTATTATGCTGCACAAGAAAAATTGTATCAAAAAGGAAAATAAATGACACAGGAAAAAAATAAAGCAAGCAAACAACAACAAAAAAGGTGGAAATACTATGTTGTGATCCACACTTAGCATCCCTAGTCCTATCTCTGGAAACAGATGACTCTCTCCATCAAAAGTCTGTTGAAAATGCTCTGAAACACCTCATTATTAAAAAGAACCAAATCCATCAGATCTAATCTTCAAGTATTCTTCTTGTTTCTGAGTAAAATGTTCTCTTGGTTCTAGTCACTTCACTTAACATCAGTTCCTGTAAGTCTCTCCAGACCTTTCTGAAATCATTCTGCTGATTGTTTCTTAAAGAACAATAATATTCCATAACATTCATGTACCATAAGTTATTCAGCTATTCCCCAACTGATGGGCATCCACTCAGATTCCAGTTCCTAACCACTACCAAAGGGCTGCTATAAAAAAATTTTGCACAAATACTTTCTTTTACCTTTTTAATGATCCTTTTGGGATACATATCACTACTTCACTACTGGATCAAAAGTTTTTTAGCTCTTTGGGCATAGTTCCAAATTGCTCTCCAGATTAGTTGGATCAGTTTACAACCTCACCTATAATGTGTTAGTGTCCCACTTTTTCCACATCCCGTCCAACATTTATTATTATTTTTTCTGTCATTTTATCCAGTTTGAGAGGTGTGGAATGGTACCTGACATGTCTTAATTTGTATTTCTCTAATCAAAAGTTTTTTTTTTTTTTTTTTTTTTTTTTTTTGCTTTTTTGCTGAGGCAATTGGGGTTAAGTGACTTGCCTTGGGTCACCAGCTAGGAAGTGTTAAGTGTCTGAGACCAAAAAATTTGAACTCAGATCATCCTGACTTCAGGGCTGGTACTCTATCCATTGTGCCACCTAATTTAGAGCATTTTTTCATATGACTAGAAATTACTTTAATTTCTTCATCTTAAAATAATCTGTTTATATCCTTTGTCCACTTATCAATTAGAAAATGGATTGTATTCTTATAAATTTGAGTAAATTTTCTATATGTTTTAGAACTGAGGCCTTTTTTAAAATCATGGATATAAGAATATAAGATTTCCCACCCCCACCCCCAGTTTTCTGCTTCCCTTCTAATCTTGCCTGCCTTGGTTTTGCTTATAAAAAACTTTTTAGTTTAATATAATCAAAATGACCCATTTTGCATTTCATAATATTCTCTAGTTTATCTTTGGCCCTAAATTCCTTCCTTCTCCACAAATCTAAGAGAGAGATTATCTTTTGTTCTCCTAATTTACTTCTAGTATCACCCTTTATGTCTAAATCATGAACCCATTTTGATCTTATCTTGGCATAAAGTGTGAGGTGTTGGTCAATGCCTAGTTTGTGCCATACTGTTTTCCAATTTTCCCAGTGATTTTTGTCAAATACTGAGCTCTCATCCCAGTAGCTATAGTCTTTGGGTTTATCACTCATTATGCTATTGGATTATTTCAGTGATCCACTCATTACCCTAGTTCTTAGCCAGTACCAAATGGTTTTTATGACTGCTGCTTTATAATATGTTTTAGGTATGATACAGCTAGGCCACCTTCATTGGCATTTCTTTTTTATTAATTCCTTTAAAGTATTTTCACTTTTTAAATAACAGCATGTAATGGTTTTTCAAGTCTCCTCTTGAATCTATGTTCCCATGAAACTGAACCAGAGTTTCTAATAAGGCAAGCCAATGGCATTCCAATAAATCTCTATCTCTCAAAGTCCTATAGAGTCCTTCCCAGACTCATTGTACAACCTGTTGGCTTGGACTACTTCCTAGGAGACAAAAAACACAATGCAAACACTGAGTAGACAAAGTGGACTTCCTGTTTGACTTACACTGTCTGAATAGCCCGTAATAGCAATGGGGAGCAAAATATGAACTTCCTAATTACATATAATATGACTTTAGGTCTCAAGTATTTCTCCAAACAAGAGAACTATAATTCTCTGGCTTTCCTTTCCTCCCCCTCTCCTCCTAAAGAGGCAAATTTTCATTTCCTAGAAATGTCTCTTCTTTCTCTAGGAAATGATAATCTAGAACTCTACATAGATTGTTGTTCAGAACATTATTTCTGATCTCATCTCTTAGATGACATTAGCAGCACCTGGTTTTCTCTGCCATTATCTTTCCCAAGAATTTTTTTCCCTTTTTTCATATATATATATATATATTTATATATATACATATATATTTATATATGTATGTACATGTTTTGGAGGCAACTGGGGTTAAAGGACCCAGGATTTGGCTGGATTTGAATTTGGGGTCTTCCTGAATCCAGGACCTGTGCTCTGTTAGCAATGTCACCTAGCTTCTAGCTGTTATTTAATAAACAAATACAAACACAGAAAGTAATTGCCCTGGCTATTGCCCATCATTTCACTTGATAATATCCTCTTTTAGATTTCTAATCTCAGCTCAGAAAGCTTTTAATAATCCATAAAGGAAAACGAGAAATGGCCAATTTCCTCATCCCTATATAGGTATGCTCTATTTTTTTAAAAAATGGATGGGGAAAATGCAAAAAAGGGGAAAAATTATCTTTTTCTTAATTCAGCAAAAATTATTGATGTCTTACATTGAGTTCACTATCTAAGAAGCTAAATCTACCAAATAATAATGGGAATGACCCTATCTGAGAAACTTCTTTTTTTATTATTATTATAGCTTTTCATTTACAAGATATATACATGGGTAATTTTTCATCATTGACCCTTGCAAAACCTTCTGTTCCAACTTTTCCCCTACTTCTCCCCACCTCCTCCGCCAGATGGCAGGTAGACCAATACATGTTAAATATGTTAAAGTATATCTTAAATACAATATATGTATAAATATCCATACAGTTATTTTGCTGCACAAGAAAAATCAGACTTAGAAATAAGGTAAAATTAACCTGAGAAGGAAATAAAAAATGCAAGCAGAAAAAAACAGAGGGATTGGAAATGCTATATTGTGGTTCACACTCATTTCCCAGAGTTCTTTTGCTGGGTGTAGCTGGTTCTCTTTATTATTGAACAAATGGAACTGATTTGGTTCATCTCCTATCTGAGAAACTTAACCAAAAGGTGTCCACTATAGGGAAAGAAGTAAAAATAATCAAAAGTTCTATACAAACACAAATTTTGGTAAATTCATCAACATGATCTGGAAACTCCTTTAATTAATTTCTCTCACAAAATTTAGAAGTAATAGAGGAAAAGAAATAAATATGAAGGATGATTAGATTTTTAAAACTCTTGAAATTTTGATTTTGAAGCCTAATCATTTGTCCTTAAATAATATTATTAGATGGTTATTTAAAATAGGGTTGCTCCTCATATACTTTAGTTCCTCAGTGCTCTCCACCCCCTCCTCTAGCTCCCCACCTTCTCCAATCAAAACACTGCTGTACTTCTGATTAATGCTTTTGTTACTCAGGCATTCATTAGTGTAATTCTTTGCTTATTGATCTCTCTAAACACACCCTTCACAGGCTTCAATTACTTTCCAATGTTCTGGCACAGAGAGATATGAAGTAAAAGCCAAAACTGGGAATATATTACTCTGAGCTTCACCCACGTGGTGCCTTGTAGACATGCAATGTAAGCTTATTGAACAGCCATTTATGTAACCTGCAGGTACTACAGTGATTGATATTAGAAAATGTATAGGGATCTGCTGAATAGCAAGTTATTTCTGGGATCCTTTTCTTTGAAGAAAGAGAAAACGAGGATAGAAGAAAAGTAAAAGTTCAGAGGAATAAAAAGGGAAAGAAAAAAGAGTTTGAATGCAATTAAATGGTAATACAAATTCAAGAACCTTACTATAACTTCCCCCTCATTCTGCCTTTTTAGTTATTTGATCTTCTATCTAACTACTTAGTAAAGAGGACTCTCCCCTTCTGACACATCAATCTATCCCACACATTTGTCTATTTTTTGCATCATCACCCTGGTTACCCAACTTAAGTACTTTCCTTCATTCTCTGTCCTTTCAAGGACTATATTCATCTTCCAAGAACCAACATATTTCACCCCCATAATCAAGACATTGGTGAAAAATATTAACCCACAATGACTTCTGCTTTTTCTAAATCCCTATAGAATTGAAAGCCATAGTAAATACTAAATAACTTATCACACAATTAAGGACTTTGTCTAGTTGCTTCATGGATACCTTTCCTTTTTATCACAATCTTCCCTTTCCCAGATAACTTCTAAATCTTTTCAAAACCAAGGACTGTGTTTTATAATATTTTACATTTTAATTGTATTATATTAGCAGAATGAGGTAAGGTAACTTCACAGCTTACAAAGTGACAACATATAGGATCTCATTCTAATGCAATCCTATGAAGGAAGGAAGGCAGGGATTTATAATATGATTTTACAGGAAATTAAGATTAGGATTAAATGACTCACTCAAAATCACACATCTAGTAAATGGAGAGTCAAATCTTTTGTGCATTCTGCTTTTCATTTATCTTTTATTCTTATTGTACTGTAAACCTCAATACCAATATAAATACATAAATTATGAATTGATATTATTACAAGTATTAGTCAAAATAATAATAGCACAAAGCAAAACCCACAAGGTTATTATGAGAATCAAATAAGATAACATAATCAAGACACTTTGCACACCATAAGACTCTATTTAAATAGTAGCCATGAACAACCACGGTGTAAAGAGGACAGAATGATGGATTTTCACTCAGGAAGAATTGAGTTTAAATCTTGTTTCAGACACTTAATTTTGTGTCCCTGAGTAAATCATGAAGTTTCTTAGCTTCAGCTTCTTCATCTGCAAAATGGAGTTAATAATGATACCTAACACACAAGTTTATTATGAAGATCAAATAAGAAAACATATATAAAGTACTTTGCACTTTTAAAGAACAAACTTTAATATAGTACATAAATGTTAGCTTGTATCAGTAGTAGTTGTAGTAGTAGTAGTAGTAGTAGTAGTCATCTTAGGAATAATAGTGGTAGTATAAGCATATATATACCTTAATTAAAAATAACCATTTCCCCTCAAAAAATGCTAAATATCATCTGAATCTTCAGCAAGTCAGAATATTTTTGCTGGTGGAAGTTGTTGCCTTGATGTTGACAGCTTCTGATGGATTAAGGTGGTGGTTGTTGAAAGTTGAGGTTTCTATGGCAATTTTTTTTTTTCCTGAGGCAATTGGGGTTAAGTGACTTGCCCAGGGTCTCACAGCTAGGACGTGTTAAGTGTGAGGTCAGATTTGAACTCAAGTCCTCCTGACTTCAGAGCTGGTGTTCTATCCACTGAGCCACTTAGCCGCCCTCTATGGCAATTTCTTAAAATAAGACAACAATAAAGTTTGTGGAATGGATTAACTCTTCCTTTTGCCTGAACACTTAGGGAGGTTATTAATTAACTGTGTCCAGAGAATAGGGAGGCCCAAGGAAAGAGAGAGAATGGAGGAATAGAAGGTTGATGGAACAATCAGAAGTCCCACCATCTTTATGAATCAAGTTCACACACAGTTTGTAATGCCCCAAAACAATTATTATAGTAACATCAGAGATCACTGATCACAAATCACCAAAACAGATATCATAATAATTAATACATTAATATAGTGTGAAAATCACCAAAATGTGACACAATGTGTTGGAAAAATACTATAGGAAAAATGGCACTGAAAGTTTGCTTGATGCAGAGTTATCACAACCTTCAATTTGTTAAAATAAAAATGTACTATTTCTAAAATGCAAGAAAAAGGAGGATGATAAAATGAAATATGCCTATAGTTGGTGTACTACTAGTAGTCATATTCATAGTCAGAGTTGTAATAATAATAAAAGAGTAGGAGTAGCAGTGGTAATAGTAGTAGTAGTAACAATAGCTATAGAAGTATCAGCAATAGAAGTATCAGTTATTGTAACGGTAGTAGTAGTAGTAGTAGTAGTAGTAGTAGTAGTAGTAGTAGTAGTAGTAGTAATAGTAGTAGTAGTAGTAGTAGTAGTAGTAGTAGTAGTAGTAGTAGTAGTAGTAGTAGTAGTAGTAGTAGTAATTAATAGTAGTGGCTGTAAAGGGCTAGAACTGAGCAATGCACTTGGATGATGAAGCACATGAGACTAATTGCCAATTGGACGGTTCCCTATTAACTTGTTTAAGGTTGACCCTCCCCAGCTGTTCTGTGCTGACTTGATTGGTGAGACAAAGAGAGGGAAGTGACTTGTGTGGGAGGAGTAAGAGAAACTTGGGTGGTGGAACTCACGCTCACTTGCACTCGTGACCTGGCCTTGGAGGTGACTGTAAAGATCTAGAATAAAGACGTTTAGTGATCCTGACTCCTGCTGATTTCTGGAAAAATAGAGTTCCAGCATTTGGCGTCCAACGTGTGGCTGGCACCCTACTTCCTGTGACCAGGAGATTAGGTGAGTATTCTAATAGAAATAAGGAATTTACCTTGTTAAGGACTAAATCAGCAATCTCTAGTAACTGAGATGGGGCAGATGTTAGGTAAATCCTGGGCCTCAGCTGACCCTGCTCCAACCCCAGCCCCTGCCTCATCTAGCAATGCTGTAGAGGATATAATTAAGATAATTGATGAGAAAAGTTTACTTGTTCCCATCCCACAAATGAATAATCTCTTACACTCATTGATTCCCACGTCCCCTTGGTTCTTAAATGAAGAAAAACTACGTATAGATAAATGGAAGCTAGTGGGACTTGAAATGAAAGAATTTTACTCAAAAAATGGGAATTGTCAAATTTTCCCAGAGGTATTTTATCTATACAACTTGATTCTATTAGACTTAAGCTATTGAGAAGAGTTTAGAAGAAGGAAAGATAGAAGATAGGCAAACTCAGGACATTGCCAGAGGGCAAGGGGATTTGAATGAGGAATCTGAGTGTGTAGACTCTGATTGTCCGGAAGAAATTTCAACCCCACCTAGAGAGCAGATTGTTGATCAGCCCACATCCACTCCACCTTCAGGGACGGAGGGAGGAGGAGTAGTGGGAGGGGCGGTGACATCATCAGCACCCCCCCTCCTCCCACACAGAGCCCCCCCTCCCAACAACTGCCCACTCCTGTAACTAGATTAGAAAGAGGGCTAATTGAAGCAATTGAAAATGGAAAAGAAGTAGATAATGATTTCAAACTTCAAATTTTTCCCGTGATTCAACAGCATAATTCTGCAGGTCAAGAGAGTAGAAGATATGCTCCTTTTAATATGGATGTCCTTAAAAACCTGAAAAAATCTTGCACTGTCTTTGGGGCTACATCAGATTATGTTAAGATGTTAATACACAATTTGGCTTATGAAACCTTAACCCCTAGTGACTGGAAAGTCTTTGCAAAAGTGTGCTTAGAACCTGGACAAAATTTGTTGTGGTTTTCTGAATTTACTGAGCTCTGTAGAATTCAAGCTCAACAAAATAGTCAAAGTGCAGCTAATACTTCCATCACCTATGACCTACTAATAGGTATAGGTTCTTATGCAGACGGTACAGATTAATTACTCCATAACAGCATTTGAGCAAATTTCTGCTGCTGCTATCAAAGCATGGGCTTCTCTCCCCAGTAAAAACTACAAGGGTGAGACCTACACAAAAATTGTACAGGGACCAAATGAACCTTTTGCTGATTTTGTGGCACGTTTGCAGAAAGCTGTCATACAGGCTAATGGTAAAAATGAAGTAACAGACACTTTGGTGAGGCAACTTGCTAGAGACAATGACAATGAGGTTTGTAGAAGGATTATACTAGGACTAAGTAAGGATGCTCCTTTAGAGGAGATCATAAGACACTGTGCCACAAGTGGCAGTGTCAGTGGTAGTAGTAGTAGTTGCTACTGTTGTTATTATTGTTGCAGCTTTTTGGTAGTAGTGATGATATTTTCATATGTCAAGCAATGTCCAGCTGAGAGTACTTAAAAGATACTCATTAGCTAGTTATTATCTATAGAATTCATCAGGTTTAAATTTTCAGAGTAATATAAGATCTAATACATCATTTTTTGTTGGTCAAAAGCAGAATAAAATAACAGGAATAGTCTTGACTAAATTATATATTTTTATACTAAGGTACAAGAGGGAAGAATTAGAAATTAAAATTTTAAAATGGGGAAATTTAAAGAAAAAAAACTGCATCAGTATTCATTTTCATGGTGGAAACTAGTTCAGTTGCCACTACTATCCTCTAGGAGAAAAAGAAAATGTCCTCACTGTTAGTTTCCTGACCCTTTGGGATTGAAGCCTTGAAGGCTGTGTGCTGACAAATGTTTGCCAGAAGTCCCAGTCACATATCATACAGCAAATATTCTTTGTCCATGTGCTCCTTCTTTTGGCTACAAACTACAGTTCCTCCCTATAACTGAAACCAGGACCTTTGCTTACCTGCAAATGTACATAGTAACAGGCTCATCTCCCTGCTCCCTACTACAACTGTGTGTGATGTACCTTGATAGTGGAAGGTCCTTCAGTTTTCTCCTATTCAGCTGCCAGACCTCTACACTGTCCATGAGATGAAAGTTTCTAAGGATGAGGCTGTTCCTCAGATGTTCCTCAGCTGCTCCCAATGCCTGTTGTTCCTTGATTAATCAGGGGTATTTGACCCTACTTGGGTTCAAGCTCTGCCCTTACAAGTCAAGTCTTTCTTCAACTGCTTTCCCCTGATTTCTCATGATTTCCTCTGGCCTAGATTTCCTCTGAGACAATCTTTTTTTTTTTTTTTTTTGGAGTTGAAGGTTGAAAAGACCTACTCTTTCATCTTCCCAAAATCCTCTCTAAGTAACTTTATGAGGCAACAATTTAATAGGCAATATATTGTAAAGGAGTTCCTGATTAATGAGGGTAGAGAAATTTTTTCACTGAAGAGTTCCCTAAACCAGAATAACCACAGATCAAATCACTGTCCCTATTCTTGTATAGTGTCTCTCTTAAATAATTTACATACTCTCATTTTCCCAGAGATAGCATCTTAGAACAGCCTCATTTTTGTTGCTGTTTCCTCAGCACCCAGCTTAATAAATTCAAATTGATTAATTGATCAATAGTTTCTATCAACTTATTTCTAAGCCCCAAAGTGTTCCATCAACAAATCAATTCAAGAAATATTGTTATTAAACAAGAAATATTGTTATTAAAAAAAAAGAAAAGTCCTTGGTATATATCTAGGAAAATATAATTACAAAAATAATGTCAACCAATTTGAAATATAGAATCAAAAACTTAAGGAAGGAAATAATTCCTTGAAAATTGGAATCGGTTAAAAGAATACAAGCCATTCTGCATTTGATAAATGGTCAAAAGATATGAATAGGCAATTTTCAGATGAAGAAATTAAATTCACTTCTAGTCATATGAAAAAAATGTTCTAAATAATCACTATTAACTAGAGAAATGCAAATTAAGACAATTCTGAGGTACTACAACACTTCTCTCTGGCTAAGATGACAGGAAAAGATAATGATAACTGTTGGAGGAAATGTGGGAAAACTGGGACACTAATGCATTATTGGTGAAATTTTAAACTGATCCAACCATTCTGGAGAGCAATTTGAAAATATGCCCAATGGGCTAAAAAGCTGTGCATATCCTTTCATGCAGCAGTGTCTCTACTGGATTTGTATGCCAAAAAGATCCTAGAAAAGGGAAAAGGACCCACATGTGCAAGAATGTTTATAGCAGCCATTTTGGTAGTGGCAAGGAACTGGAAATTGAATGTATGACTATTAGTTGGAAAATGACTGAATAAGTTAATGGTATATGAGTGTTATGGAATATTATTGTTTTATAAGAAATGATTAGCAGGATAATTTCAGAAAGGCCTGGTGAAACTTCCGTGAACTGATGTTTAACGAAGTGAGTTGAACCAACAGAACATTGTACACAGCAAAAACAAGATCATGTGAGGATCAACTCTGATGAATGTAACTCTTTTCAACAATGAGGTGTTTCAGGGCATTTTCAATAGACTTGTAATGGAGAGAGCCATCTGTATCCAGAGAGAGGACCATGGGGACTAAGTATGGATCACAACATAGTATTTTCATCATTTTTGTTGTTGTTTGCTTGATTTTTTTCTTTCTCTTTTTTTGCTTTTAATATGATTTTTCTTGTGTAGCATAATAAATATGGAAATAGGTTTAGAAGAATTTCACATGTTAACCTATATTGGATTACTTGCTGTCTGTGGGAGGGGGGATGGGTGAAAGGGAAGTAGAAATATTTGGAACACAAGGCTTTGCAAGGGTTAATGTTGAAAACTATCTTTGCATGTATTTTAAAAATAAAAAGGTAAAAAATAGTGAAATTCCAGGAGGAAAAATTACAGAAATATCATAGCCCTGTTTCAAAACTCTTAGGTTGAGAAGAAAGTATTCAATTCAACAAGGAAAAATAAAACCTACACAATTTAAATACTGTGAAGCTACAACAAAGATAACATAACACCTAGCAGTTACTATGTTGAAGGGATACACATAGATCTTGGAATATTATATTTTGTAGAGTATAAGAACAGGGGCTAAAAGCAGGAGTAACTTACTCAGTTAAGTATAATGCTAAATGAAAAAAAAAAAGTCATCTCATGAACTGAAAGATTTTCAGGCATTTGTGATTAAAAATAGCAAAAGTTAAGGGGAATTTTGACATATAACCTCCAGGAGAAATATAGGACCAATTATAAGGGATTCAAAAAAACTAAATCATTTATTTCTTTTAAGTGAAAATTTTAATGGTTCTGTTGTTATTGTATTCATTATTCAAATAATTTGAAAGAAATGCTTGCACTGAGGTGAGTAAGATGAGGCAATTATAAAAAAAATAAAACTGTGTAAAGAGACATAAAATGGAGCAATTATTTCATATAAATAAGACAAAAAGGAAAAACTGATACAGAAGAAGCCAGTAGGAAGAGAATAGATAGTACCAAACTTTATTCTCAACAGGAATGGATTAAAGAGGAAACAATATAAATATCTAAATGGGTAAAAAAGTTTCATAAATTTTGAAACAAATAAGAGGGAAAGGAGCAAGGGTTGGGGGATAAAATGAGAAAGGGATTCTTAGAAAGATGAGTAGGTTAAGCAATAGCAAAGTTAAGAAAGAGCAAAGTAGCTGATAGAAGT
Source organism: Sminthopsis crassicaudata (assembly GCF_048593235.1). Taxonomy (NCBI): domain Eukaryota; kingdom Metazoa; phylum Chordata; class Mammalia; order Dasyuromorphia; family Dasyuridae; genus Sminthopsis; species Sminthopsis crassicaudata. The sequence continues at coordinate 187,945,752 of NC_133620.1, forward strand.
AAAGAAGAGGAGGGAGGAAAAATAGGAATAGAAAATGGAAAATACTGAAGAAAAATAAGGAGGAAAATATGCAAGCAATTATAGTTTAGAATATTAATGCTATGAATTTACCCATAAAATGGAAATTGATAATTAATTAAAAAGTTGAATTCAACAATATGTTGCTTTCAGGAAATGCTACAAAAATGAGATAAAACACAATACAGAATAAAGGTCAGGAATAGAATTTATATTATCTAAAAAGAAACCAGGTGGTAATCATAATTTCAAAATTAAAGCTAAAACAGATTTAATCAAAAAAGAAAAATAGGAAAATCAGATTATTGTGAGCCATATTACTCAATATGTTTTAGATCATTTAAAAATAACTAGGTAGTATCAAATACCTGAGAGTATATCTGCCAAAACAAACATAGGAACTATGCAAATATAAACATAAAATAATTTTTTATACAAATAGGGTTAGATCTAAATAACTAGAATATTTGTTGTTCATAGGTAGACAAAGCAAATATAATAAAAATGACAATTTTACGTAATTTATTTATTCAATGCTATTCCAATTAAATTACTAAAAATTATTTTACTGAGTGAGAAAAAATAATGTTCAGTAGGAAGAACAAAAAAATCAGGAACTTCAAAGAAACTGAGGCGGGAGAGAATGTAAAGGAAACTGAGGGAAAGAGGGTTAAGTGACTTGCTCAGGATCACACAACTAGTAAGTATCTAAAGCCATATTTTAACTGAAGAAGATCTCTTCCTTACTCCAAGTGTATGAATTGCCAACTATATGAAAAACAAAATGCTAGTGATGGTTGAGGAGAAGAATCTGACCATTGCATATTAATGGAGAATAGGTAAATGAGTTGAATTTCAAATGATATATAGATGTTTATCAGGTGAAAGACATAGAAGGAAACATCAGCAAAGGCATAAATATTAGAGACAATGAAAGGGGTTTTAAGAGATAGAGATAAGGAAGAAGGAAAAATTAAAGATAAGTTAGAGTTATCTAAATGGTAGTGGAATAGTTTTAGGTAAGTATTGTGAAGGAAGATCCTATCTACCTAATCCAAACACATATTAATTCTCACATGAAATACTAAATAATTTTCTAATTTCTGTACACCTGACCTCTCCTTCAATTTATCCTCCATTCAGTTGGGAAATTTATATTATTACTAACGCAAAAATTTGACCACTTTATGCTTCAGTATAAAGAAACTTAATGGCTTCCTTCTTTAAAACAGAATATAAGATCTTTTATTGGATTCCTGAAACTCTTTACTATCTGGCTCTATGTAGCTTTTCCAGATTTATTTCACATTACTCCTTTCATTCACTTAACACAGATAAATTGGAACAGATTTTCTTCCTCATACATATCTCCCACATATTTGCACAGGCTGTCCACCATTTGGGCAATAATAATTCAAATATTAAAAAACAAACTTTAAGAAACCCAGGTCATTTCTAAGCCATAATAAGGCAACAGAGTAAAACTAAAAAGGCTTTATGTCTTTATCAAAGCTTTTTATTTCTTTTGTCATATAAAATAACCCAACAACAGTGGTCTGGAGGGGGTGAAACCATATGAAACTCTGGCTTGTCCTAAGGTAAATATCTTCAGATTGAGGCAAATAGGACAAGAAAGTCAATTGAGTCAATGTTTGATATTACAGGCTAGACAGATGATAATACTAAAGAAGAAGGACTTTGAAAGAGCAATGAGAAATGTCAAAGTGCACCTTTTATAGCATCTTCATCATAAGCAGGAATACAGACAGAATTTATCAGCTAAGTTTGACAGCAGGCAATCATTAGAGTTAGCACAGTGTCACAGGAAGAATACTGGAGTGGAATCTAGGTACAAGATAGGAGACTGCTCATTGCTCCAGCCCTGTCACCTGTGTGGATTTTCCTCTCTGGGACTCAGTTTTCTCATCAAAAAATGAAGAGTTTGAATGAAATGACCTCCAAAATCACTTTCTAGCACTAATGTTCTCTAGCTCAGTCATCAATTATTCCTAAGGCATCCCTTTATGGTTGGTTAAGAATCCTTCCTCTCAGCGTCTCTCCTCCTTCCAAATTCATTTGTCTAAAGGAAAAAAATCACAAAGGGTTTAAATAATGAATCTCCCACTACTTTTACAAATGAATAAGCTGGACAGTTTCCATAACACATTTACTGCACAGAAGGAGAAGATAAGGAAGTAGTAAGTGTTCATATAAAAAGAGATATTAAAAATCTTTGGGGCTCTTAATTGCAAAGGTAGAGGGACCTCAGTGTGAACGTCCAGGCTAAGGTACAATGAAAAATTAGCCAAACTAACCAATTAGCAGAGATCTAAAGGCCTGGGATGGGGCCAATAATAAATCAGTTTTTACAAAAAGAACTCAAAAAGATTTCACAGTTACATAGTTTAATATAAACTAGAAGAAAATATTTTCCAGAAGTATTTCAAGCAACTTAAAACCATACTGCTCTTACTAATACTCTGGATTAGCTAAATCACCTTTAGATGACCTTAAACTTTAGCAAAGTTTAGAATTAAGTGCTATATATGCTGCCTGTCCTCAAGTGCAACATATACTATCTTTACACAAGATGAAAGCAGGGGATTAAATGTTTAATATAATATGAAGTATACTGATAAAGCCGAAATGTATGTATTGATTATGTATCTAGAGTATATGTAGTATTTAGAAAGCTCTAGCACATCTGGGGTGAAGGTTTGCTGAGCTTTTTACAGAGGTGTTTATCCACTTTTGGTGTCCACTTTTCACTCATCTCTCATTTGTGGCTCCCAGAAACTGTAACATCTGCATCCATCATCTAGTAAAACTGTCTCATCAGACAAGCTAAACCAGATAAAGGATAACTGGCAGGCCCCAAACCTGTTGGTGAGGAAAGGGAATTTCTATTCCAAGTGAAGGTTTCCCCTAGCAGAATGGGTGTATGAAAACAATTTTTTTTCCAATTCCCATTGAAAGCAGCTGAAGGAAGTGCTGTGATATACCCAGAGACAAAGATGCCAAGGTCATCCCCTATATCCTGGTCCACTCAGAAAAAGCCATATTGACTTTTGTCTTGCCATTGGAGTTTGGTGGCTCTGGAAGAGAGAATGAGGCTGACTACTTTGTTCAATTCTGCCTCACTTATGCATGAGTCAATAAATCATTCCACAATGTCATTGGTCCTCTTTGAAAATGAAGGATAAATATCATTTATCTGTCTCTCTCTCTAACAAATACAAAACATGTATAATTAAATGCCTCATGACACAGGTGACTAACCATACATATAAAGATATATGTATACAGGACACAAATATACATATATACATTTATATGTACCTCTGAGAAACTTTCTGAGAAAGATGTTACAATTATTATTAATTCTATCTTACAGCTAAGTAAACTAAGACTAAATAGAATAGGGTCAAATGTAGTATCTGAAGCCAGATCTTCCTTCACTTTCTGACTAGCACTATCTTCACTACATAATTTTGTCTTTTATTCTCTCTATAATTAGAATACAAATATCTTTATAATTTAAATCACACAATAGATCATCATAACTCTAGAATGACTAATTTATCATATAATTTCAAAATTGATTGTTATCTCAATTTTCAGAGCAGATTTCAATAATGGAGATGCTGAAGAGGCCTTTAGGATCATAGATGTGGGGGTGAAAGGGACTTCAACTGCCATCTGGTCTAACTCCCTCATTTGACAGATGAGGAAATTGTGGGGCAGAGAAGTTAGTTGGCTTCCTAAGGTCAGCTGGTAAATATCAAAAATAAGAGTCCTTTGACTTTAGCATCAGTATTCTTTGTAATATATCTCATACATAGGAAGTCTTAGGGGCCAGGTAGCTATATAAAGGCAAAGATGCCTGTGGTGATATTTAGTTACTGAATTGGAAGACCACCAGTGCTAACTTTGTCATTTTATCTGTGACTGATTCTGTGGAAGTGAAGCATTGGTTATGTCATTGGACTTCATATGCATGTGACCTCATTGAAGAAAATTGACAGAAAGCACAGCTTAGATCAATGTAAGTGTGAGTCAGTTATGTCAAAAACTTCACAAATTTTTCCATGAAGAACTTTTTCTAATTTTTCTACATTATCCAAAACAACCTTGAGGTATTCTTAGGTCCTTTCTTGCTATAAATGATAACATATTCCTGTATCTGGTATTTAAATATAGGAATAAATACTCTTTTTATTTAGGGATAAGTAACATAAGCTTCATCTACTATTGGACAAACAGATTCACAAACCTGAAAGCATTTTTGATATCTCACTTTCCTCCCCATGTCTAATATACTAAGACTTGCCAAGTCTTGTTGATCCCGTTTCTACATTATCTCATGTACTGCTAGCTTTCTGTATGCTTTTAAACTACAACCACTGTAAATCAGGCCATAACTATTTTTTGTGTGTACTATCATAATTGCTTCCTAATTGCACTCCCAATGTCTAGCTTCTCCCCTTGCTAATTTGTCCTCCATACAGCCGAAAAATTGATATACATAAATCATAGGCTTGACCCTGTCAATGCAGAGCTCAAGAAGCTTTAGTGGCTTCCTATTAATACTAGGATAACATGCAAAATCCTCTGCAGAGCATTTAAAACCCTTAATGATATAGTTCCAGTCTATCTTTTCATGTTGAATATACATTTCTTCATATCATGAACTATACTTTCCAGACAAATTGGCTTTTGGGGATCCCTTTATATTAACTCTCATCTGTTGTCTCTGGGCCTTGACATAAGCTGTTACTCATTCTAGGAATGCCTTCTTTGTGCACGTTGGATGAACTTTTTAAACATGTTGAGTTTCTCCAAGGGTCACCCTATGTGTTATTTCTTTAGGGAGATCTTTCTTAACTTCAGAATTATTAATCTCCCTTGTTCCAAATTACTTTTTGTTTATTTTGATTACTTTCAGAGCATCTCCAATTATGCTGTCTGCACTCCACTCTATGCCAGTTATCATCTACAGTCCCTCCTCACTTGAGAATAAATTCCACTATTGATATCTCATTCATTTTCAAGTCCTATCTTACTTTTTATGACACCATTTGGTTTAATTTGTTGCTGTTTGTTGTTGTTGTTTTTGTTGTTAGAGATAATGGAGGGCCATTTCTCACCTCCTGCTCATTTTATAGCTGAGGGACAAAGGCAAACAGGGTTAAAGACTAGCCCAGTGTTGCACAGTTAATAAATGTTTGAAGCCACATTAGAACTCAGGAAAAGAAGTTTTCCTGATTCCAAACCCAATGCTCTACTTATTGCATTTACCTAGCTGCTCTGAGATGGACAGGGCTGCGATTTAATTCACTGTGCCACCTAGCTGCCCCTTATTTGTTTTATTTTACTCAGCTTCAGGATTCTAGCACATTTTTAGAATACCTCCAGTCATGACATCTCCTTATCTCCTATAAGTCCTCAGCTTCTTATTGTGTTGCTTTTCATGTTGGAATTTAAGATTCTTTTGAGCAGGAATATCTTATTTACTTATATTTGTATTCCCACATTGGTATATTCTAAGCACTTAGCAAATGCATGAGGTTTTCTTTTTCCCTATTTATCTATTTTGTACATTTTTGGCATGTATCTATCTGTGTGTATATATATATATATATATATATATGTATATATATATATATATATATATATATATATATATGTGTGTGTGTGTGTGTGTGTGTATATATATATATATATTTTTTTTTTTTTTTGATAGAAAGTAAAATCTTATAAAGAAGACTTGTTTTGGTATCACAGTGTCTCCTTATTTTTCCTAGGCTTAGTTTTTTGTTTGGTTTGAATTAGATTTTTGATTTTATTGGTATTTGTAGATCTCTTCTTTCTTAAGAATTTCTAGCAATGAAGAACAACATCTATTCAGCACTCTCAGAAAGGGCCCTGAGGTCATCATAGGTTAAGTGACTTGCCTCAAGTTCAATATGTATCAGAGGAAGAATAAATTAATCCTAAATTTCAAAATGGGTCTAAACTCTAAATGGGGTTGTGTAACTTAATGCAGAGGTTGCAAAATTATTATTTATTATCAGTAAATGTTTTATTTATATACTTATTTTATATACCTAAGGTCATATAAAAAATTCTCAGATACAAAGGGTCATGAGTGGTAAGTTAAAGAAGCCTTGTGACTAAACCACTCTGCCTTTTACCTGGTACATAGCAGGCATTTTAAGATGCTTGTAAAATAGAAATTTTAATAATATCTTTTTATAAGCATTACATTTAAAATAATTTTTTTGTTTGTGAGATTTGATCAATGAAAAACTACTATAGAACTGTGATTTTAATGCTTTATTCATTAACCATTAATGAGAGATTTGTCTCTTTACTTGTTGCTTTCACCAAAAATATTTATCATTTACTGAGATGAGAAACTCTGCACACATGTTGGATATTCTGCTTTGTACCATATGTGCAGAGTGGAAGTGGTAAATGTGATTTTAGAGTCACAGAATTTCATTGCTGTAGGATAACATAAGGGTCACTAACTAGTTCAATTAACTCCTGCAAATAACATTCTGCAAATCCAGAAAATGAGATTTAGAAAGGTCATGAGATGATAGGATTATAGATTTAGATGCGGGAGGGATATCAGCAACCATGTAATTCAACCTTCTCATTTTACAGATTAGAAAATTGAGTTCAGAGAAATTAAGTGATAGAATTATAACTCAGATTTTTCTGGTTAAATCAGAAAGATGATTTTCAGAGAGGCCTGCAGAAACTGATATGAACTGATGCTAAGTGAAGTGAGTAGAACCAGAAGAACATTGTGCACAGTAACAGCAGGATTATATGATGATCAATTCTGAAGGATGTGGTTCTTTTCAATTGCAAGATGGTTCAAGCCAGTTCCAATGATCTTGTGATAAAGAGAGCCATCTGTATTCAGAGAGAGGATTATGGAGACTGAGTATAGATCACAATATAGTATTTTCATTTTTGTTGCTATTGTTTGCTTGCATTTTGTTTTCTTTCTCATTTTTTTTCTTTCCAATATGATTTTTCTTGTGTAGTACAATAATTGTGAAGGAGAAGAAGAAGAAGAAGGAGGAGGAGGAGGAGGAGGAGCAGGAGGAGGAGAAGGAGGAGGAGAATTGCACACATTTAACATATATTGGATTACTTGCCATCTAGTGGAGGGAGTAAAGGGAAGGGAGAGAAAAAAATTTGGGAAACAAGCTTTTACAAAAGTAATGTTGAAAATTACCTATTCACATGTTTTGAAAATGAAAAACTTTAATTAAAAATATTTTCTTGGTTTATCTCCATTAATTTGCATATAGTCATACAACTGGCATTTATATATTGAGTTAAAACTCTTCTGAAATTCATTATCATTTGTTCCTTCAAACAATCTCTGTTACTAAGATAAATTGACAACTCCTAAAAACTATTTCTAATATGATCTGTAAAATTGAGATTGTATTAAGCTATTTCATCATAAGATTATCACTTAGAAAACATTTTGCTAATTGCAAAGCATTGGAGAAATGTAAATTATTATTAGACTCCTACCACCAATGTGACCTAACTTTAAAAAAATCAATGGGATATGTCTTCCGGGTCAGAATTACTTGATTATTTCACACTATGCTAGAAATTACTCAAAGAGCTTTGTTTTATATGAGTAATCAGGATGTGATAAGATTGAAATTTTTCTCTCCAGTATGTTTTTACTAGTGTCTTAATTTGTTCTTCTGACATTGGAACAAGTTAAAGTAAATTTTCCTAAAAGTTCATTTGATTCCTTTTTAATAACTTACTTTTATTGGGATTTATTAATTTTTTCAAGCTTCCAGCTCCTCATGTTGAGTATGTGATAAATGAATCTAAAGTTGATCAGAACTAATCAATATATCCTTGTGAAACAGACTACACAGTCATATATATGTATATATGAAACTATTCAAATATTGTAGTTTTTGCTGTGCTCATCAAGAAATAGTTTAAATTATAAATATTTTAGTAATTCAGTTTATTAAAAAAACTTTCAAAATATTTTTGTGCAATTGTTTTGAATATGCTTATGACTAATTTTTTTCATATTTTCCAGGTCTTCTGAAACCTACATATTTCATCAATAAAATAAAAGGAGAATGATATTGACAACATTTGATTAAGAGAAGAATGTAGTGGTAAGGACAATAATAAGTCAATATAAGAGAAGAAGGCATAGTTAATAGCTACATAATTGGAGCCAAGAATAACTAACTTCTAATGCATATTGACTCTATGACCATGGACAAAAATCATAATTTTTCAGTGCCCCAAGTACCTGTATAGAATATCTTCTAAGACATTAGGAATCATTCTGCTTTAATGTTCAACTTTTTATTTGAACAAAATAGAGAGAAAGAGAAGATTAACGAATTGGGCCTGCAACTTAAAAAGCTAGAAAAAGACCAAATTAAAAACCCCCAACCAAAAATCAAACTTGAAATACAAAAATTAAAAGGAAAATCAATAATATTGAAAGTAAAAAACTATTGAATTAATAATGAAGCCAAGAGTTGGTTTTATGAAAAAGCCAATAAAATAGATAAACCTTTGGTAAAACTGATCAGAAAAAGGAAAGAGGAAAATCAAATTGTTAGTCTTACAAATGAAAAGGGGGATCTTTCCACCAAAGAAGAGGAAATTAGAGAAATAATGAGTTACTTTGCCCAACTTTATGCCAATAAATTTGATAACTTAAGTGAAATGGATGACTTTATCCAAAAATATAAGTTTCCTAGATTAACAGAGGAGATAAATTGCTTAAATAGTCCCATTTCAGAAAAAGAAATAGAACAAGCTATTAATCAATTCCCCAGGAAAAAAAAATCCCCAGGACCAGATGGATTTACATGTGAATTCTATCAAACATTTAAAGAACAATTAGCCCCAATGTTATATAAACCATATGAAAAAATAGGGGATGAAGTAGTCTTACCAAATTCCTTTTATGACACAGATATGGTACTGATACCTAAACCAGGTAGATCAAAACTGAGAAAGAAAATTATAAGCCAATATACTTAATGAATATTGATGCTAAAATCTTAAATAAGATATTAGCAAAAAGACTTCAGAAAATCATCCCCAGGATAATACACTATGATCAAGTAGGATTCATACCAGGAATGCAGGGCTGGTTTATTATTAGGAAAACTATTAGTATAATTGACCATATTAATAATCAATTTAATAAAAAAGCATATGATCATCTCAATAGATGCAGAAAAAGCATTTCATAAAATTCAAAATGCATTCCTACTAAAAACACTTGAGAGTATAGGAATAAATGGACTATTCCTTAGAATAATCAGGAGCATATATTTACTATCGTCAATAAGCATAATATGCAATAGAAATAAACTGGAACCTTTCCCTGTAAGATCAGGAATGAAACAAGGTTGCCCACTATCACCATTACTATGCAATATAGTACTAGAAATGCTAGCCTCGGCAATAAGAGCTGAGAAAGAGATTCAAGGAATTAGAGTAGGAAATGAGGAAATCAAACTATCATTCTTTGCAGATGACATGATTCTATAACTTAGAGAACCCTAAAGACTCTGCTAAAAAGCTATTAGAAATAACTCAGAATTTTAGCAAAGTTGCAGGATATAAAATAAATCCACATAAATCCTCAGCATTTTTATACATTACCAACACAATCCAACAGCAAGAGGTACCAAGAGAAATTCCATTCAAAATAACAGTCAATAGTATGAAATATTTGGGAATATATCTACCAAAGGAAAGTCAGGAATTATATGAGCAAAACTACAAAACACTTGCCACAAAAATAAAGTCAGATTTAAATAATTGGAAAGACATTCAGTGCTCTTGGATAGGCCGAGCAAATATAATAAAGATGACAATACTCCCCAAACTAATCTATTTATTTAGTGCTATACCAATCAGACTCCCAAGAAACTATTTTAATGACCTAGAAAAAATAACAACAAAATTCATATGGAAGAATAAAAGGTCGAGAATTGCAAGGGAACTAATGAAAAAAAAAAAAAAGTCAGATGAAGGTGGTCTAGGTGTACCTGACCTAAAGCTATATTATATAGCAACAGTCACCAAAACCATTTAGTATTGGCTAAGAAATAGACCAGTTGATCAGTGGAACAGATTAGGTACACAGGACAAAATCGGGTACATCTATAGCAATCTAGTCTTTGACAAACCCAAAGCTACCAACATTAGAGATAAAAATTCATTATTTGGAAAAAAACTGTTGGGAAAACTGGAAATTAGTATGGCAGAAATTAGATATGGATCCACACTCAACACCATATACCAAGATAAGATCAAAATGGGTCCATGATTTAGGCATAAAGAGGGAGATAATAAATAGATTAGAGGAACAGAGAATAGTCTACCTCTCAGACCTGTGGAGGAGGAAGGAATTTATGACCAGAGGAGAACTAGAGATCATTATTGATCACAAAATAGAAGATTTTGATTACATCAAACTAAAAAGTTTCTGTACAAACAATACTAATGCAAGCAAGATTAGAAGGGAAGTAACAAATTCAAAAATATATTTACAGTTAAAGGTTCTGATAAAGGTCTCATTTCCAAAATATATAGAGAACTGACCCTAATTTATAAGCAATCAAACCATTCTCCAATTGATAAATGGTCAAAGGATATGAACAGACAATTCTCAGAAGATGAAAATGAAATTATATCCACTCATATGAAAGAGTGTTCTAAATCACTACTGATCAGAGAAATGCAAATTAAGACAACTCTGAGATACCACTACACACCTGTCAGATTGGCTAAGATGACAGGAACAAATAATGATGAATGTTGGAAGGGATGTGGGAAAACTGGGACACTAATACATTGTTGGTGGAGTTGTGAAAGAATCCAGCCATTCTGGAGAGCAATTTGGAACTATGCCCAAAAAGTTATCAAACTGTGTATACCCTTTGATCCAGCATTGCTGCTATTGGGCTTATATCCCAAAGAAATACTGAGGAGGGGAAAGGGACCTGTATGTGCCAAAATGTTTGTGGCAGCTCTTTTTGCAGTGGCTAGAAACTGGAAGATGAATGGATGTCCATCAATTGGAGAATTGTTGGGCAAATTATGGTATATGAAGGTTATGGAATGTTATTGTTCTGTAAGAAATGACCAGCAGGAGGAATACAGAGAGGCTTGGAGAGACTTACATCAACTGATGCAGAGTGAAATGAATAGAACCAGAAGCTCGCTGTACACTTCAATGTTGTATGAAGATGTATTCTGATGGAAGTGGATATCTTCAACCTAAAGAAGATCCAACTCACTTCCAGTTGGTCAATGATTGACAGAAATAACTACACCCAGAGAAGGAACACTGGGAAGTGAATGTAAATTGTTAGCACTACTGTCTATCTACCCAGGTTACTTATACCTTCGGAATCTGATACTTAAAGTACTACAAGAAAATGGTATTTACACACATATATTGTATCTAGGTTATATTATAACACATGTAAAATGTATGGGATTGCCTGTCATCAAGGGGAGGGAATAGAGGGAGGGAGGGGATAATTTGGAAAAATGAATACAAGGGATAATGTTATAAAAAAATTACTCATGCATATATACTGTCAAAAATTATAAATAAATAAAATTTTAAAAAATAATGTTCAACTTTTTATTTTACAGTAGGCATTCCCTAAATACTTTTATATATTGTATTTCATTAATTTCTATGGCAAAATACAATTACATAAATATATTATTTAATTGAGCACTTATTGACCAATTGCTGGCATTGAGCTTTTTCAATCTCAGTGAGACTGTTTCATTGCTAGACCTATTCTGGAAGTTGTTCCAGATTAGTAAAAATTGTGAGAGCATGTAAGATGCTATCCCAGCCTTCATGAAGCCTGAGATACCATAGTACTTACTTCAATTCTCCAACCATCAGACTACAATTTTAATGATTATAACAGCAATAAAAACACCATTGCTATAATATGATTGAATTTCAATAGTGTTTTATAATCATCTTATTTTATTTTTATCTCATACTTAACATCCAAATGAAATAAGGCAAGTCTTCTTCCAAGATTAGTTATTTTTTGAGTATGGGTATTCTGCTAATGTAGATTGTACATAATCTATCTATGCCTTACTTTTTCATTAATTGGGATGGCAGGAAAATTCATCACTCCATGGCCATTCTCTAGGACAGAGAGATGATGGAGGTTTTTTGGTGGGCATATAAAAAAGGAAAAAAAAAATGTCTTTTCAGCTTTGTGTATATTACAATGTTTCAATGCAGTAGTAAAGTTGAACTTCAATGGAATGCAGGTATTTTTATCTCCATTTTATAAGTAAAGAAACTGAGACTTAGAAAATTTAAATGATTTTTTTTCTTAAACTTCCATAATTAGTAAGTTGTTGGTACTGGAAATTGAACTGTGGTTTTTGACTCTGTTTTTACAATATTGTACTGGGATGATAAATATTACCAGCACTTTCAGCACTGATAAAGTGTTCTTTTTTTTTTAAGACTATACTGATGAAGGCACTATTTTATTTCACTCAGTGCATACTAAATATTTTGCATGTCATAACAATTTGCAATTGCACTTGGCAGTCTGTTACAGGTTACCAGACAATATGGAAACAACAGTAGCAAAATGTCTTGGAAAAAATATATATTTAGAATTTTTTTGTGGTTTCTCTCTTGAGATATCCAGTCTTAGCTGAAAGCATTGTGATGGTTTGAGTTACACAGAATGCAGAACAGTGTATGATTTAGTGTAGCTAGAAATGCACAGTAGTATTCAATGTTTTAATTAATATATTCAAACACAATTTCAGTAGTAACTTCAAAATAGGAATGAAACACTATTTTTAAAATGCATAAATGTTTCTATTGACCGTTTTTTTAATTTAAAAATTAAGCCTATACTATATACTTTTAGATTGTCAAATAACAGAGTCAAATATATAATAACACTATCAAGTTCCATTTAAAAAATTATATCACCAAGTATGTTTCAGATTTAAGACTAAAATTGGTGGGTGTGGGGTAAGGAAGGAAGAGGTGAACAGCTCTCATTCCCTTCCCTCCTCTGTCTCTCAGAATTCTCCTTTTCCCTTTCTTCCTACTTCTCTTCTCCTCTCTTCCTTTTCTTTCTCCTCTCTTGCCCCTCTCCCAATCCCATCACTCCCTCCATTCTTTTTCCTTCCTCACTTCCCCAGCCTAGACTATGCAGTGGCAATGGTGGAGACTGCTGAGGTGAGCATCAAGTGCCAGGACATATTCTCTAAAATGGCCACGTACTTGGCTGGTGAGCTGACACCTACCAGTGAAGACTAGAAACTTCTGGAAAATATGAACAAAACTGAACAGCTTGAAATATCTACAAATGAAAGATACTACAGTAAAACATAAATAGAAACTTAAAGGACCTAAACCAGAAATATGCAGCATTATCAGGATCAGATTAACTGAGGAGCAAGTAGCAACACTTGAGCAATCAACCTACAAATTGGATAATTATCCAAAGAAAGTAGAAACAGAGGAGAAGTTAGAGAAGAGATGAAATAATTCTTTTGAACAAAGACTTTTAATCTAAGAAAGTTTCATAATAGGTAAAATGAGTGACATGGAATTTCTCAAACTTCTATGCTTTCATTCCAAAAAAGCAATGGTACTGCTCATTCAAGGAGAACCTCATCCCCCACCTTTGGCTAGATATATAACTTAGGCCATCTCCTTTACATTTTTCTAAAATTATACCCCCTGGATCTCTACCTTGTTGCGTCAGCCTAAACCGAAGCTCAGAAATCAGGACCAATGATGAGCTGGTCTGATTTTGTCTTTTCCCCCTCATCCCCTCCCAATTTTGACTCTGTTCTGAAAGTTCTTCCATTCTTTTTGTTGTTATTGTTGTTGTTGTTTTTATTTATTTATTATTATAGCTTTTTATTTACTAGATATATGCATGGATAATTTTTCAGCATTGACAATTGCAAAACTTTTTGTTCCAATTTTCCCCTCCTTCCCCCCACCTCCTCCCCCAGATAGAAGGTAGACCAATACATGTTAAATATGTTAAAGCATATGTTAAATACAATATATGTATACATATCCATACAGTTATTTTGCTGCACAAGAAGAATCAGACTTTGAAATAATGTACAATTAACCTATGAAGGAAATCAAAAATGCAGGCAGACAATAATAGAGGGATTGGAAATGCTATATAGTGGTTTACACTCATTTCCCAGAGTTCTTTTGCTGGGTGTAGCTGGTTCAGTTCATTACTGCTCTTTTGGAACTGATTTGCTTCATCCGATTGTTGAAGAGGCCATGTCCATCAGAATTAATCATCATATAGTATTGTTGTTGAAGTATATAAAGATCTACTGGTCCTGCTCATTTTACTGAGCATCTGTTCATGTAAGTCTCTCTAGACCTTTCTGAAATCCCTCCACTCCTTTATAATCTGTTCTTGAACTCAAATATAAATGCTGATTTATGAAAAAAGAGTTAAATTCAGGACACAAAAAAATTAAAATTACTATGGTAAGCAAATATGCTGAGTGAAATATAAAAATGTACAACACCCATTTGAGACCATGAAAGCTCTTGCCTTCAAGAAATTTACATCATATTGAGAAATAAAAGACATAGAAATAAATGGGATATGAAATATAATATAAAATTATATAAAAGAAGCATAAGCAAAGTATTATAAGATATGTAAGGGAAAGATCATGGTACTTGACACATTATAAGCACTTAATAAATGCTTATTTACTGACTGACAAAGAAAACTGAATCCAAATCACTAATCTTTTCTTTTCCTCTGACTCTTATTGGATGATCTCTCTGTAATAACGTCTGTATTTTATCATTCTTTAGAGAATAAATAATTGCATCTTCTTCCAAAAATCCAGTACAGCCCCTTCTGAAGAAAAGACTAAATGTTCTTTTTAGCTCCAAGTGTGGGTCTATTTACTTCCTTTCCTTTTCTAGGAACATATCCTTCCACTCTCTAACTTCCTTAAAATGATTGTTTCTCTTTTGAAACTTCTACTTTGTTTTTGTTTGTTTGTTTGCTTTTGCTTTCCTAATGAAAACTTGCTTCCTTTAAAAGAAAAAAATAGAAATAACTCATTTTTCCTGTTAACCTAGAATGTAAAAAGGTATTACTAGAATGATGTCATCTTCTTCTCTAGGAGGAAGACCAGCATCTTCTTTTAGTCTATGTATCTTTAATCTTAGAAGAATTATTTACCCCCTTCATCTCTTTTCCTTGATTCTTTGGATCAGCTTTTCAGTTGTGCCACAGAGCCTGCCAAGTGTTTGAAAAGGAAAAGGGAGAAGATAAAAGTTGGGCTGAATGAGGCATCAGTACCTGTTGGGGCCTATAAAGGCAAAAATAATGGTTTCCCCCAAAGGCCAACTATGATAGAAAATTTTTAAATGCATTAGAAGGAAGAATTTTTTTCTAGTTCCAGCTCTATAACTCACTGGCTATATGATGTTAGGCAAATCACAGTGGTCCTCCTTGGTATCCCTTATAAAATGAGAACTGTGAAAAAGATGACTGAAGGTTCTGTCTCTCATGTCTTATGAATGTTTCCTATTTTATAATTTTTTTCCTTCTAGTATAGAGTAGATATTTTGAGGTAGAAGTTTTCTTCATAGTGTTTTATGTAGTCTAGGCAATATTTGCCTTTTTTTTAAATAAGAACCTACTTAAGAAAGTAATGCAACTTTGATCTCTTTAATTTTATATTTTCTATAAATCCCATTGACCAGATTTTGGCCACCCCAATTCATTAATGTCACAATGCTTCAAGAGTACATTGTAGTCAAGAATATAGCATGGAATATGATTGGCATAAATTTCTATATCTTACCAAGTAATGGACAGCTCTTATAAGTGGACCACTATAGCAAAATAGAATCTGGCCTGAAATAGGAGGAAAAAAACTATGCATTCTTTTACAATGCTTGTAAAAATAAAATTAATAGAGCACAGTTAACCCAGTGACTTAGGTCCTGCTTTAGAACTCTGCTGTGGGCATTATGATGTAGAAGAAAAAAGAACTATCTTTCAAAGATTTTGTTTCCTTGTATGGACTTTTCTTATCTTGAACATTTATTCATCTTGAAGAAAAAGAAAAATGTAAGCTTTTTTGTATGGCAACAAGCTGTGTCCTAACTATATTGAAATCTGTGGTCTACAGAAGTGCAACACAGTGTCCAGATGCATTGATTTCTGACACTGCAGGAGGTGCTGTGTCCAGTGGAGTTGCTTCAGTGCCACATGCTGGGGTTTTGTCAGAAGAACAGGACGTGCAGAGACAAAACAGATGACAAGGACAAGAGCTGAGAAACAATAAGCACAAGGACCTGGGAAGCATGAGAAGACTGACAAGGGGGGAATTGAATTACAGGAGAGTAAGAGATGGGAGGAGGATAATGTTGGAGCATAAGTAATGGCTGAGAAAAGAAAAAACAGAAAAAAAAAAAAAAGAAAACAAAAGCAAGGAACTTACTAAGCAGTTGAGATAAGCAAATTTAAGCATAGAGAAGAACAAAACAAGGAATGTGATATACCAATCAGTGGTTTGGCAGTACAACTGGAAAGAAGTGAGAGACAAATAGAAGGGAAGGAAGATATCATTATCTTTGGATTAAGAGGTCCACATTTGTTCTGGACAAGATAAAATGTGTAGAGACTTAGACTTTAGGATGAAAAATGAATTAACAATTTAAATAATTTTTTATTCACTTACCATCATATCCAAACATAGTTTAAAGTTTTTTTTTTTTTTTTTTTTTTTTTTTTTTTTAATTCTCCATCCCTATCCATTGAAGCTGCTTCCTGACCTTATCAAGGACTCTTTACTACCAATTATCTGTCTCTCTTCATTGTCACTCCAGTTCCTCTTATTCTGCACACTTCGCACATACTCTTCTTAGACTTTTCTCTGTATCCTCATTCCAATCTCAGACAAGTCCTGTTGCAGCAGTTTAGTCTTGTGAATAAAGCAAATAGTGACTTTGATCTTTTTAAAAGAAAAGTTGTACAATAGTCAAATGAGCACTATTGCTTTTGCTCTACTATATTATACACATTCTTTCTATTGCTTACTCTTGCTTTCAGAATTTTATACCACAATGATCCTGTGAAGATTTCTTGTCATCTTCTATTTTCTCTTAAAATTCTTCCTTTCTTCTCTTTTCTTTTAGTTACCCACCCCTTCTCTCCAACATCACTGAGCTATGACTGATTTCTAGCTTATCTAATAGCTATCTCAAAACCCTAGAAGGCTTTTTTACTTGGTATTTAAGAACCATTTAACTTTCCTTCAATATCTTCATTATATATTAGGTTTGACTGAAGTAATATCGTAAAATGTCTTAGAAGTAAAGATTTGTGTTTACCAACTCACTGGAAATGCTGATTATTATAGCAATATGAACTTCAGCATTATTGGATACTAATATTGATTGAGAATAATATAGTTCAGGAGACTAATTTTGACAGATTGTCAAATTATCCTTTATCTGTTCACAAACATGAAATAAAAGAATATATTTTAATTTTTATCTTTCCTTATTAAGAGGGCAGCTACTTTAGGACAGAAAAAGGAACCGTCTACTTATTCATTCACATATTAATTCATTTAAATGGTTAATTTGTTATCTAAAACTAGTTATGCTTGGGCTCTATATTTTTATACCATAGGCTTTTCTGGATTTCATCATCTTTGTTCTCCCTTAGTCCCTAATATATAACAAAGAAAAATATTTAAGCAAAAGTAATCAATATATTGACTATCTGAAAATATCTATCCTGTTGTGCCCACACCTAAATCCTGACATCATTCCTTGAGACAAGATAGATATTATTACCTGTTCCCCAGAAATTTTCTTAAGCAATTTAATAATTCTTGCTATGGTTCTTTTTACTTACATTATTATAATTATTTTATGGTTATTCTGGTCCTGCTTACCTTGTTCCTCATCAGCTCATTTAGGACTTTCCATTTTCTTAATTTTTCATCTTTCTCATTTCTTCCTATACAATAATATTCCATTAGATTCATATAACACAGTCTTCAGCTATTCTGAAATCATTAAGGACTCACTGTTTTAAGTTTTTTGCATGTTCTTTTTCACTGTTTTGGAGTTGTTTTTACTATTATAAAAAATGATCTTTCTAACATATACCAGGCCTTTTATTTTGTCTTTGATCTCTTGGGGATGGTCAAATGATATGCCTGAGCATTTTTCTTGAATGATTCCATTTTTTTCCCCAGAATAGTTTTACCAATTTACAATTCTTTCAACATTTTAGTAATGCTCCTATCTTCCTAGAGGACCTTGAACATTGACTGCTTCCATTTTTTTATCTTCTTTCCTGTGACATGAAACCTTGGATTTACTGAATTTGCATTTCACTTATTCTTAGCAATTCAAGGAGTGTTTATATATAACAGTTCAATTCTTTTGAAGCAATTTATATCCTCTCAACTGAATCTCTATTGGGGAATTTCATTTAGTGTTAGATAATTGACTCACATAGATTTTGGTTCAGACTGATTAGTAATATCCTCTGCAACTCTACAAAATCCTAATAAAATCTTCATTTTGGCAAGGAAGTGACATTCAATTCTTAAAGACTATGCAAACAGAGGGCAAGTTCTGACAGAGTCTACTGTGTAGGGAAGGCTGCAAATATGGCTCTGACAATAGATTTTGTCTATTAGCCTAAATACAAATAGACTGTCCACTTAATGATGAACTGTTTGTTCATAGATGCCACTAAGCAAAGAAACTTATAAAGTGGCCTTTTAATTCCATGAAACAGCAGTCAAAGGCAGAAGAGAGGAATGGGAAAGTAAAAATAGGTTATTAAAAGCCATAAAATATGTAAGCTATTTATCAACTTTAACTTGACCATCCAAATAGAGAAAATGAATGGCATTAATTTTGAAAATCTTGCAAAATCAGAAGAATTATGGAAGGACGCTCAGAACTTCTTTTTGGAATTGCCAATAAAGAATTTGACAGAATTGTTTTTTTATGTCCCAAGGGTGACAAGATGTTATTTTATGGAATTTTTAGTCATCTTGTATAAACATAGTTCAGCGATATTGCAGATTTCATTCTAGACCACTATATTAAAGTAAATATTGTTTTTTGTTTTTTTTTTGTTTCCCAGAGCATATAACATTTATATTCTCAATGAACTGTAATCTTTTAAGTATGTGATAATATTATGTATAAAAAGGTATATACCCTAATTAAAAATACTTTATGGCTAAAAAATGCTAGCCATTATCTGAGTCTTCAGTGAGTCATAATCTTTTTGCTGATGGAGAATCTTATCCTCATCTTTATGACTTCTGACTGATCAGGGTGTTGGTTGTAGCAGGTTAGGGTGGTTGTGGCAATTCCTTAAAATAAGACAAGGAAGTCTGCCACTTTTTTCTTTAGTAATTTTTTTATTATGCAAAACTATTTTGTAGCTTCACAGTACAACTTCTTCCAAAATTGAAATTAATTCTCTCAAAAAACATGACACTTTTATCAAGTAAGTCTAACTAAGTTAATGCAAGTCTTCAATATTATAGTATCTCAGAGAAAATGGAGGCTTGAGGGGAAGGAGCAAGATGGGAAATAGTCAATTGGTAGAGGAGTTAAAATACTCACACACAATAGTTATTAAGTTCATCATGCTATATGGCTGCAGTTTATGGTGCCCCAAAACAATTACAACAAGAGAGAAGAATTCTGGGAAGATGATAGAATAGGTCAGAAAATTCCAAGCTCCCCACAAAAAAGTGCCTCAGGGTAAACCTAGACCAGTGAAAAACAAATAAGACTTGGTACAGAACAGAGGTCCTCCTAGGACAATCTGAGAAGACTCAAAGAAAGACCCCAGGATACAGGTTTAACCAGTGTGGAATGTAAATATTTCCAGGTTAGCTTTGAAGAAAGAACAAGAGGGGAGTTCCAATTCTAGTTGGGTTGAAGGAAGCTTCAGCAGAACCACAAGAACTTTTGCCTTCTGAACAATTTGAGTAGTCTGGCATCTGAGTCCAGGAAGACTGAAGGAACATCACTTGATTAGGAATGACAAACCCATCTATGCACTGAGACAAGAAATAGTCAGCATACTTGGTGAAGTGAAAAAGAAGTGGGACAAGGAAACTGCTGACTGTGGGCACTTGCAGCAGGATGGAATAATTGGTTTGGAGTTCCAGGTTAGAGGGCAGAAGTGAAGTGAAGCTAGAGATACCATTCCCCAATCCCAGGATTAGAGAGGCTTACACTACTTCAGGATTATAGATGTTTACACTAATTTGTTCTCATTAAAAAAACAAACAAAAACTGAAAAACCGTTATCCAATAGGAATAAGAAAGACTGGGGTAATATTAAATGGCTATCTACACAGAAAGAATGTATGGGACTCAGAAAAGACTTCAAAAATCAAATGAAGAGGATTTTGGGAAGATGACAGCTTTAATCAGTAAATTTCAAGCTCTCAAGATTTCTCTACAAAAAGAACAAATCTGCACCTTAGGGCAAACATAGACAGTGAAAAACAACAACAACAACAAAAGATTTGGGACAGAACAGAGGTCTTCCTGGTACCATTAGAGAAGATCTAAAGACTTAACTAGAATAAAATGCAAACATCTTTGGACAACCTCTGCAGAATCATTAAGTGGACACCTCTGGAGTGAGTTGATCATGGCTGGAGCCTAAGCAGGAATCACAGACACTCCAGGATTGTGTGGATTCAGGAGTCTTTGAGGGAGCCTTGGCTGATTAAGAACCATACCCATCTGCACTACAGAGAAGCAATCCAGAGCAAGAAACCACCACAACCAATGTGTACAAAAGAAATAGGACAGGGACGTTATTGACAGTGAGCACTTGCAGGAAGGTAGAGCTCTTGGTTTAGGGTTCCAGTTCAGAAGGAAGAGCTGAAGTGAAGGCAAAGGCACTATCTCCCCACTCCATGATTAAAGAAAGTGCTTACACTAATATTTCTCATTAAAAAAATGAACAGGTAAAGATAAAAGAATCCAACCATATAAACTTACTATAACAGGAAAGATTGGATTCATATTCAAAATAAAACACTGAAGCAAGAAAAAAAAAAAAAAAAAAAGCTTCTTCCACTCCAAAAAATAATGTAAAATGGCTCCCTGCCCAAAGAATTCATAGAACTCAAAAAAATTAAAAATCAAATGACATATTGGAGAAAAAATTAAATGATAATAATAGTAACCATCCAAGAAAAACAGGAAGATTATGAAAAAAAAGTTAAACTAAAAAAGGAGATATAATTTCAAAGATGAAAATATTTTTTTGAAAATTAGAATTGGGCAAGGAGCCAGTAAGCTAGGAGAGATCAAGAAATAACAAAACAATTAAAAAACAAACAAACAAAAAACCAGAATATGAAACATAAGAAAAACAATAGATCTGGAGGACAGATGAAGAAGAGAAAATACAAGAATAATTAAAGTACCTAAAAGCTGTGACAAAAAAAATAACCTTGACATGATAGATCAAAAATAATACTTTTTAAAAATTCCTAGAGTAATAGAACATGAGAGGAAAGAAGAAATAGAAAAAATCCACCAATCACATTCTCAAAGAGATCATACAAGGAAAACACAAAGAATATTATTGCTAAGTTTTGAAACCCCCAGAACAAAAAGAAAATTCTTTTCAACAAACAACAACAACAACAACAACAAAATTCAAATATGCTGGAGCTACAATTAGAATTGTATGTGATTTATCAATATCTACAATAAAAGACCATAGGTCCTAGAATAATATATAGAGACAATCAAAAGGAATAGGTCTGTAGCCAAAAACAGCCTAGTCAGCAAAATTAACCATAATATTCCATTATTGTTTTAGATGTATGTCTACACTGTGTAAATGTGTGTGTACATATAGGTGTATGTGTATACACATATGTGTGTATATATATATATATATATATATAATATGTATGGGTGTGTGTATGAAATACCTGAGTGTGTGTGTGTGTGTGTGTGTGTGTGTGTGTGTGTATACCTGTGCTTAACAGGCTACAGACTATTTGAGAACATGGAGGAAATATGAAAGTGGGGGAAAAGAATAAGGTAAAAAGTGCACAGCAGAGAATAAAAGAGTAACCTGCAAGGAAATAAAGAAAAACTAAGCGCTCATGGATATATAATTTCTTGTATTATTATATATGCTTTCTTATACACATTTTGAAGCCACTGTGATTTTCTTTTGGGCACATGACAACTTTTTATTTTTTGTTTTTATTTTCCTTTTTTGTCTTTCTTTTTCTATATTTTTTCTTATTTTGTATTTAGTTTTAAATAAATATTAAAATAAAGCAATTGCAATAATAACATCAAAGATAAGTGATCACAGATCACCAGAACAGATATAATAATCATTGACTAGTATGAAATATTTAGGAAATTACCAAGATGTGACAGAAAGACACAGTGTAAGTGCTACTGGGGAAATAGTGCTTATAGAATTGCTCCACAAAGAGTTGCTACAAATGTTCAATTTGTTTTTTAATTTTTTTAACATATTAAATATGATTTATTTATCATTTTTCTTTTTTAGGGATAAATTTTCCTAGTTATCCTTATTTATAAACATATAGCCATCATCTTTTGAAATATTACTTTTGCTGCTTTAAAGTGGTGGCTGCTAAACTTGTGTAATTTCTCTGGTGCTGGAACTCTGTCTTCCCAGAAATCAGCTGGAGTCAGGATCACTAAATATCTTTATTCATGATCTTTTACAGTCAAGGTCAGGGGGTTAGGCCTAGCTACCTCACACACACTTTCTCCCTCAAATGCCAAGAGAGACTGAATTAGGGTCTTCGTCTCACTTCCTCTTCCTCCCCTCTCTTTGTCCCACCAATCAAGTCAGCACAGAACAGCTGGGAGGGTCAACCTTCAAACAAGTTAATAGGGAACTGTCCAATTGGCAATTAGTCTCACTTTCTTCATTATCCAAGTGCATTGCTCAGTTCTAGCCCTTTACATCTCCCGCTTTCTTTTGTTTTAGACCACAGGTGGTGGTGCCATCCCTGACTTTTCAGGAAGGTGAGAACCCCAAAAAGGAGGTGATCACGCCCCCTCCCCCTGTGACTTCTCAGGAGGGGAGATGAAAGCACTAAAAAGGAGATAATCACGCCCTCCCTGACATCTCAGGAAGGGGGATGAAAAGCACCAAAGAGAAGTGGGGATTTGCTAGTGGGTTTCTGGGTTGAAGGGCCTTATTAGAGACAAGTATGCACAAACCTATCAGCATGTGAGTTATTACACAAGCACATAGCAATAACGCAGAGGCTATTAGTGATGGCTCTCCCCACAGTCAGTGCAGACTCAATATGGTGTAACAAACAGGAATTGTACATGCAAGTAGTGATATAACAAACAATATAAATCAACATGGTATTGTAAGAGATTTCCAGAAGTCCTAGAAGGAGGGTATGTAAACATCAATCACACATATGCCTTCTTCAGCAACCAAGAGCTAGTCCAAAATCTATCGTCCATTGCTTCATGTGTCAGGGAATCCAATGATCCCCACAAGTTTTTGAAGTCCCACATCAGTCTTTTGATGCCTCAGAGAATCCAATGATTCCTGAGGACTTTCAGTTCTACAATAGTCTTATGATGTCTCAGAAAATCCAATGATTCCTGAGGACTTTCAATCCTACAATAGTCATATATTGCCTCGGAGAATCCAATGATTCCTGAGGATTTTCAAGTCCAATAGTTTTTGATGTCCATGGTCAAACGCCATAACTGCCAGGTTCTTTCAGTGGTGGGCACAGTCAGCAATGGAACCACCCAATGATTCTTGGGTCTTCTCCTTCATTTCAAGGGTCTGCTCTGTCTCTCTCCAATGGATAAGGCGATTACGGCTCGTTGGCACCCATCTGATTCCTTCTCCATCTGTGGAGATACAAGCAAGCCCTCTCCCCCAAGCAGTTAACCTATCTGGTCCCTTCCATTCACCACTTTCTGGGTCTCTCCACATCACTTGGCAATTATCTAAAGACAGTGGAGCTGCTCGCACTGGACACTGCCATTCCAGTGAGTTATAAAACCTGTCTGCCAGAGCCAGTGCATCTTTGTCAAAAATTAGAAAATTAATGGTATAGAGAACTAAATTTAGAATTTCTCTAGGGTTACCCGTGGCTCCTGCTTTCTTTTGTTTTTGGAGGAGTGTCTTAATATCTCTGTTTTTTCTCTCTACTATTGCCTGCCCTTGAGGATTAAAGGGTATGCTTGTGGTATGTAAAATCTTATACTGTGCACAAAAGTGTGTAAAATGTTTAGAAGTATATGCAGGTCCATTGTCTGTTTTTATTGCTTGTGGCACACCCATAATTGCAAATGCTTGCATAAGGAATTCAGTGACCACTCTGGATGTCTCTTTTGCTGCTGGCATTGCAAAGGTGAATCCTTAAAATGTGTCTACCATGACGTGGATAAAAGATAAACGACCAAAAGATTTATAATGGGTCACATCCATTTGCCAAATTTCATTAGGTCTCAAACCACAAGGGTTCTTCCCTGGAGGGAGTGTAGAAGCATGGAAAGGAAGGCAAGCTGTACAGCTTTTTACTATGCTCCTAGCTTCTTCTCTTGTTATTCCAAATTGCAAATGTAAAGCTCGGGCAGCCTGATGATATTTAGAATGAGATTCTTGTGCTTCTTGAAATAAAGGAGTACTGGCAAACATGGTTAGAAGGCTATCTGCCTTTGAATTACCATCAAAAATAGGATAATTTGACAGCATTGACCATTGCATAGCCTTTTGTTCCAGATTTTCTCCTCCTTACCACCACTACCTCTCCTAGATGGCAAGCAATTCAACATATGTTAAACATTGTTAAATCTAATATGTGTAAACATATTTATATAATTCTCTTGCTGCACAAGATAAATCAGCTCAAAAAAAGAAAGTAAATGAATAAGAAAACAAAATGCAAGCAGACAACAGAAAGAGTGAGAATGTTATGTTGTGATCCACCAAATGTTCAATTTGTAAACAAAGAACAAAATATATGTGAAACACAATAAAACAAAGTGTAATAAAAGAAGATATGCTAATATATCTCTATTGCAGTGCTCATAATAAGTATTTGCAAAGAAAGCACGATAAAAAATAACTAAAGATTAAGATTAAAAATATGGCAAAGAATGACAAATTTGAGAAGTTTTAGAAAGAGCCTGAAAAAAACTTTCCAAAGTAAATTAAAATATAATTGAATAACTGATGATAATGGCCAGAATATTTGAAATCAATAGATCCTTTAACAAGCTGACTAAGCAATTCTTCAACATTCTGCATTTCAACAATTTAATTTTTTTTTTTTTTTTTTTTTTTTTTTTTGCCTGAGGCTGGGCTTAAGTGACTTACTCAGGTCCTCCAGAATTCAAGGCTGGTGCTCTATCCACTGCACCACCTAGCTGCCCCGATTATGAGCTTCTTGAGAATAAGGACTATATAATATACTTTTTGTTTTATCCTCCATAGTACAAAGCCCATAATAATAAATTTGTTGACACTTTTAAATAAATTGGCCAAGGAGAAGAAGGAGAGCAAGAAGAAAGGGAAGAAGAGGAAGAAAATGAAGACGAGGAAGAAGAGAAGAATGTCCTGATCTCTTTCAAATCTCTCATGCTAAAGTATGATTTGTTTATACTTTTCTTTTTAATAAGCAAAGTGCATTAGCCACTGAATTAATATCCAAGATTCTATTCGAGGTGCAATGTTTAAGAGAAAACTCAGCATTACAGAGGTCATTGAATCAGCAATATAAAAACAGACTTCTATAAACAGACTTCTCAGTAAGGTATAGCTTTATTTCCATCATGCAGTATTACTCACATAAGTCTTAGCTAGAAATTCCTTTCTAGAATAATCGATATTCAATACAATGTAATAATGTGAGCTAGGCAAGAGAGAATTTTCATAAATGTTCTGCAAAAGTCTATTGGACAAATTGCTCCATTTGCCTTTTGCATTAGTTTGCTTCAGTGTAATTTACTATACCCAGTTGCTCTTTGTTTCTTAACAAAATTTATAGTCACCAGAGTTCAGTTGTTTCATGCCCTGGATAGTTATCACATTGAATGTCTTCATTTTTCTTTATAGAACATTTTAAATTCATTTTGCTGCCTTCATAATTTTTCAAAGCTAGCAATATCAATGCTTGACAATAAGTATGTTAAATCGGAACATCTATTTGCTGCTTTTGAAATGAGGTTGCCACACAAACAAAATTCAAGGCCTTTGGTAGACAAGGACAAACCAAACAAATATTACATGCTTATAGCTGGGATGCAGTCCACATTTTCAGTAAATCTCCTTTCAGCAGACAAACTCTTTAGGAAATACAACACATCATTCTTTACTATAGATGGCATATAGTCTCTATATTTCAATTAAAATCTTGCTGCTACCTTTGTAGATAATTTTAATTCAGTTGCCTAGAAAAAGGACCAGAACAAAAATTATAGATATTGACCAGAAAAAAGATTGCTGAAGTGTTGTAATTTTAAGGAAGGTATATAAATAAGTCATTAGTAAGGGATTCTTTTGAATAGTACATAATCAGAAATAATTCAAGGTCATATTAGTTGTATCATGAATCCAAATAAGACTTACTAGTTACTACTCAAGGCTTCAAAGATAAGATCTATTATTGTTTGGAAGAGTTTCTTAATAAAGGATCATCATTGTTGATAAAAAAAAAAACAATTGTGTTTATTTCAGATTTTTAAAAAGGACAGAAACTTGTAAAAAGATCTGTTCTTCTGAGTAATATAACATAGAAAGTTGGATCCTAGTGAAATATTAATCATGAAATACATACTGCAAAAATATGTCTATCTGAGTAATGATGCTGTTGTATATATTAATCTTCCTGGCAATCAACTTGTATGACAAGATACCCCAATTGGAAAATATTAATTATATATTGATATGTTGCTAGAACAAATTTTGTTTCTTTCCTTGCCTGCAAACAGAAGATGTATTTTGGCATTGCTGTACCTATCTGATTAGGAATGGGCAATGGATTTTTTGATATCACTTACACAACTAATATAATTATTGCAAATCAATAATTTTACGAGATATTATTTTTTGAGAATTCCAAAGCCAAATTCTATCTTTGGGATCACACATGGAATGAAGATTTACAAAATTAGTTTAGTTTCATTTTGACATGAAAATTGCCTATTGTGGATTTATTAAAATTTAGGACTCAATTCATCAAAACTTTTTTTTTTCTTTTCTGTAGAGAAAATCTTTATAGCAAATAATTTTTTAATTTGACTTTTCCCAATAGAGGTACGTAAAAAATTAGAATCAGAGAATTTTCAGCTAGGAAGGACCTCATAGGTTCCAAACCATGCAAAAATCTCTACTACAATATACTTGCCAAAGAGCCACCCATTCTTATCTGGAATATTTCAATAAACAGAGCTCACTGCTTCCTAAGACAACCAGATCCATGCTAGATATTAAAGATATCTTTCCTAGTTTAAGCTGAAATGTGATTCATAAATTCCAATATCTGGGAGTTTATCTTCCACAGCTGGATTTTTGCTGGATTATCATCTGCATCCTTTCCCTTAAATGTAGTATTCTCAAAAGTGTATACCCTCTTCTCCACATAAATGTATTCCCAGTAGAAGACCTCATCAACATCCATGGATTGAATTATCTTCTTTAAGTATATTATTCTCAGACTTCTTATTTCAACCCTGAGATTCATATTTATATTATTAATTGACTTTTGGACTTTTTTGAAATGGATTTGCCTAAAGTTTCTCAAACTCAATATGCTTGTTCATAATCCAATATTGTCAATCTCTTATTGTCATAGTTGTCATATTCCTAGAAAATAGCATGACAGTCAAAAAAAAAAGGTGAATGGTGATACATTGAACCAATATGAAAGCATGTAAGCTTCCTGAGACCAAATAATCTTTTGTTATAGTTTGCTGAAAATACATTTTCCACATATAAGCCTTTATACCAAAACATTAATTCTGAGGACATATATTTTTTTTTCTAACACAGTAACCATGAGACGAACCATAAAATGCAAGGGAGAAGAAAGCAAAGACAAAAAGGAGGGAAAGGGGCAGGAATATCAAAGAACCTCAAAGTGAAAAGGGGAAAAGGACAACCTGACATCTCTAATATTGCTTTCTCCTTAGTGATTGAACTGTTCCCTAATGAAAAAGCACATGCCTTGGGTAAGCCCCAGGTTATGGACTGCTATACCTCATCTGACCTGGCTTTTTGAAGGTTAGCTATGGTGAGAGAGTCTAGTATCATGGACAATGGGAGAGATGCAGCTCTTGCTCAGGTGAGAGGGCAGGGATGACCACCATCTTATGTAACCATAAGCTTAGCCATTTTTCCATTTTTTGAAATTCCCTCATTGTGAAGAATGATTAAAAAAAAAAAAACTGATATTCCATGAAGTAGTATAAAGTAAGCAGAACCAGAACATTGTACATAATAATAGTAATATTGTATCATGAACAATTGTGAATGGCTTAATTATTCTCAGCAATACAGTGATCTAAGACAATATTAATGGATTTATAAAGAAAAATACTATTCACCTCTACAGAAAGAAGTAATAACAATTGAATACAGATCTAAATATACTATTTTCAGTCTTCCTCTTTTTTTGTTCATTTTCTTTCTCAAAGTGATTAATATGAAAATATTTTGCATGCATGATTACACATGTATAAGCTATATCAGATTGTTTACCATTGCAAGGAGGGAAGAGAGGAGTGAAGACAGGAAAGATTGAGTTTGGAGCTCAAAACTAAAAAACAAAAACAAAAAACAAACAAAAATAATAACAGTGAATGTTAAAAATTGATTTTCCATGTATTGAGAAAAGTAAAATATTGCTAAAAATAAAATAAATTCCATTCTGTCTTTGAGAGGTTACTTTAGCATTTTCTTCATGGGTTCTCTTTTTTTTTTGCAGATATACATTTGCCACATTTCACTTTTTTTCTCTTTTTCTATTGTACATAATGTGTGGGATGTCAACATAAAAGTGAAAATGAAGTTACTAAAAAAATCATGGGAATCCTTGAAGTACTGGAATTTGAAAGTATGAACACTGAGGATAGGCTATATATTTTCTCTCAAACTGATCTCTTCTGAATTTTGATTTAAGGACACCACTATTCTTTCAGTTATATAAGTTCATAACCATGATCTCAACCTTTGATTCTTCTCTCTTACATGCCATACATATCTAATCTTTGGTGTGGTCTTATAAAACCTTTCTTTACAATACTTGGCTTTTATCATTTCATATAAGCTTTGTTATACCTTTAATTTCCTCATATTTGTTAGTTTTTGAAATGTAGTAGCATGTCACAAAATTCATAAATCATAATGTTTTCAGATATTTTCCAATTGAGAAACCATTTTTTTTTCCTAGCACAAAAGTGCTTCTTTGAAAATTTTGCTGTATGTGGGAACTTTTACCCCCTCCTTGGGGAAGTATGAAGGCATCTTTAAAAAAAAAAAAAAGTAATAGCCTATTGCAATTTTGAAATATATCTACTTTTAAGTTTCTAATTAGCAGGAATTCTAAATGTACTATTATCTTTGTACTTAGGTAATCCACCAGTGATTAACAACTGACCTCAGCACTAATTAAAACTCTGAACATTGTCTTAACAGGTTTTTCAGTGAAGGTCTATGCTAAAGTCTTCAACTATAGAATGGAAACACTAAAGGAAGGTATACCTATTTGGGGATTATCCAATCAATAATGATGTGCTTAGCCATAGACAAAATGATAAATTATTATCCAGCATGGTTAATCCATGTTTAGCATGCATAAGAAGATTTTTTTGCAAGAGGAAAGGGAGAGTCTGTATGTGGTCTATAACCTTGCTAAGAGCTCTTTACACAATTACATTAAGACTATAACTCAGTCATGCCAATTACACTATAACTATGCCAGAACTCATCCATACCTTTATCACTTTGTGCCTGTATTGTTGCAGTAAGCTTTAAAGAGGACTTCCTGACAGACTTATAAATCACTAAAATAGAATCAATTGATCACCACCTGAAGCTCATTGTGCCAGGTAGGTGACTTTTTAAAAAAATCATAAGAAGGAAAACCTTCATGCCCAGAGAAATGATATTATCTAATAAAATTCTCTTTTAAAATGCCTTATTATAATACAATTTACTAATCAGAAAATTATTGACTTTAAAAATTTTACTTTCATCCCAAATTTTTACATCTTTCCATTTATCACAATATTTCCATCTAAAAAAAATAGGTCTCTATTTTGCTATATAAATTAAGGTTTCTTTAAGTTGTCAGCTTTTACTATCCACTTATAGGTATGCTAAGAATATTTAACAATTTATTGCCCTCAGGGTATTATTTATTTGTAATTTTATATCAATACCTTAGTTTACACCAAAGGATATTTTAATATACACTTTTTCATTATAGTAACTTGTCAAGGCACTTGGAATCAACTCTTATTTTCTGTGTGATATTGGGAAAGTATGTTGTTTCTCTAGGCTCCAGTTTGTTTATCTGTAAAGTGAGGGAGGGGATTGAACAGATAATGCTTGAAGTTCTTTCCAGATCTACAGTGTACCCATGCTTTATAATATCTTTTTTTCCAGTTTATATAGGTCTATGATTTTATTAGACATTTCCCCCTAATATACCTTCATCAGAAGATTATAAGACAGAAGTTATAAGTCCACCTTAAAGTAAAAAGAAGGTAACAAACTTTTTATGTAAAATGATTAGTATGTTATCTATCAAAATATTATTGCTATCCCAGAATAGTCATTAAAAACCTAGGAGGATGCATGAGTGACAGAGATTAAAAAAACAAAACTAACACTGTCATAATCAACTCTCTATCATTGAAATGACAGAGGCCACAACTTTGCTCTTGGACTATCATAATAAGGATAATCTTGCATGGAGCTAGAGTGCTAGAAATCATCCAAAAGCATCACATCTGGTTCCAAAAATATACACTTAATTAATAAGTGCTAAACTTTCTATGATGATGATGAACTCTTCTGAAATAAGCAAGTTTAGGTACATGGGAGTAAGATTAGGAGAGACAGGCATGAAAAGATAGTGTAGGTTTTAGAGTAACTAATACCAATACTTAATAACAACATCTGTGGAAATTAAAACAATGATTTCTCTTCTCTGTTTTTTGACAGTCAAAAACATGAGACTAAAATAAATTTAAGGGATTCTCCAGTCCAGATCTTCTGATTATTTTTAATTATGGTATTTTACAATAATATTGCACTTGATGTTTTCCAAAATTATTTCATAGATCTGATTTTATAGAATTTTTACAAAAAACAAATAAGGGAGATATGCACTTTGTTGATGTAAAAAGAGAATGGTATGAGCTGCCCAACTAATATAGTCAATAAAATGATGAATCCAAGGAAGTTCATTCAGCTTCCTATACTATTAATAATGACACTATTATTACAATTCAGATCTCCTGGTTTCAAGTCAGTGCTCTCTTGAGACATAATCAATCAATTAATTAATAAACATTCATTAGACCTGTTTGTATTTAGTACTGGAAATATAAAGAGAAAAATAAAACAGCATCTGCTTCCAAGTATTTTAAAATTCTAATTCCATAGAATTATTCTTTTAAAAACTTAATTATGTGAGGTGGAGAAAAGTTCCTATCAATTGGGAAATGGCAAGACAAATTCTAGCATAGGAATATATTGTAATACTATTATGTTGTGCAAAAAAAAAAAAAAAAAAACATGATTTCAAAAAACAAAACAACAAACAAACTGGAAAACTTGCAAAAATTGATGTTCAATAAGTTATTCAGAAATAATACATCATTTTTATTCTAATATCAATTTTATAAAAAATGAATACTTTTTAAAATCTCAATAAGAGGGGGGCGGAGCCAAGATGGCGGAGAAGAAACACACGACTCAGTGAACGTCCTCACTCCCTCACAACCAATTAGATAAATTAAGTCTCAGAATTAGCCCAGGACTGATAGATACCACAAGGACTGGAAGCACGACTTACCAGCTGAAGAGTATCTGGAGTTTCAACAGGAAAGGTCAGTTCTCAGGGGAGGAATAAGAAAGACCAGCACAGACGGTGGGGTAGGGGCACACTGCGCCCATTGCGCTGGGAAGGGCTCTGGGATCAGAGAAGCCACTGAGGTAAAGGAATCTGGCACAGGCCATTAGCTCTTCTCTGCTAATTATTTAGCAGTTCAGAAGAGAAAGCCAAAATATTTTAAAACTCAAATTAGATTTTCCCCGATCCGGGGGGTGACTCAGCAGAACTCTTGGCACCAGGGGGTGTGGCCTCAGCTACCTCCTGAGAATAGTTAAGAGACTGACAAGTGGGTGGATACGGCCCAAGGCAACACACACTGCCTAGCTTAGCTGGAGGGAGTGGAACTCAGCTCCAGGAAGTCCCAGAGAAGCGGAACCTTTGAACTAGGGACCGAGGTTTCTGGCAGACACTTCCAGTTTGAGCGCAGGGGCTTCTCACGTCACCTGCTGCAGACATCCACTCCCCACCCGGACACATAGGCTGGGCTTCGTGCTGTCTTCACTATTCTACGCCCTCGAAGCACAGTAGTGCTAATCACCTCTGAGGCACTTCCAGGGAGGGGGTGGGGAACTCTCTCCCAGAGCTCTATCTTAGCTCAGGCTCAGGAGCCGCTGCATCCATCCGGTCTGGGAGGAAGCTGGTAAAGAAGTAAATAATTTCCTACCCCAGGGACAGACCCCAAAAGATTTTTTTAAGTATGAGCAAAAAAGCTAGAAAAACCATAGATTCCTTCTATACAGAGAAAGAGCGGGTATCCAACCCCGAGGAAGTTGACAGCAGAGAATCAGCAGACAACAACCTAAAGGGGAACGATTCCTGCCCCCCATCACATAACTCTCTCCTAGAAGAAGCTCTTAAAAAATTGAGGGAGATTGAAGAAAAATGGGGAAAGGAAAGGGAAGTTATGATAGAGAATAACAACGTCCTGAAATTGGAGTTGGAAAAAATAAAGAATTCACAGGAGATGCAGGGAAACAAAATTAGTGAATTAGAAAAGGTTAAAAAAACACAGGAAAGTAGGATTTCTGAATTGGAAAAGATAAAAAAAGTCTCAAGAAAATAGAATTTCTGAATTGGAAAAAGAAAATAATTCTCAAAAAAAAAAAATTAGGGAAATGGAAAAAAATTCAATAGAGCAAAATAATTCATTTAAAAACGAAATTGGGCATTTACAAAAAGAACTAAAAACTGTGAAAGAAGAAAATAACTCCTTAAAAGTCAGGATGGAACAAATAGAAATGAATGATTCACAGAGAACCCAAGAATCAGTCAAACAAAACAAAAAAAATGAGAAGCTGGAGAACAACGTCAAATACTTACTGGGAAAATCTATAGACCTGGAAAATAGATCTAGGAGAGATAATCTGCGGATTATTGGACTTCCAGAAAACTATGACCAAAAAAAGAGCCTAGATTCTATTTTACAGGAAATTATCAAAGAGAACTGTCCAGAGATAATAGAAACAGAAGGGAAAGTAGATGTGGAAAGAATTCATCGAACTCCTTCTGAAATAGACCCTAAAAAAAGAACACCACGGAATATTGTGGCTAAGCTGCAGAATTACCACACAAAGGAGAAAATCCTGCAAGCAGCTAGAAAAAAACAATTTAAATACCAAGGTGCCACAATAAGGGTCACCCAAGATCTGGCTGCCTCCACATTAAAAGATAGAAGGGCCTGGAACCTGATATTCCGTAAGGCAAAAGATCAAGGACTGCAACCAAGAATGAACTACCCAGCTAAGTTTAGCATCTTTTTCCATGGAAGAAGATGGTCATTCAATGAAACAGAGGAATTCTATATGTTTCTAAGAAAAAAACCAGACTTAAACAAAAAAATTTGATCTATATCCACAAGACTGAAGAGAAACAGAAAAAGGTACACAGAACCCTTGAGAACTGTAACTTTGTTGTGGGTATATAAAAAATACTCAAGGATAATTTGATTTTACTGATATAAAAGAAAAAAAGGGGGGTGTAGTAAAGGGAAGGAGGTCGGTTCAGAAAAAGGGGAAGGAGTGATAAAAAGAGGGAAACTACATCCCAGGAAGAGACATAGAAAATACACCATATCTGAGGGAACTTAGTGAGGGGGAGAATCATTGTGTGAATCTTACTCTCATCAGAAGAGGCTCAAAGAGTAAATAATTAACATATTTGTTTTTCAGAGAATTTTCTCTCACCTCATTAAAAGGGGGGAGAGGAAAAGGGGAAAGGAAAAGGAGAATAAGTGAAGGGACTTGGAGGGATGGGGGAGGGATCCTAAAAAAAAAAAAATCTCAATAAGAGGATCATGATGTTAGAGAACATCATGATGTCATGATGCTGAAAACTTTTGCCTATCTCAAGATAGAAAGTTGATGTACTAAAAGACAGAATGAGACATGTTTTGAGACACAGGCAAAATGGAAATTTGTTTTGCTTGTTTATTTGTCACAAGGATTTTATTCTTTATATTGGGGGAGTGAGGAGAGAAAATATAGATGCTTTAAAATTGAAAAGATTAATGAAAAAACTAAATTTTGAAATATAAAATTAGGATTACTCAAGATGACTCCTTCAAAGAGATTTAGAAAGTGCCTCTGAATTAATCTTGAAAATCTTGGGATATCCAAGAAAAAATAAGAATGAGTTATTTGTCTAGTGTAACATCATAGAGAGACAGAGGTCTGTGAATACTATTTTGGTACAGAGTAAAAAATGTATGGAACACACTAGCACTCAGAAAATGCTGTAAACCTGGGCAAACAAGATCTCAGATTCACACTTGAGCATTCTCAGACTTATATCAGGAAACCATCATGGAGAGGGATGTGAACTGGAAGCCTTATTGCCCGCTCTCCAGCTCTTAGTCTTGGTTGGACTTAGGATGAACTGAAAAGAGGGCTTAGACTTGCTACTCTCCTCTCTCTCAGTCCCTAGGCACTATACTAGGAAAGGAGAAAGCAAGCAATAGGGATCTGGCTCAGATTCCAGGAGTAGAGTGAGTTATTAGTTCTGAACTCCATTCCAATCTAAGACATGCGTTGGAATAAACAGAGCTAGAATCCCAGATCAAATAATTTGAAGTTCTATTCCAGTGAACCAGCTGAGCTTTCCAATTTGCTGATCATGGCTGATTCCAGCAGTGTGCATTTATTATTACACATACCCAAGTCCAGCTAGAGACTTACAGTTTGAAACAGGACAACAATTAGCTGTTGCTCTGTAACAACAACTTTTGGAACAGCAAAAGCTTATATGGGCCAAGTATTAACTGTCTTTTGAGATCCCTGAAGAATAAAACACCCACTACTTCTAAGAAAGCAGCAAGAGGACCAGCCTAAAACTTTTTAACAGTGGTGCATGTAGCCCAACCCTAATATCAAATCCAAAATCAGAATTTAGGCTGGAAAAAAATAAATGAAAGAGAACTCTAAAATTAAAAAAACAAACAAACTATTATGGTGATGAGAATATTCCAGACACAAATTCAAATTGAAAGTATATCTCCAAAATATTCATAAAAAATTCTCAAATGAAAACAGAAGTTGACCACAATTTCAATCAAAATTTCTGGAAAAATGAAGCAAGAGTTAAAAAGACAACAAAAAATTGTCAGTGAAATACGAGCACTAGAGGGGAAAAATGGAAAAGTAATGAGAACCATCAAGAATGAAATGGAAAGATAATGAATAGCTTGCCACAGGTGATGAAAAGTCTTGTCCTAATAACAAATTCCTGGAAAATCAGAATAGATCAAATACAAGCCAATGATTCCATGAAGAAGAAGATGTTAAAATTAATTCAAAGGGCTAAAAAAAAGTACATATGAAACAACATGAAAATATCTATGGGCAAACAAAGTTGTGAAGTAGATAATCATCTTCCAGGTAAAGAATCAATCTGTTAGGAGGACGTTGGCAAGAACTTTGCTAGCAATAACTAAAGGAGAGACTACTATGATTGTGACAGAAAAATCTACTCTCTTTCCCTTTATATGGAGGCATCCTTGAACTCACATTACTATATAAACTGAAACATTTTGGTATGAGCAAGGTAGGTACCTCCCATCTTGTAAATTTCAGCTGGAATAGAATCTGTGGCAATGCTTTGCCACAGAAGAGCTTAATGACATTCAAAATATCTTCAGATTGTAGGAGAAGAATGAAAGCTCAAAGTTCAGGAAAGAAAATCATAGAATCCTAATTTGGACTTTAACTTCATAGTTTCAGAATACATAGAGTTCAGTTTTATAGATTTCTTCTTGTTTTTATTTTTATTTTATAGATAGAGAAACCAACATCAGTCATAGAAAAGTAAACTGGTCATTTGCTTCAATCAAAACAATTGGGAGAGTTATGATAGATTAAAATCCTGATTGAAAACGAAATATCTGGCATAAGGATACACTGAGACTTATAAGGTAAAAAGAGTCTGTTGTTGGAGATTAGGGCAAGAAAACAGAAGCTCAAGGGAGAATTATTTGGACAGCTATGGCAAGGTATTTTTTTCTGCCCCAGAAATTATTAAGAAAAAAAACTGGACTACATGTCTAGGGAGAGTTAAGATTGTGAAAAATGATATAGTATCTATATAGAGCCAAAGTCCAGAAAAATAGGCATACAATTCAAGCTTGGGTTTCCAAATTCTAGAAGAGTTAAACTAATTTAAGTATAAAAGTAAATAGATAAAAATCTGCTTTTTCTTCAACAGGGTCAAACTGAAATAGAAACTCAAAGGACCAAAAAGTTGAATAAAGTCTATTCTAATCTTTGAGGCAGTTTTGTTCAAGCCCTCTTAAATAACAAACTCCTGGAAGAAAGTGATTATTTTATCCCTTTCTTGAACCCCCAGAACTTAGTATTACAATGTAGGGCACATAAGTTCTTAATATTTATTGATTTTTAAAAAATCTGGTTTTATTTCTATACTACCTTTCCAAGTACTACTTTCTGCAAAAGACCTTTCTAGCCCTACTCCTTCCCTACCCCCATTACCTTCTTTCTACAATTTGAAAGGCTTGTTGGAATATAACTATTCCATAGAGACATACCTAGAAGCATATGAGTTTTTGAAGGTAACAACAGTAATTTTTTTTATTTTTGCTATTCTTTTGTGTCCCCAGAAGATTGCACCATTCTAGCACATAGTAAGTGCTTAATACATTTGTTAACTGATTATTGATTTTCGTTTTGCAATTAGTCTCATATGATCTCTTTTGTCTTTTCTGCTTCTTCACTTGCCCGTATTGCTTCAAGTTCCAGCTAGAATTTCATTTTTTGTAGTAGTGATGTCAAACAATTAAGTGTGAAGAGAACCAAATTAAAATATGCTATGCTTGAAAAATATTTAACAAAATACATTAAAAAAACCAACTGAAGATAATGCTAATATGTTTTTTTTGTTTGTTTGTTTGAGTTCTATCCATGTTCTTAGTCTAAAATCTTTTTTAATTGTTTTGGCTATCATAAATATAATACATATTAGTCAAAAGCAGTAACAAAGGAATAGTACAACTCAAACTAGGGCTATACTGCCAAGGAATAGGAAGAAGCTTATGCAAGACTCTGAAATGTTTTTGGACTTCATAAATATAATACATATTAGTCAAAAGCAGTAACACTTTGAGGATCTTACTATCTATAGAAATTTCCTCTTTGGCTGGAACTGCTCCATGAAATGATGACCATCTCCAGTGATCATATGCCTCCCTGAATTTTTGCATCATCTTTCAAGAAATGATGCTTAAGTTTTATGTGTCAACAAGAGTAACTTCATTGGAGAAAGGTTTTTAGGTGAGACTTTGTTTGCAAAATTTTCCTTTATATCAATAAATAATAAACATCACAGGATTTTGTATCAATATTTTTAGTCAATTTTGTGTTAATATAAATTCCAGTGGAACATATTTTTGAAATCTTGCCTTTTCCCTTCTAAAGTATTCATCAACTGCAAGCTGTTCTCATAAAAAATACTTTAATACTAAAAGTCTTTGCAGATCTTTTCTATCTTTCACATGCTGTCCTTCCAGCTTTCTTTGTAAATGCAGTTGAGATAGCTATTTAATTGGTCTCTTGACAATCACTTTAAAACAGATTTATCTTCAATTTCTCTGTTTTATGAGGCAATATAGTTCATAATCTGTTCTGCATAATATTTTACAAACAAGTTTACAATTTAAACTGTTGTCCTTTGATGCCATTTCTCTTTATTAATCAAATATATATATATATATATATATATATATATATATGCACACACACACACACACACACACACACACACTAAATCAGTGATTGAACTACTTCAAAGATTACTCTGACATAAATAGGCTTTGGATAAATTACACAGAGAAATTACTCTATTTTTAGATCTAGAAAGACAATATGAACAATCCTTTTCTTTCCACTGTAGTTTCTTTCGATCTTCTATCATACCTATCATATCAGGATTAGTATAATTCAGTAGCAACAGTAGGATATCAGAAGACATACATACACTTCAAATTTAGGATAACAATAGTGAAGTTAATGTTTGCAGATTATCTAAATACTGATTGATTCTTACTACCAACTGACATTCCCCTTCCCTATCCCCAACTCCCATGCCACTACTCTAGCACCACTGCAGATATAGAAGTAGAACCGTACAGATACATTTTTTTCATGAATTGTGTGGGCCAAAATAGTTTTAATCAGAACATTAAACTGTTGAAATTAAAAGGAATATATTATCTTTATTTTATATTTTACAAAATTTTACAGCCTGTGTTTAAATTAAATGTGGCACATGGAACAAGAAATTGCTATGAATTTTTAACCACTTTCTAACATTTCTAACCAGGTTTCCCAAATATATTTGTTAAATTATTTCTTCAAAGTTTTCTTTTCTTTTTCTTTTTTTGACATTTTTTAAAATAAATCATATTTTCACTTACATGTAAAGATAGTTTTCACCATTTGTTTTTATAATATTTTGAGTTCCAATTTTTCCCTCCCTCCTTTCAATTCCTTCTCCAGAAAACAGCAAGAAATCTAATATAGATTATACATATGCAATCATGTTTATTATATTTCCACATTAGTCACATTGCAAAAAAAATCATAACAAAAGGGGAAAATCACAAGAAAGAATAAAATAAAAAAGGTGAAAATAGAATTCCTCGATCTGCATCCAGATCTTATAGTTCTTCTGGATATGGATAACATGACTGTTTTGGAATTGTCCTGGATCAATAGTGCTGAGAAAAGTTAAATCTATCATAGTTAATCATTCCACAATGTTGCTATTACTATGTACAATGTACATTTCTGTTTACTTCCTTCAGCACCAGTTCATGTAAGTCTTTTCAGGTTTATTTGTTTGTTTGTTTGTTTTAAATCCAGTTTTGTCATTCTATAATCCATTTAAAGGCTTAATTTAATATTGTTTCTGAGGCAAACTGAGGAGAGTTCAGAAAACTTGACTTTTCTTCACCATCTTGACTTCCTTAGAGTTTTATTTTCTAACCAGGCTAAATTTCTGTCATGTAAATTATGAAATTGTAATAAAATTTCTTTAGGTTTGACTCATTTTTCTTATAAATATTCATTTTCCTTTTAGGAAAAAAAACCCTTCCCTTTTTCATCCATCCATTTTTGTTTTTATTTTTTGTCTTATATACACAAACATATACACTTATGAAAATACAAATGTATGTACATAACACATGAACATAATACATATCTTTAATGTATATATGTATATGTATACATATACTATATTACATAAAATATTAACTTCTTCAAGGCTGTGGAAAATAAGTGCAAGTTGGGCAAGGACATGTAATTGAAAAGGGCTGAAGTTAGCTAGGAAAACCTTTGAGTATTTCTTTTAAACATTTGCTAGAAGAACAATTAAATTCCAATGTAAATGCCTTTTTTAATGAAGATTTGGAAGTGTCAAATAGCAATGGAAAAAATGGAGAAGTTTAACACTTTCACAAATGAGGCTTATTTAACCTAACATGTGATATGCATGACACTTTAATTTTTTTATGACATGGAAGAATTAGTGTCCTGAACAATAGAGTAAAAGTCCATGAAATAATTTCTTGAAAATCCATAATTTGACCATAATTGACAATATCAAAACAAAATTAACAGAAATCATATGTCTATCTCAATTGATGCATAAAAAGCTTTTGACAAAACACAGTGCCCATTCATTTTAAAAGAGCCAGAGAGCACAGGAATATATTAAGTTTTCCTTGAAATGATAAGTAGTATCCATTTAAAACCATCAGCAAACATTATATTTAATGAAGATAAGCTAGAAACATTACTAGTAAGAGCAGAGTTGACACAAGAATGCCCATTATCATCACTATTATTTAATATTGTGCTAAAAATGCTAGCTTTAGAAATAAAAGAAGAAAAAGAAATTAAGGGAATTCAAATTGGCAGTGAGAAAACAAAACTATCACTTTGCACATAATATGATGGTATTCTTAGAAAATCCTAAAGAACGAACTAGAAACAATTAATTTTAGTAAAGTTACAGGATATAAAACAAATCCATATAAATCATCAGCCTTTCTATTATTGCCAATAAAATCCTGCAGCAAGAGAAATTACATTTAATATCACTATAGACAATATAGGTATAGAAAATCTATCTGGCAACAAATCCAGGAACTATATATGCTAACTAAATAAACACAATTACAAAACACTTTTCACACAAATAAGTCAGATCTAAACAACTGGAAACAACAATTGCTCATGAGTAGATTAAACTAATATATTAAAAGTGATAATTCTTAAATTAATCTGCTTATTCAGGGCCATACCAATCAAACTGCCAAAAATTTTGTAGTCATGAAAAAATAGCAATTATCTAAAAGAATAAAAGGTCAAAAATGTCAAGGGAATTAATAAGAAAGAATGATAAAGGAAGGTGGTCTAGTTGTGTTAGACCTAAAACTCTATTACAAAGTAGCAGTCATCAGAGCTACTCAATTCTGGCTAAGTAACAAAATGGTGAACCAGTGAAAAAGTTTAAATATACAAGACACAATAGTAGATGATTATAGGAATCTACTGTTTGACAAATACAAGCTTCTGGGAAAAGAACTCACTATTTTTCAAAAACTGGGAAAAATGAAAATGAGTACAGGAGAAACTAAATGTAGATAAATACTCCACACTTTATATCAAGATAAAGTCAAAACGGATTCATGCTTTAAACATAAAGGATGATACTTTAAACAAATTAGGAGAGAAAGACATAGTTTACCTGACATCTTCAGAAAAGAAACAGAGAACATAATAAAATGCAAAATGGATAATTTTGATTACTTTAAATTAAAAAGGTTTTGCACAAACAAAAACTAAAATAACCAAGATTAGAATGGAAGTAGAAAGCTAGGAAACATCATCTACAAACTAAGTTTCTAATAAAGGTCTCACTTCTCAGACACATAGAGAACTGCATCAAATTTACAAGAATACAAGAAGTTCCCCAATCCATAAGTGATCAAAGGACATGGATAGGCAGTTTTAAGATACAGAAATCAAAGCTATTTATAGTAATGTAAAAAATGCTCTAAATCACTTGATTAGAGAAATGTTCATTGGAAGAACTGTGAGGTATCACCTCATACCTATTAGATTAGCTATGATGAAAGACATGGAAAATAATAAATGTTGGAGTTTAAAGGGCTAGAACTGAGCAGATGTACTTACAAGATAACCTAGCACTTGAGGCTAATTACCAATTGTACAATTCTCTATTAACATATGCTTGGAGGATGACCCTACTCAATTCTGTGCTGGCTTGATCTGTGGGTGTGGACAGAAAAGGGAAGAGAGATCAGAGGGTGGAGTAAGACAAGCAGGATCATTCTTTGGTGATGCAGAGAAAGGAGGTGTGTAGATTCCAATATTTAATCTCCTGACAGTGACCCCAAAAGACCAAGATCCTGACTCCAGCTGATTCTAAGAAATCCAGGGTACCCAATGGAGGGCATGTGAGAAAACTGGGACTCTGTAAAGACTTTTGGTCAAGTTATGAACAGATTCAAGCACTCAATAGAGAAATTATGAACTATGCCCAAGGGGTTATAAAACTGCATGATCCAAGAATATCTCTACTAGGTCTTTATCCCAAAGAGAACATAAAAAAGGGAAAATATGCAAAAACATTTATAGTAGCTCTTTTTTATGTTGGCAAAGTATTGGAAATTGTGAATATATCCATCAATTGGGGAATGGCTAAATAAGTTTTGGTATATGGATGTAATGAAATAATATTTTTCAATAAAAAATTAGGAATAGGAAGATTTCAGAGAAACCTGGAAAGACTTACATTAATTGATGTGAAGTGATCAGAACCAGGAAAACACTTTTCATAGTAATTGCAAAAATGTGTGATTATAAACTATGAAAAACTTGGCTCTTTTCAATAATACAGACTCCAAAGTAATTAGACTTGGTATGGAAAATGCCATCCATAGCCAAAGAAAAAATTAAGGAAACTGAATGCAGAACAGAGTATACATCTTGCTTTATTTCTCTATATATAGAGAACTGAATTAAATTTATAAAAACACAAGTCATTCCCCAATTTATAAGTGATCTAAGGACATAAATAGTTTGTTTTAAGATACGGAAATTAAAGCTATTTATAGTAATATGAAAAAGCTCTAAATCACTTGATTAGTGAAATGTTAATTGAAAGAATTGTAAAGTACTACCTCATACTCAGATTAGTTAAAATGAAGACATGATGGTTTTCCCCTTTTGTTCTGATTCTTCTTTCACAACATGACTAATGTAAAACTATGTTTAACATGACTGTACATGTGTACCTAAATCAGATTGCTGTTTTGGGGGTGGAGGGAAGAATGGAGAGAGCAGGAAATGTTTGGGACTCAAATCTTACAAAAATGAATGTTGAGAACTACCTTTGCTTGTGGAAAAAATAAAGAAAATCCAGAGTTTGATTTTGTTGCGCATCAAGTCATCTCACTATTGGTCATTGCTACAATATAGGAATCTTCTTACACAGATCATATATTATTGTCTCTATCACAGCTTAGTACCACAGTATA
Source organism: Sminthopsis crassicaudata (assembly GCF_048593235.1). Lineage (NCBI taxonomy): Eukaryota > Metazoa > Chordata > Mammalia > Dasyuromorphia > Dasyuridae > Sminthopsis > Sminthopsis crassicaudata. The sequence goes on from NC_133620.1 coordinate 187,989,094, forward strand.
CACAGCTTTATGATGTTTATTTAATATTTCACTTGTCTTTTTTTTTCAATTAAATTCTTATCTTTTTTTTTTTTTTTAATAAGAACAATAAACTTCTCAGCTTTCCATGAAACCATAGTAAGCACCTTGTAGGTAATCATTGAATTGGTGTGTTTGATCATCCCTCAATCTCAATTTACCTTATGCCTAAAGGATTTAAAATTCCTTATTAGTTCAGATATATTATGAAATAAGGATATTTGGGACAAATATAGAGACTATGACTATATGAAAGGAACAGAGCACAGATACTATCATGTGCATAAGAAGAATTAACTACTAAAATCAGACATTGAAATTCATTCCAATTTCCTGACAGTTACTGCAAAAATGGAAGTAAGTTGAGCTAGATGATGTTCATGTTCTTATCAAATGAAATTATCTATTGAAACAAACCTTTGGCCTGGAACTATACTTAAGGAGGAATGTGTCATAAAAATTAATTTGGTTAAAACATGAACCATGCTAATACAATTTCATTGGAAAACACAATGAATAGCATCTTCAAGTATGTTTTTATAATCAACAGATTAGTCATTAAGTGTTTGACTTTTACAATCACCTTCTCATAAAGGCACATTATTCATTTGTAATTCTATGAAAGCATTCCTGAAGGAGTAAGTTCCAAGTATTTTGCTTTCTGATAATCTATGTTAGCCCTAGAAATGGGCTAGAAATGATCCAGAGAGATCCAGAAGAATGTCTAGTAATATATGAATTATATAATCATCCATTATACCTCAAACTTTTAGAGATCAGAGATTGAATCTTTAACCTTTTCATTTCCTCAAGCACCTAACAAGATGCCTTGCACATAGTAGATCTTTAATTAGTATTTGGTGAATTGAATTGTTAAATTATTCTCAAATACTAGATGTCTTAAGTGAATCCTTGGCAGACCCTATATGATGAAATACTGTAAAGTCTCCAGTCTATGAAATGCACACACTAACAATGTTTATACAGAACATTTTAAGGCATCTTTTATATACAACACACTGTAGAAGACACGGCAGGTACAGATATGGGTGCATATCTATATACCCATATTTATATTTATTTATTTATACACATATATAAAACTATGTGTGTATATATGTCTGAACATATAACAATATAAACTTTCTCTCTGTATGTATGTATATTTACAAACAAACACAAATATAGGTATATGTATACAAATGAATTCTGTGTTTGTGTGTGTGTGTGTGTGTGTGTGTGTGTAATTGTGTACAATCATCTCAGATATCATATAGTCTAATGACTACAGAAGAATAAAACCATGTATCTTTACAAAGGAGAGTGAGTTTCTTACCCACATTTCACCACTCGTATGCTATTTCCTTTCATTCATTATTCATTTTAACAGAATTTTCAACCCAGTTGTCTTTGGAGCTGAGAGTTTCATCTCCTGCTTCCATGTCTTTTTTTTTTTTGTGAGAGCTATTTTTAATGTCTAAAAAGTCAATTCCTTCTCAATTGCACCCTTAGAATCATCAGCCCCAATTGAGAATTAGCTCAAATCCATCATATCTTACAAGATCTTTTTAACACCTTATTAGAATTATTCTGGATATACTCATTTATATTATTATATACTGTATTCTACCACACCAGAGTCCATATATGTTACTTCTTTAAGGTCAGAGACTGTTTTTGTTTGTTTATTTGTTTGTATTCTTAACACCTGGGATGGATTGAACTGGTAACATCTGACAGAGATTCCTTCTTCCAAAAGAATAGCCAGAAAAATACTCAAACCCACAGAATATTTAAATAGATAACTTAATAATTTCAAGTAACCTAATCTAATCAATTAATTCTATATTTGAATACAATGAGATTTAGAAATTTTAAATAGATTGCCATTTAAAAGTTACATAGATAGTGAATATCAGGATTTGAATTTGAATTCTCTTATCTATAGGGAATGCAAATTTTGATTGCTGAAACCTCACAAAGTTATCTTAAGATTTATGGAATGAAATCTTTTTTTTTTTTTTTTTTTTTTTTTTTTTTCCTCTTCCCTACTTATCTCATTAAAAAAAAAAAAAAATGGGCCAATTAATACTTTTGACCCAGTTGTTTCATTTATGATTTAAAAAAAAAAAATTGAAAACCCAGACTTCAATATATAAAACTCATTGAGATTCAAATGGAGCTACTACCCAAAGACTTAGGTTTTCATTGTTTGGACTACCATAGGTGCCAGTTCAATCCTCACTTTGTGCTTGTTTGGGTTCTAGAGACTCCCAGTGAGTATAAATAGCAATTGCTTTCGGTTTGGCTAGAAACCCTGAGGCTCACCTCTCAGACTGATTCTTTTAAGTAGGTAAAAGAAGTCATTTTAGATTCATTTCTAGCCTACTTTTAAGCACTGAATGGGTTTTCCCTCAAAAATACTGAAACTTGACTTCCGGCCAAGATGGAGACGTGGAGGCAGACAGCTGCTTGAGCTCCATATTTTCTCTCAGGACTTACTTCATCACAAGTCTTGGAGTTAATGCTTGACCAGAAAAGAAACCCACAAAAAATCACCAACAGAAGAACATGGTATGCAGCCAAGAATAACTTACCCAGCAAAAATGAGCATCATTGTCCAGGGAAGAAGCTGGAGATTTAATGAAATAAATGAATTCCATCTATTCTTGATGCAAAAAACTAGACCTACATAAAATGTTTGATCTTCAAATACAGAATTCAAGAGATTTCTAAAAAGGTAAAAAGAAATCTTGAGAACTATACTTCTGCCATAAAAAATATGTAAAGAACATATGTATAATTTGTCCTAGAAACTAGAGGTAGAAAGGAAATTATATCATAAAAAAGTGTAAAACGGTGGTACTACATCTCATGAAGAGGCAAAGGTAACCTATTATATCTGAGAGAAAGAAAGGGGGGAAATGAACATAGTGTGTATCAATAGACATATTCAATTTATGGTGAAACTTCTTCCACTTCATTGAAAAGTGAGAGGGAAGGAATAAGCTAAGGGGAAGGGAATACAGAAATTGTGAGGCAAAGGGGTAAAATAAGGGGAGGAACTTTAAGGTGGGGGGAGGGATACTAAAAAGGGAGGGCTGTGAAAAGTGGTGTTCACAAGTTTAATACTGGAGAGGGGGGTAAGAAGGAAGGAAAGGAGAAAAGCATAAGCAGGGGTTAACAGGATGGCAAGCAATATAGAATTAGTCATTCTAACCATAAATGCGAATGGGGTAAACTCTCTCATAAAGAGAAAGCAGTTAGCAGACTGGATTAAAAGTCAGAATCCTACTATATGTTGTTTACAGGAAACACACCTGAAACAGGGTGATACATGCAAACTAAAAGTAAAAGGGTAGAGAAGAATCTACTATGCTTCAGGAGAAGCCAAAAAAGCAGGGGTAGCCATCCTCATCTCAGATGAAGCAAAAACAAAAATTAATCTAATTAAAAGAGATAATGAAGCAGTATCAATATTAAACATATACACACCAAGTGGTGCAGCATCTAAATTCTTAAAAGAGAAATAGAGCTACAAAAAGAAATAGACAACAAAACTATAATAGTGGGAGATCTTAACCTTGTACTCTCAGAATTAGATAAATCAAACCACAAAATAAATAAGAAAGAAGTCAAAGAGGTAAATAGATACTAGAAAAGTTTGATATTATAGATCCCTGGCGAAAGCTAAATGGAGCCAGAAAGGACTATACTTTCTTCTCAGCAGTTCATGGAACATATACACAAATTGATCATATACTCAGGCATAAAAGCCTCAAAATCAAATGCAGTAAAACAGAAATAGTAAATGCATCCTTTTCAGACCACAATGCAATTAAAATTACATTTAATAAAAAGCCAGGGGAAAATAGACCAAAAAATAATTGGAAACTAAATAATCTTATACTAAAGAATGACTGGGTAAAACAGCAAATCATAGACATAATTAATAACTTCACCCAAGAAAATGACAATAATGAGACATCATACCAAAATGTGTGGGATACAGCCAAAGCAGTAATAAGGGGAAGTTTTATATCTCTACAGGCCTACTTGCATAAAATAGAGAAAGAGAAGGCCAACGAATTGGGCTTACAACTAAAATTACAAAAAAGGAACAAATTAAAAACCCCCAGACAAACACAAAACTTGAAATTCAAAAAATAAAAGGTGAGGTTAATAAAATTGAAAGTAAAAAATCTATTGAATTAATTAATAAAACTAAGAGTTGGTTCTATGAAAAAAACAACAAAATAGACAAACCCTTAGTAAACCTGATTTAAAAAAAGAAAGAGAAAAAGCAAATAGTTAGTCTTGAAAATGAAAAAGAAGAACTCACCACGAATAAAGAGGAAATTAGAACAATAGTTAGAAGCTATTTTGCTCAACTTTATGCCAATAAATTCGTAACTTAAATGAAATGGAAGAATACCTTCAAAAATATAGCTTGCCCAGATTAACAGAGGAAGAAGTAAGTAGTCTAAATAGTCCCCATCTCAGAAAAAGAAATAGAACAAGCTATTAACCAAGTCCCTAAGAAAAAATCTCCAGGACCAGATGGATTTACGTGTGAATTCTACCAAACATTTAAAGAACAACTAACCCCAATGCTATATAAACTATTTGAAAAAATAGGGATTGAAGGAGTTCTACCAAATTCCTTTTATGACACAGACATGGTACTGATACCTAAACCAGGTAGATCGAAAACTGAGAAAGAAAACTATAGACCAATTTCCTTAATGAATATTGATGCTAAAATCTTAAATAAGATATTAGCAAAAAGACTTGAGAAAATCATCCCCAGGGAAATACACTATGACCAAGTGGGATTTATACCAGGAATGCAGGGCTGGTTTAATATTAGGAAAACTATTAGTATAATTGACCATATTAATAATCAAATTAATAAAAACCATATGATCATCTCAATAGATTCAGCAAAAGCATTTGATCAAATCCAACATCCATTCCTACTAAAACCTCTTGAGAGTATAGGAATAAATGGACTATTCCTTAAAATAATAATGTGCATGTATTTAAAACCTTCAGTAAACATCATATGTAATGGCGATAGATTAGAACCTTTCCCTGTAAGAACAGGAGTGAAACAAGGTTGCCCACTATTACCATTACTATTCAATATAGTACTAGAAATGCTAGCCTTGGCAATAAGACCCAAGAAAGAGATTCAAGGAATTAGAGTAGGAAATGAGGAAATCAAACTATCACTCTTTGCAGATGACATGATGGTATAATTAGAGAACCCCAAAGACTCTGCTAAAAAGCTATTATAAATAATGCAGAAGTTTAGCAAAGTTGCAGGATACAAAATAAATCCATATAAATTCTCAGCATTTTTATACATTACCAACACAATCCAACAGCAAGAGATACAAAGAGAAATTCTATTCAAAATAATGGTCAATAGTATAAAATATTTGGGAATATATCTACCAAAGGAAAGTCAGGAATTATATGAGCAAAATTATGAAACACTTGGCACAAAAATAAAGTCAGATTTAAATAATTGGAAAGACATGAAGTGCTCTTGGATAGGCCGAACGAATATAATTAAGATGACAGTACTCCCTAAACTAATCTATCTATTTAGTGCTATACCAAACAGACTTCCAAGAAACTATTTTAATAACCTAGAAAAAATAATGACAGAATTCATATGGAACAACAAAATGTCAAGGAAAGTAACAAAAAAATAAATAAATGAAAGTGGTCTAGCTGTACCTGATCTAGAATTATATTATAAAGCAACAGTCACCAAAACCATTTGGTATTGGCTAAGAAATAGACTAGTTGATCAGTGGCATAGCTTTGGTTCACAGTGCAAGATAGTGAATAAAAATAGCAATCTAGTGTTTGACAAACCCAAAGATCCCAACTTTTGGGATAAGAATTCATTATTTGACAAAAACTGCTGGGAAAACTAGAAATTAGTGTGGCAGAAACTAGGCATGGACCCACATTTAACACCACATACTAAGATAAGATAAAATTGGGTACAAGATTTAGGCCTAAAGAACGAAATCATTAATAAATTGAAGGAACATGGGATGGTTTACCTCTTGGACTTGTGGAGGAGGAAGGATCTTGTGTCCAAGGAAGAAGTAGAGAGCATTATTGATCACAAAATAGAAAATTTTGATTACACCAAATTAAAAAGCTTTTCCACAAACAAAACTAATGCAAACAAGATTAGAAGGGAAGTAACAAATTGGGAAAACATTTTTACAGTTAAAGGTTCTGATAAAGACCTCATCTCCAAAATATACAGAGAATTGACTCTAATTTATAAGAAATCAAGCCATTCTCCATTTGATAAATGGTCAAAAGATATGAACAGACAATTTTCAGATGATGAAATTAAAACTATTTCCACTCATACGAAAGAGTGTTCCAAATCACTATTGATCAGAGAAATGCAAATTAAGACAACTCTGAGATATCATTACACACCTGTCAGATTGGCTAAGATGACAGGAACAAATAACGATGAATGTTGGAGGGGCTGTGGGAAAACTGGGACACTGATGCATTGTGGTGGAGTTGTTAAATAATCCAACCATTCTGGAGAGCAATCTGGAATTATGCCCAAAAAGTTTTAAAAATGTGCATACCCTTTGACCCAGCAATGCTACTACTGGGCTTATATCCCAAGGAAATACTAAAAAAGGGAAAGGGACCTGTATATGCCAAAATGTTTGTGGCAGCCCTTTTCATAGTGGCTAGAAACTGGAAAATGAATGGATGTCCATTAATTGGAGAATGGTTGGGTAAACTATGGTATATGAATGTTATGGAATATTATTGTTTTGTAAGAAATGACCAACAGGAGTAATGCAGAGAGGCTTGGAGAGACTTACACCAACTGATGCTGAATGAAACAAGCAGATCTAAGGGATCATTATACACTTCAACAATGATACTTTATGAGGATGTATTCTGATGGAAGTGGATATCTTCTACATAGAGAAGAGCTAATCCAATTCCAACTGATCAATGATGGACAGCATCAGCTACATCCGGAAAAGGAACACTGGGAAATGAGTGTAAACTGTGAGCATTGTTTTATTTTTTGTTTTGTTTTGTTTTGTTTTTCTTCCCAGATTATTTTTACCTTTCGAATACAATCCTTCCTTTGCAACAACAACAACAACAAAAATTCGGTTCTGCACATATATATTGTACCTAGGATATACTATAAGATATGTAATATGTATTGGAATGCCTGCCATCTAGGGGAGGGGGTGGAGGGAAGGAGGGGAAAAATTCGGAACAGAAGGGAGTACAAGGGTTAATGTTGTTAAAAAAATTTACCTATGCATATGTACTGTCAAAGAAAATGTTATAATTCTAAAAATTAATAAAAAAAGAAAAAGAAAAAAAATACTGAAACTTGGGAAGGCCTTAGCTTAAAAAAGGACAGGGTCTTCCTATTGTCTTGATTTATATCTGGCCACTGGACCCACATGATTCTTGAGAAGAGGATGAGGCTGATGACTTTGCAAAGTTCTACCTCATTTAAATCAATTTTATTTACAAATCAAGACATTACCTTCCTGACACCATTGCTCCTCCCTGAGAATGAAGTATAAATAACAACAATCTTTTCCGAAAAGCAATATCATTGTCCTGTTCAGATTCCTGCAGAAGTGAATTTGTAGGGTTGTTTTTTTTTTTTATTTTTTTATTTATTTATTTTTTTTTTTTTGTTGTTGTTGTTGTTGTTGTTGTTATTGTTGTTCTTGTCTACATTAGGAGAAAAATGGCACAAAAAGTCACTAAGCACATAGTTTGTTTAAATTAATCTACCTTTCCAGTTATGAAATATGAAAATTCTGACACAATCTAAGATTTTCTTAGGAAAGGCTCTCTAAATTTGCCATTTTACCATTTAGCTTTAGAAGTAAACATCTTGACATTTAAAAAAAAATATTCTATTCATCCCAAATTGCAATTACATTTCCTACATTTAAACTACCATCAGGTCATATTTCAGGAATGTATACAAATCCAAGCATGAATAAGGCATAGCATGCCCATACTTGGTGGAAATGCATTTAATCTCTCTTAATGCTCTTCTAGAGCATGCTGAGGTATGCTGTAGAAAAGACCATTTAAGGAACTGAATGATTGCTTTACTCCTCATACAAAGTGACACTTGTGACCATGTAATAAAATACCTGATTGTCTATTGTTCAGAGTCATAATTCTATTTATTCCAGTATCAAAGAATCAGCAATCATTATCTTCATTTACCATTAGACACAAATTGCCTCCCCAGTCCACTGACTAGAAATAAAAACAAGACAAACATGGTGGACATTAGTCCACTATGTTATTAGACAAGTGCACTTCCACACTATTTTGAGTAAAACCATTCACTTTCCGTGTATTTATTCAGATTTAAGGTTGGGTTGAAGTGGTTTCTATCTAGATCTAGAAGAATTACTTACAAGGAGACTGGGCCAGATATAGCCTTAGGGCAAAAAAAGTAATTTGAAGGAGAAAGAGAAGGCTCTTTTTCAACAGCCTGCTTTATTTTCTTATTTGTGAACTAATCAAGTTCTGATTTCTTTATTTTGGGCCCCATTTTTGGATATTTATTTGTTTTGTCTGCTTGAAGGCTATTTAAGGCTAGTGACAAGCCTAGAAAGATTATCCTCTTAAGATTTTATGCCACATCCAATTTAGGCATTCTGATGCTTGAGTGGATGCTGTTGATTTCAATTTCTGACCTAAAGATATCTGTCTAGCAGGATCATTGTGAATATTATATTTATAAAAGGTATTAAATGTGACAGAAAGGACATGACTAGCCTGGTTATTTTCAAAAACAAAAATGGCAGCTTCTATTTGCATAATACCTGATAGATAGTATACATATATATTATTTATTAATGAAGTAGCTAGTTTTAAGACAAACATCCTTAGAAAATGGAATTAAAAAAAAAGAAAAAAAGAAAATCTGGGCATATAATCTTGCTCCAATAATTATTAGCTATATAACAGATAATCAAATATTCTCTCTAAGCCTCAATCTTCTCATCTTTAAACTGGGACAAATAATCCTAACTTATTCAAAAGAGTATTGACTATGAAGTTAGGGGAATCTTAATTCCAATCAATTACTGATCAATCATCTAAACTTTATGGCCTCAGTTTTCTTATTTACCAAGTGGAGGAATTACACTAGATGGACATTTAAAATTCATGACAAGATCTATAATACTATGATTCTTCTATTACCTATTTACTTCTCCAGGTCACAAAACTCATCATTTTGCATGCCTATACTTTTGCACTGGTTGTGTATAATGCCTGAAATATACTCTCATTTCACTTTACCTCTCCCTCTTAGAATTTCTCATTCCTTCAAACTTTGCTTAAATGAAGCATTCTCCATGGAATTTTTTCTGACAACTGTTATGATTCTTACAAAGTATTAAGTCAGTGGAATTGATAGAGACAATAATTATCTAATTTAGCATGGTTCAGTATGATTCATCTGATCCTACAAGGAGATGTTATGGTCCAGAACTTGAAACAAGGTACTAAGTAGAATTGAGGAGACAATGGTTAAATCTAGTTTAGCACTGATTTAATCCTACAACAAATAATAGTTTCCTAGTGATTTAATGATTGGAGTATACTTACAGTATAAGCAAGAAGCTCTCAGGGCCAGACCCACAAGCCCACTCTCAGAGGCGGAGTCAGATTCATTCCAACTTCCACCTTTGTGCTGGCTGGAGACATTGGGAGGACAAGAGGCTGAAGCTGGCCGAGGCAAAGGACTAACCGCAAAAGCTCTTGGAACCAAAGAGAGAGATAGACCTCTAAGAAAGCTTACTGGGCCCAAGGAAGGAGATAAGACTTAAGAGGAAACCATAAAGGATTTGGACTTTAACTCCTGGATGATTTTGAGGTGATTATTGAACTGAACTGAAACTAAGGCTATTCCCAGAAGCTCCCCAAGAAACCTGCTGCCAGAAAACATTATACTTTAGAGAAGAACATTACAGACAATCTCTTTACCTCCTACCCAAACAAATTGTTAATTTTTCCCCAAATTATCTGATATTTTCCTTATTTATGTGTATTAATGTACCATTTTTCCTCTTTCAATAGAGTGTACTTTTCTTGAATTGAAGGAGGTTTTGTTTTTCTTTTTCTTTTTCTTTTTGTTTTTACTTCTTCATCTTTAATACCTTGCTGAGATAAAATAGAAATGAATGAATGTAAGGAAACTCCGCAAATCTCATATATAATATGGCCTGCTATTAACATTTAAAGATAATGATCAACTAATAATCTTAATGAAATGAATTCACCAAAATACAAAACTGCTGAGATGCAAATATGCAAATTATACAAACAATTAAAAAAAGTAAATGAAAACTTCAAAGTCATTTAATCAAAACCTGTTTATTTGGATTAGATATAGTCCAAATTAATAAGGAGCATATGTATTTAGGAGGAAATCAAAGAATTCACAAAGTATATTCAAATGTCTACAGTAGCTTGTACTAATATTAAGTTGGATTCACCCTCCCAATTTTCTTTGAATTGGAAGATTCTTAAAAGGGTTCCCATAGTGAAAATACAACTTTTCTCCTTAGATTTCTAGGTTAATCCTATGAAGTCATGGTTCATTAATTAAAAACACCTTTCTAGGTTGTTCACTGCAGTTCTTCCCTAGCTTACATCTAAGAATTATCATTGTTGTTTTTACTTCTTTAAAAAAAAATACATCATAGCTTATATCTTGACTTGTTCATTAATTGGATGTTCCAGGAAAGAAAGGAACAATAATAACTATAACAATAAAAAAAGGCAAGGAATTGTTGTATTGATATTTTGGGATATAAACTCAGTTCCTGCTCAGTGCCTCCTAAGACATTGGTTTTTCTAGCTTCAATATTGTATATAACACCACTCTGTTAGTCATTCCAAGTAGTTGATACACCAAAATCCCACTTTAGATTCTAACTATACAAAGAAAAGTTAAAAGGACATATCCAAGCATGTTCTAAGGACTAAATCCTTACTATCTAGTCACACAATTATACTGGTATCCATACAGTAATTAAGTGGTCTATGTTTGTTAAATATGGCCCAATACTTTGTAATATTGAAAATATAAAGAACTTAGGTAATTTGTAATAATTATATTTCTGTTACCATCCATAAAGATAGATTCTCAAGAATTGGATTATTAGATATTTTGCCCCTAGAACAAATTGATGAGGGGAAATAAAAAGAAAGGGGTACAGTTGTTAGGAAATGAAGTGTGTACCAGACTGAGGTTATTATCACTAGTATCAGAATGAGCAAGGAAACATGTCCCAGGAAAGTGCTGTCAGTGCCTTTTAATTTTTCTATATAGTGCAAAGTTGCTGCCTTGAGATATATATACACACACACACACACACACACACACATATATATATATATATATATATATATATATATATACATACATATATATACACATATACATATATACACATATACATATATATGCATACAAACACAAGTGTATACACATAGACATTAAAAAGTGAAAAATATGTATCTGATATATGATTAGAAAAGAATGATTACTTTTTGTAATGATAAAAGATACAAAGAGATGAAATAAAATATACCCTGAATGATGCACTATTTAGATAGTAAGATTTTTTTTCCTCAGTTGATTTTTGTGGAAGAGTTGCATGAACAAATCTCTCCTTTATTTGCCTCTTCCTTTCTTCTCTAATCCAATCTTTTTTACAATCTTCAATCTTTCCTGAGGTGTGAAAACATCAGACTGCATAATGGTCTTGTATCTTCCATTTCCTTCCTAGCAGAGAATGAAAACATTCAAATCTCCAGCATCCTGGTAGGAAAAGGGACAGGGAAATACCTCCCATCATACCTTACCAAGCCATCAAGCTCTTCACCTTCCTTCCAAATTCAAATACCTAGAAAAGGGAATTTAGGGAAGTCAATAGATGTAAAGAGGAAAGAGTATACCATACCTGGGAAATAATCAGAGAGCATGCCTGGAGCTGAGAGATAGAATGTTTTGTTCTTGTTACAGCTAGGTGGCCAATGCCACTGGAAAGAAGAGTGGATGGAAGAGATTAAGGTTTAAGAAGGCTGAGGGCTTGAATACCAAAGAGAGCATTTCACATTTGAAGCCTAAACTCTTGTTTAGGAATTTATTGTTGGGGAGAGGTAACATGGTCTTGAAGTGGGTTGTGGTCCCTTTAAGAAAATGATTTGTGATCCTTTCAGATTGATTTGTGATTCAAATTACTCCCAGCTCCCCCTGGCTGATGCATTAAGCCTGCACCTTTGATTCACAAATCCTGGTCAAAAGCACCCCTTTGAATTCCAATAGGAGATCCAGCCCTGTCCCAGCCCTCACCAGATCTGAGCCAACTTGGGCTCTCACAGCCTCTATTGAATCTGAGCCAACTTGGGACTCCACCCACAGTCCCCCTTTAACTAAATTTCTCATTATAAAAAGAGCCAAACTAACATCCTCTCTTTGCAGAGGTTCCAAACATGATAGCTCTATGCTTGGTACTCCAAGGATCTCTGCCCACTGGAATACTGTTTCCAGTACTATCTTCTCTTTACTCTCACCTATTTCATTAACCAGAATTTAACCTTACTTCCAATCCCCATAATAAACCTCTTCTATCAACCTAGGTTTTTAGGTCTGTAAATTCCTTTATAGGGGATTTTTTACACCACCAGAAGGGTGCTCCCAAAACTCTCTATCCTTGTACCAAATCCAGAGGGGTTGCAGGGGAGCTCCATTTGACTCCCTGAACCCAGAACCTGCCACTAGACCTCATTTAACTCCGTGACCACCAGTAATCCTAATTTCATTTGGGTACCCCAAATCTAAACCTCATCAGTCTGATCGATGTTTTAAGAAATTCACCTTAGTGGCTGAATGGAAGATGGATTAGACTAGGGAAAGACTTGAATAAGGCAGACTGACCAGTGAGATACTGTGAGATGATGAAAGTGTCTATTAGACTAATAGCAGTGTCAGAAGAAAGAAAGGGATGTATTCAAAAGAAGTTGCAAAGGTGAAGTCCTTAGGCCTGGGCAATAGACTTGGATTTAGGGGGAGGGGCTATGAGAGTGAGGAATGAAGATGCAATCTACAGGGAAAGATGAGTTCTGTTTTGAATATCTTGAGCTTAAGATGTCAAGATATTCAGTTTGAGATGTCTGAAAAGCAGTTGGATATGTAAGACTAGAAGTCAGCTGACAGGTTGGAGCAGGATAAGAAGATAATAATTGAATATATAGGTGCTAATGAGATGACTAAATTATGCCTTCCTTCACCTGCTGCATGCAATGTGTCTTGAGATATAAAAAATCTAACTCTAATTAATAACACATACATGTATATATAATGTATATGTGTATATGTGTATATATGTATGTGTGTACATACATATATATCTGCATGTATATAAATGCATATATATGTATGTATATTATGTGTGTGTGTATATATATATATATATATATATATATATATATATATATATATATATATATATATATATATATATATATATATATATATACTCTCACGTGGAAAAGGGCAGGGCAGGCATATTCAATCTATCTGAAAGGAATATTCCAAGCACAGAAAATCCACCACTTCTTGTTCCTGCCCATACCTAGCTTCCTCAGGTAAGATGATCTCAGACTGTACAAGGATGTTGTACTTTCCATTCCCTCCTAGTTACATTGTGTCCTCCAGGAGAAGGCTGCAAGGGGCCAAGCAGAATGTCTTCCAAAGCAATGGCTGTCTGTCATCTGTGTCATAACAAGGTAACTTCCTTGCTACTCCTACTAACAATTCAATCTCCCAAATGGTATGTGAAGAACTTTCAGTGCAAAAAGAAAACGTTTACTCTCTGACTTCAGACCTTCTATCACCTATTACATTTCACTCCACTTATCCTTTGAGGAAAGTGAAAGAGGAAAGTTAATAGAGAAGACTTTATTCCTCTGCTATGCAAACTTGACTTCCATTTCCAGCTGTGACATTTTTCTGTCTAATTTATAGACTTTAGAGAGAAGAGCATTTATGAAGCATTCTCGTATCTAACCATGTGCTTCCTACATATTATTCTTTTCTTCTGACTAATCTCTAACCCCAACTGAAAAGAAGTATGGTATCCTCCACTTAATGATAAAATATTCCCACACTTGGTCAAATCCTTCATATTCCAGGAAATCTGTCTTTCTGAATATAATCTTCCAAATCCCATTTTTTATGGCCAATTACCTCATTCCCATTCTTCTGTTTGCTTCTATCTCAAATCTTATCATTTTTACTTATCTATCCTCTTCTTTATGAATTAAGCAATCCCCTCCACATCTCTTTTGGAATATAACAATAGACTCTTTGTCATCAGTTTCTCTCTTCTCAGATATATATTTCCCCAGAGCTAACAAAGAAATTTTTCTAAAATCATGTCAGATTATGTCACTAAACTACTTAATAAATTCAAACACTACACTAATTCTGGTAATGTAATAGATTAGGTCTACTTAAAAAAAAAAGTGATCGTACCAAAATCTGATACCAACCTATCTTTGCAATATTACTATACTTTTCTCATTACATTCTACATTCCAGTAAAACTGGCCTTGTTGCTTCACACAGAACATTCCATAACCTAAGTGTCTTTGTATTAACTGTACCCCATATTGGGAATGTGCTTCAAAACATTGTTTAGCTACCAATATCTATAAAAATCCTTTCATGATCCCCATAACTGTCCTATTCTTCATCAGAAAAAAGATCAAATTATATTAAATATATATGTATGTATCCATGTATTTATCTATGTACATGCTGAGTCAATGGATAGAATGTAAATTCATTGAGGGAAATTTTGTTTTTATCTTTGTAGATACAGTGTATAAAATACAGTGCTTGTTACATAGTAAGCACTTCATAAATGCTTCATGATTAATTTATATAATTGTGTTTTCTTCAGTTGTTTTCAGTCATGTTTGACTCTTTTGACTCATTTGGGTTGAGGTTTTCTTGGCAAAACTACTGAAGTAGATTATCATTTCCTTCTCTACTTATTTGACAGATGATGAAATTGAGGCAAAGTTAAGTGAATTATCCACAGTCACATGGATAATAAGTATTTGAAGCTAAATTTGAACCTGGAAAAATGAGGGTTCCTGACACCAGGTATGGCACTCTACTGTGTCACTTAGGTGCCCCTAATTTCTATACTTAAAGGCGATAAATTTGTAGAAGCTTTATTAAATCATCCTGTTCCCAAAGGCAGAAGTAATTTTCTGAGGACACATAGTTTTTGTGTAGTAGAGTGATCATAGGATCTGTGGGGCAGGGGATTTGGGTTTAAACACTGGCTCTGGTATAAAAGATAGTATAACATAGAACACTACTTCTTAAGTCAGGAATACTCAGACACTTATTAGTTGTATTAACATAGAACTATTTAACCCTGTAAAATGGTAATTTATAGCTATAGTTCTTGTCATATAGTAGGCCTTTCATAAATGCTTAATAACTTTTTTTAACTTTTTATATAACTACTGTAGTCCACAGAGAATGATGAGGAATAAATGAAATAACACACATACGGTTCTTTGGAAACATTTAAGTCTATTTCTATCTTTTAGCACCTTTGAGCCTTACTTGCCCCAGCTATAAAATTTGATTGTTGTACTACATGAATCTTAAAGCCCTTTCTAACTGCAAATTTTATGGTCTTAAGTTGCAAATCCAAGATTTGAAACTTGCTCAGTTATCTTTCTACTAGCCTAGGCTGTTTTTATGAATTGATGCTAAGTGAAAAGTTAAAGAAATAAAAGTGGAGGGGGAGAAGCTTTGATTGAAAATTAATGTGATGCATCTTATCATTTAATCACCACCCAGGCTGTTCAGGACATAAAAATACTCTCAGTGTGATGTAGCAGCACAGGTAATTGCAGTACTTTACATTATGTAACCCAAATTGGCATTTAATTAACAGGGAGTAGGTTAGCTATTAGAGCAAAGATTGCCTGTTAACAGTCTGTTTTGAATGAAAAGCTGCACTCCACACACATTGTACTGAGACAAGATTGAAGGGAGGGGCTTTTGGATGAATGGGGGAGTGCTTGTTTTTAATATCCCATTGGCCAATTTGACAGATCACTAATTTCATTCCACTACATGTTGTATAACTTTCCCCACATCTTCTCTCAACCAAAATTAGGGCTATCAGAAAACATAAAAAAGATATCACACTCTCATTTATCACTGTTGAACAGAGTTAGACAACTAAAATCTATAACCGAACTGCAAACCTTTTATTAGAGACACTGTCATACTAGAAGAGTTGAAATTCTGATCTAAGTAGATGATAAGCTTGTTGAAAACCGAATGTGTCTGTCACAGGGAAATATTGAGCTCCCTTTCCCTACATAAAATTATTGTGGGCAATGAAATAGACTCAAGATGGATAGTAGAAATAAAATGAACTATGCTAAAATACTGATTCTAAACTAAGAATTAGATTAAAACTTTAGGGGAATGGAATGTTTAGCACTTTTTCTTAAATATAGAAGACACAGCATGGTATAACATAGGTACTGGGAAATAAGGATAATTGTAATCCACTAACTAATCAACAAAATTTTTAAGTTCCTATTGCAGTTAATTCTGTTATAGCACTTGTTTTGAAAATGCAAATTTGTTCCAATTTGATTGCTGTATTAGAGAACAATTTGAGCATAATTCAAATTTTGAATTTTTTAAATGAGTCATTTCTGGAAAGTACAAGGAGATACACTATCAACATCTGGTATTAAAAAGTCCCTTTGATTTCAGACAATGCTTCATCCATCACTTCACAGTAACTTACAAGCTGCAAACTTTTCAAATCCACTTACATAACTAAATTTCAGATAAAGTGCCACCTTTTTTGTATGTCTACCTAGACATCCATCTTATATACAACATGCATATATATTATATACATACATATTATATATACATACATACATATATAAAATCTTCTGGTGCAATTGGAGCAATAGGTGGAGAAGGGTAGAGCTGAATCCATGTATCCTACAGCCATTGCTATTTGTTATATTATTTATATATGTATTAATGTGTCCTGACAAAATTTTTCAGTGTTATACTACTAAACCTCATTGGCCTCACAAACCCTATATTTTTGTTAAGTGATTTTGCATACCATAGCAAGTTGTTTGTTTATTTGTTTTTAGGAATGCATCTGTCATATAATAGGAGAATTGACTATATGAGCCGGGATCCGTGGTAGGCACTGGGAATATCAATATAAAGAATCAAACACACCATGTTTTATTAATTGTATTGTCACCATGAACACAGGAGACAAGAATTAGGCTTTATAATTTATAGTTACTCACTTGCTTTTGAGGAGAGAGTTCATTGTATTTTTCCCTTTTTAATTTATTCCTTGTAGTTGTAAACAAAAAAACTGTCTTGGATAACCAGATAAATAAAACAGATTTGAGGAAGCACAATGTAGTAGAAAAAGTTTTGAAATGGCTTGAAGATAGAAAACTTGGGTACAAATACCATTTTTATGACTTTGAGTGAGTTGTTTTACATCTCTGAACTTGGATTTTCTTCCCTGTAAAAATGGGGATAATACCTATTTTAACTAATTATCTGAGTAGATACTCTACATTTTCTTTCACAATGTTATTTTTATAGAAATGGTTTGCATAATTTCACATTCATCTTCTCAACTGGAGGAAGGGAGAGAATCTGAAACCCAAAGCTTGAGAAACAAATGTTAAAAATTGTTTTACATGTAATTGAAGAAACAAAATATTTTAAAAGAGAGAGAGAAGTAAGTAAAGCTTTTATAAACCACAAAGAAATCAACCTATTAATGACTAAATCCCTTTTAGAAGTGGTTCTGGAGTTCAATTTTGAAGGACAAATGATTATAAGTGCTCATGTGAATGCACATGAAGAACATATGCAAAGAACAAAAAAAAAAAGGTGACAAAAAGAATGGAGAGGGAATGATGTGTATGATGGACAACTAGAAGGCCACTTTGACTATAGCGGAAAATGCTTAATGGGGATTTTATGTTCCAAATCTTCAAACGAAGTCTGACTTCAGATTGTAAAGGGCTTTATTGCCCAAATAGAAGTATTTGATCCTAGAGACAATGAGGAGTCAAAGGAGACAAAGCTCACTGAGAAGGGGTGATAAAATCAAGCTTCAAGAATATCATTTTGATGGGGTTTTAGAAGAGAGATGAGAGAAAAGAAATATTTGAGTCAGGAAAGTGCTTAGGACATTGCCACATTTGTTGTGTTGTGAGAGAGACATGAATGAAAGTGGTAGCTATATGAATGGAGAGAAACAGATGAATACAAGTGATGTTATGGAGATATAGTTGACTAGAGTTGATAATTGCATATAATATGACCCATATGTTTTTTATATCTCTTCAAATGGAAAACAAATAGTAGTTCCCTTGACAGAAAGATGAAAAAATTATTTAGTATCATTTAAACATAAGTTATTGTTATCAATGTAAAGAATTATTAAATATCATCCCTTTCATCTTCATGATAATTGATGATAAAGCACTAGGTATGCAAAAGGAAAATGACTTCTTAAATTGTTTTCCTTTTATGTACTGATTGAACTAGATATTTGCTAAAGTACCTTCTAACTCTCAAATTATATGTTTGTGAATGATTTTGCTAGTTTATGTTATCTACAGATTATTTTTAAAGGAACTAAAAAAAGAATAAGCACAAAATATAGCAGTCCTAAAAAAGTAGGAAGTCTTGAATGTCAGATAAAGAAAATTTGATGTCCTAATGAGTCAAGGAATATACAACTATCTGAAAATAATTTAGGTTGATATCATATACTTGACCATTCCCCATTTTTGCTTGTAAAATATTATGAAAACAGAATTATTCAGAAAATGAAGAAACAGTATTATGTTAATAAATATGGTAACCATATCAATGGTACCTTTAATACTTTTATAATGAACTTTTGTTACATCTATAAAAGCCTCTGTATCAAGAATTTGATAAGTTTGGCTCTATTCCTGGTTTACAGAATATTACAAAGTTAGTTTCATAATCCAGAACTTCTGATTGACTTACTTTTAGTAGAAAAAGCTGCCTTTGCCACTTTAAATGTTTGCTGGATTGAACAGACTCATCAGAGTGCTCTGTTTAAAAGCTTCATAAAGTATTTATAAAGATCAATTAGGGGAACTCAAAATGCTAAGAGTTATCTAAACTGGCAGTAGTATAAATATTTGGAGGCGTTTTTTAGTGCAAATATGCTAGAGTATATTTACCCTCCATGTATAAACTGATCCTACCTTTTTTTTTTTGCCAACTATAAAGTCACAGTAAATGCTCATTTAGGGTTGGACAGGCCCTATACCATATGTTATTGTCCTGTAGAGTTCTCCTTGATAGACCAATAAATCTTGAAAATTCTACATTACTTCTTTGAGAACCCAGGAATTTGGCAGCCATTGTAACATACATTTGCAGGGATGTGGGCATTGGCAATTAGATATCCCTGAAGGGATTGAGTAGAATTTCTTTTGAAAACTCAAAATGGATTGAAAATTCATAACAGCATATTCCATCAACCTACACATAAGACACAAATGAATTGCATGGCAGGAAGATGATGACTAAAAGGCATAACTGCTCTAACCACATAATGGGGCAAAAACATGATCATTCATTCAATAGATATTCTAAGAATCTTCGCCAGACTCTGGGGCTATAAAGGTCATTAAATCATATATTTAAAATTGGAAAACATTTTTGAGACCTTTGTATCCATTTACATAATTTCCCTCGGTATAGACAAGGAAGTGTTGACTTCCAAAGGTTAGAACATGTCCTAGGTTACTAAGATCCTCTGCCTCCAAATACAATATTTTATTTTTTCCTTCTACACATATTGCTATATGTGTGGAGTTTAATCTCAACATAATTAATTTAACTGTGGAAAGCTTGTATTCCTCACTTGAATCAAAGTGTGTATTAAAGGTGAGTAAGTCTGATCAATTTGAAAGCATTATAAAGTTTTGGCCACTGAAATAAAGACAAATACTGTCTCACTGAAAGCATCTTTTGTTTGAGAAGATTATCTCAACTCTTGGACAACATATAAACAGAAAATAATTTTGTTGTTATGTCTAAACCATTATGAAGGCAGAAGAGTTTCAGTTCAGAAGATTCCATTTGAAAAGTCAGAATCAACCATTTGTCTCTCTATTTCTCTATGTCTGTATAACTCTCTCTATACCTGTCTGTTTTTTTTTTCCTCTCTCTCTCCTTTTATATTGGAAAAATCAGATCATTAGCAGAGAGTTCACTCATCTTTGAATCAGAGAAACTCAGCTAGTAGGAGAAAACCTATCACCTGGGAATGATAATTACAGGCAAAGGCAACTTCAATTAAGTGTGACCTCTTTCACAAATTCATGGACCCTTAGAATCTAGCAGATATCTACAACTAAGGGAAACTTTATAAGGACTCCACAAAGGAAGGAAGTCATCATTAGTTAACTCTTTGAAAGATGTGTTTTCTACATATATGCCTCACTATATTTGTATTTTAACTGTATGTCCACTCTCCCTATGTGACTCCCACTTGTTTGTGGGAAAGTGTGCCCTAGTTTTCCTGGAGATTTTTAATAGCACTTGTTTATTTTCTATGAATATGTTAGTAAATTAATTTGCTAAAAAATGAATTGTCTTGATGATTATTAATGAGAGGCACATTGATGGTGGCTCATGAGTGATACTACTTGAAACTTATCTATCTCTAGATATTTTGGAGTAGTAGTTGACTGTGCTTTAAGAACTAGGCCACTCAATGGCAGTGGGACCCAGGAAGGCCTGTGATAATATCCTTTTTTTGTCTTTATGAAGGTCTTAAAAACAGGATCAAAAATATATTCTTAATTATATAAAACTAAATGTTTCTTGAGTATGATCAGAATGAATATATTAGGAAGATTATTCTGGTAATAGTAGAATAAGGGATCAGTTGGAAAAGGGATGGAGTAGTTACCAATATACTGATTAGGTGAATAAGTGAAATGAGATGAGCCATGAACAAGAAGGGTGGAAGTGGAAGTTAATAAAAGAAGATAGCTATGAGATACAGTGGAGATAAAATAAATAATACTTGAATGATAATTGGACATGGGGATAAAAGAGAGGGAAAAAATAAAAAAGAAAAAAAATCAACACAAGATTATAAGCCTGATTGACTTCTAGTATTTCAGTACTATCCACAGAGAAGCTAGAATATTAGCCTAATCTAATCCAGTTAAATTTAGTGAAGATAAATATAGAGTCACATATTTGCTTTTAAGAAATTGATCTCACACACACAACATGGGGGAAGGCATTGTTGGATAGCAATATTTCTGAGATAAAAGAGCTAGGGTTTTAATGGACCACCTTATCCAAAAAGTTAATTCAATACCTGGGGGTTACAAGCAAAGGCAACACGAGTGAAAATGGAGTTTGTTCAAGGAACATTTAGTATTCAGTGTGATTAAACTGTAGTTCCACTATGGATAATGAAACAATGTGTCAAAATTCTATACAATTATATCAAATTGCCAAAAAAAAGAAGCATAATAAAACCATTTATATTTAAAAAAACTATATAAGAGAAGAGATATCAAAACAGATAAAGAAATTCTGCTCTAATTAGATGTATTCTTCTCTGGTTAAATATATAATTAGATGGTGTTTTTTTTTTCTGGCTACCACATCTTAGGAAAAATATTAAACTGAAGTTCATCTAGAGGATATGGGGGAGTTTTTCCCCTTTGCCATTTGGATATTTATAACATCACTCAAGGGTCATACAAGATTATCAACTCATAGATCACAAGTAATGGGAGGTTGTTGTAACTAGCTTTCAGTTCCTCATCATCTGCAGTTGCTTTACAAATGGTTTTGTAAAACATGGGCTTCTTGTCCCCCACCAAGATCTAGACTAATTATAATAGACACCAATGTACTTTATTTTTTGTCCTTTTCTCTGTAATTAAACTTCCTTTTGCAAATTATATTCTATTTTATTCAAATATCAATAGATTTTTAATCTATATCTTTATAATCTTTGGTAATCTCAGCTCCTTCTGAGCTTAATCATTAATCACATTATTCTTATAGTATTGTATCACCTTATTATATCCATTTTCTTTCTGTCCTTGCTTGGACCCACTTTTCCTTCTTGTAGAGACTTTTTCCTTTGTGTCTTCAGAAATTTAATTGTTGAGGATATATTTCCTGGTTTGACTTCTCTTATATAACTTTGGTCCAAGAGATGAACACTATTCCTCCTCTGAATATTCTCAGGTGAAGAACTATTTTCCCCTAGAAACTTTCTGTTGAGATGAAATTTGTTATCTTATAACACAATCAACTGCACTTTGAGACAGTTAAAACTGGTGGGAAATTATTTCCTTACATCAAGACAAAATCTGGATCTCTGCAGTTTCTACTCAAAGCTTCCAGTCATACTTGCCTGGGAGTAAAATTGGCCAAATGTTACCCCTCTTTTGAATGACAGCCTTTTCAAGTATATCATGACAGCCTTTATACCTTTCTTAAGTCTTCTTTTTCCAGGCTCAGCATCCCCTTCCTTCAAACAATTATCATATGCCATGGCCTTTTTTGTTATCCTGTCTACAATCCTCTGGACTTTATTAATTTATTTTTTTCTTTATAAAACCTGAAGCATCAGTGGTGGTTTTAGGGCGATTAAACAAAGTGTTTTTTATTTAAAAAAATGCAAATATAAACAGAAGTGCCCAATACACATAGTGGCAAATATAGTTGAAAAAGTATAGCTTTATGCAATATAGCCCATAGTCAAAGAACTAAGAAAGAAACAAGCACAAATACATGAAGACCATAAAGAAAGGAAAAGACTGTGAAAGAGCAAAAAAAAATTTTTTTAAGTCTACAATGTCAACAACAAGAAATGAGGAGACTGGGGCAATTTCTATTTTGCAAAGGTTAATGAAGGAAATGAGAAATGTGAAAATTCCTCATTTCTTACATTTGTAAAATTCTATTGAGAGAGCATAGTGTCTATAATAGAAAGTAGTCTGTCATCCTTGTATCCAAAGAATAATTTGCAATTATATGAAATGAAGTGAAACATTTTTATAACATTTTTCAGAGGATTGAGTTTTATGGACATTGTATGAAGAGAACTTTATGTGAGATTACACTGTGTATATAGCTGTTGGTGATGATTTCTCCATATCAGGATTACAAGTAGGGAAGTCATGCTTTCAGTAACCTGAGGGGAAAGCCATTTTTCCCTTTTAAAAATATTATATTTTGCTAACATCTAGAACTGTTTTATTTTTCAATCAACCATAGAAATTAGAAAGGATGCTGTTATCATCATTCATTACAAGGCCTAGCATCAATACATAAAAAGCATTAACAAATGGACCATAAAGTTTTATAAAAAATATTTCAGAATTATTTATAACATTGTACAACTCTAATATAAACTATTCCTCAACAATAATGAAATTTGTTCTGCCTTTCCTCTTATTGAACCTGATACTTTTTATTTGTATTTATTTATATTTATATTTTTTATTTTTTATTTACAAAGTGTATGCATGGGTAATTTTTTCCAAAATTGACCCTTGTAAAACCTTTTCTTCCTTTCCCCTCCTTCCCCCCACCCTCTCCCCTAGCTGGCAAGCAGTCCAATATGTGTTAAATATGTTGAAATACATGTTAAATCTAATATATGTTTATACATATTTATACAAGTTACCTTGCTGCATAAAGAAAATCAGATCAAGAAGGAAGGAAAAGAAAAACTGTGAAAAAAAATGCAAGCAAATAACAACAGAGAGAGTGAGAATGAGATGCTGTGTTCCATACTCAGTTCCCACAGTTCTCTCTCTGGGTGTAGATGGCTCTCTTCATCACTTAACAAGTAGAATTGGTTTGAATCCTCTCAATGTTGAAGAAAGCCACATAGTCTTGGTTGTTGCTGTGTATAATGATCTCCTAGTTCTGCTCATTTTGCTTAGCATCAGTTCATGTAGGCCTCTCCAAGCCTTTCTGAAATCATCCTGCTGGTCATTTCTTACAGAACAATAGTATTCCATAGCATCCATGTACTACAATTTATTAAGCCATTCTCTAATGGATGGTCATCCACTCAGTTTCCAGTTTCTTGCCACTACAAAGAAGGCTGCCACAAACATTTTTGCACATGTAGATCTCTTTTCCTCATTTAAGATCTCTTTGGGCTATAATTCCAGTAGAAACACTGCTAGATCACAGATTATGCAGAGTTGTTAACTTTTTGAGCATAGATCCAAACTGCTCTCCACAATGGTTGGATCCATTCACAGTCCAACAATGTATGTGTTCCAGTTTTCCTACATCCCCTTAACATTTGTCCTTATCTTTTCATTATCTTTTTTTTTTTTTTTTAGCCAATATGACAAGTGTGTAGTAATCACAGAGTTGTCTTAAGTTGCATTTCTTTGATCAATAGTGAATTGGAGCACCTTTTCATGTGACTATAAATAGTTTCAATTTCTTCATCTGAAAATTGTATGATCATAGCTTTTGACCATTTATCAATTGGAGAATGGCTTGAACTATTATAAATTTGAGTCAATTCTCTATATATTTTAGAAATGAGGCCTTTATCAGATTTTTTGGATGTAAAATGTTTTCCCAGTTTATTGCTTCCCTTCTAATTTTGTCTGCATTAGTTTTGTTTGTACAAAAACTTTTTAACTTAATATAATCAAAATTACCTATTTTGTGATCAATAATGATCTTTGGTCACAAAATCCTTTCTCTTCCACAAATCTGAGAGGTAAACTATCCTTATTCTTCTAATTTGTTTATAATATTATTCTTTATGTTTAGATCATGAACCCATTTGGACCTTATCTTAATATATGGTGGTAGGAGTGGGTCTATGCCTACTTTCTGACATATTAGTTTCCAATTTTCCCAGCAAATTTTGTCAAATATTGAATTCTTATTCCCAAAGCTGGGGCCTTTAGAACCTACATTTTTTTTAAATCATGGTATATAATGATTATTATTTCCTATCCTAATACCAGAATTCATTTTGCTCTTAGTATATGACATCAAAGAAAACCCTATGAACCATTTAAATGCTATTTTGACCATATCAACTAACAGTATTGTATTAATTTCAAATTTATGCTACAGTTCATAGACCCTGAGGAAAATGCCACCTTGAAAGGAACTTCAGAAAATTGTCTAATCCATCCTTATATGAGGAAAATTGAAGTTGCTTGATTTGATTCATCTCAAAAAGTGGGAATAGAATTCCAGATGATTAACTTCATTCTTACAGGTGCTACATAGTGTATAGCCTTAGAAGCAAGAGGAACTAGTTTCAGATCTTAACTTTGAAACACCCTGACAGTGGTACCTTAGAAGAAGCAATTAACCTCTCAGAAAAACCAGACAACTCCCCAAGACTTCACACTATACAGAGTAGGTATTGATCTGTATTGGTAAAGGGAAGTATAGATATATATCATATAGATTGATAATAGGTAGATATATAGATGATACATATACATAGTTTATAGATGACAGATGATAGATAATACATATAATTATTTGTGTGTGTTTGTGTATGAAAAAGACAAAAAATCTTATAATTCTTACTCTAAAGGAATGTTCAGAGTTTCAATTATTTTCTTTTCTGTTTCCCATGATGTTTTCAGAAAAATACACACACTAAATGGCTTATTGTTTTTTTTTTCTTTTTTTAAGACAGCTTGGTTTTTAATACATGCTTCAGTAGTTCAGTGTCAATATTCTCTACAACAGTATTGATAACAATCCATCAATGTCTTATTTGCTTCAATGCTTGTCCATCTTCTTCTGTAAATCTTCCACTAATGTTTTAGCTAATTAATATAAGGTCTTTCTCTGTTTCTTTTTTTAATTATAGCACTGTCCATCTGATATTATAGAATGACAGGATTTTCAAAATCGATAAGACATAAATGATTATGTGGTACAATCCTTACCTAAAAATAATTTCTTTATGTTACTTTAAGATATAACATCCACTTTTGAATAACTAATTATTAGCAATTTTTTGTTCTCTTTACACAAATCTAAATGTTTGTTTTCATACATTCTACTTAGTACTCTTAATTATTTTCTTCAGGGCCAAATAGAATAGTGTAGTCTCTCTTTCACATGATAGTCTTTCAAAAAATTAAAAATTTGCTATCTTGTTCTTTAAACCTTTGCTCTTCTAGACTATACATTCTGACTCATTATTATTCAAATGTACTGATTTCACTTTTGCAAAATCACAAAATCTGGAAGGATTTTGGAATCTACATAATTCATCTCTTACCTACTTATAAAGCTAACCAATAGTCTTCCAACATATGCTAATGATTTCCAATTATAGAGGATTCACTCATCAAAATAGTTCATTGCTCTGCTTTTGCATTTAGGAATACTGATAGATCTATCTAATTTTATCTTCTATCCATCTTTTAATTTTATATATTAATGGACATTGAATGGTAGCTGAATCACAGATCAAGCTTTCATTAGACATTTTTTAATCCTTTCAATGCAGTTTACTAAATTATAAGGCAACATTGCCTATTATTTTCTATAATCTATAGGGTTTTTTTTTTTGTAAATAAGTTTACATCATAAACCAGTTTTACACTTGACTGCCATGACATATAGATAAATTATTTTATTTTCTGGAAGAGTTTATGAAGTCTTCTGATCTTCCCATTTAATGCTTGGTTTATAAGATTTTAACTTCTTCTCTATGTCCTTTACTGATTTCTTATTTTTCAGTATTAGCAGTTTATTCAAATAGATCATATTGGAATTGTCATAAGGACATGAGCTTTTTTTCATTTTTAACAAATAAATATGTATATACATATGCTTTATGTTGACAGTTATGTCTTATCTGGGGACAATTAGTTTATTTTTAGTGATATTCACTGCTCATCACATCTTATAATTTGTACAACTTTCTTCCTTAACAAAAATTTCCTAATAAAAAATCCTTGAATCTCCTGAGATTTTAGGCCCTTTATTTTCTTGATCTTGAACTACATTTCAGTGTGGTTTAGAGGAACTTGAGTCTTTCACAGAATTTTCCTGCCTTTTTATATATAAAATAGGTATTGGCACTAAATTTCAGATTTTATTCAAGTGGTATATATGCTTATTGCTATCATCAGTACTCTTAAACAGAAATAACCAAGTGTTATGAAATGATCTTTCTTGCTGTATCAAGTACATAGTGAAATAAGTTTTGTTAATAGCTTGGGAGCCATCCCTCATTTGACCAGAAATTTGTTTTGTATCTTTTGTTGTATGGGTAGTTATGTTGTCGATACTGATATGGTTTTTCAGTCTGATTGAATATGTGCTATTGGGGTACCAGACTGATGTTGTGAGGTGTGTCAAAAGAACTAGCAGGCTTGGACCCATCTCCAAGTCAAAGGGCAAAGTTTAGTATAATTGTAATGTTGATTAAAGAGGGCCAAGTTCCAAAAGAACTTAGCAAAGAGCCAGGAGCAGGAAGAGAAATTATAGATAAAATTTAGAGACATTATGTCACTGATAAGCTAATTTTATGGCTTAGAGGTGGATTTAAGGAATGGTCTGGTTTTGACTGTGTGCTCAGGTACAGTATTCATAATTATCTGGGCAGACCTCATAATGATTGGGGGAAGAGAGGGAAACTTCTGAGGAAAAATGTCACTAGGACAAGTGGCAGACACACAATTTTGTTCTGTTCTTATGTCAACTTTAAGTACCTCATTACTGTTGCTCAATCTCAAAAATCCTGCTATCACTGACCCACAGGCTATTATCTGACAGCCAATAATATTTGTGGTCTTAGAATCCTGGTCATATAGAATAAACTGGAGCAAGATAGCCTAAGGAAAGAAATTTGTCATTTTCAACTATATCACTCCCAAGGCTAGGTGGCCTTAGCGTTATTGCTACAGCCTTCCTAAGAGCTGTACCACATCAGTATTACTTTCATATCCTTAATAATATGCTAAAATTCATACTAAACTATTGTGTCCACAGTTATGCTTTATTTTACAACTTGCTATAGGTACATAGTTTCTATAAACATATTTTAAATGAATGGACAATACTTTTATTTTCTGATATTAACTTAACTTTATCAAAGTTTAAAGATGTTTTCTAGATAATTCTAAGAATTTAATATATTATTAATCATAATGTTTCAATTTTAAAATGATAGAAAAAACTGACTGATTAGGTTTTTAGATTCCTACAAAATAATATATTTGATTAAGTATTTATGTGGCTAGGTATGATTTTACAGTTAAGAATTCAGCTATGTAATTCTATTGACTAAAATTGGTCCTTAACTTTGGTAGACATAAAAAAACAAAACAAAACAAAACAAAAAAAAAACATTTTTCTTCCCCTCTTATATGATGTGGAAGACTATGGGTATGATCTATTGTATGTATTGTGAAACACCATTGGTATATGTTCTACTAAACTGCTTTTTATTTCTCTTTTTTAGTCTTTTTCACAGGGGATTGTGGGTCAGTCATGTGTAACA